>NW_026652279.1:52448681-52727005 GCF_009828535.3 Hylobates moloch
CCCGCCTCGGCCTCCCAAAGTGCTGGGATTACAGGCATGAGCCACCGTGCCTGGCCATATGCCCGGGTAATTTTTCTATTTTTAGTAGAGACGGGGTTTTACCATGTTGGCTGGGCTGGTCTCGATCTCCTGACCTCAAGTGGTTTGGGCGAATTTGCCTCAGCCTCCCAAAGTTCTGGGATTACAGGTGTGAGCCACTGCACCCGACCTTGTTACCTCATTTTTAATATGAGAAATAAAAATTGATATGTGTATATGCAAATTGGGTTGTGAGAAATGTGAAAAGATCTTTGTAAAATTTTTTTTTTTTTTTTTTTGAGACGAGACGGAGTCTTGTTCTGTCGCCCAGGCTGGAGTGCAGTGGCATGATCTTGGCTCACTGTAAACTCCACCTCCCGGATTCATGCCATTCTCCTGCCTCAGCCTCCCGAGTAGCTGGGACTACCAGGCGCCCACCAGCACGCCTGGCTAAGTTTTTTGTATTATTTTAGTAGAGACGGGGTTTCACCGTGTTAGCCAGGATGGTCTTGATCTCCTGACCTCGTGATCTGCCCGCCTCGGCCTCCCAAAGTGCTGGGATTACAGGCATGAGCCACCATGCCCAGCCCTAGATCTTTGTAAAATTTTAAAAGAATCTTGCCAACTTTAAATTATTACTACTTTGGTTCCGTTCTTGTCTTAGGTCATCTACTTCAGACAAATGAACAATTTACAGCTCCTCAAAAAGCTAGATGCAAAATACCAGCCCTTCCCTTGCCGACCATTTTGCCTCCCATTAATAAGGTGTGTCGGGACACTTTGCGGGACTGGTGTCAACAACTTGGTTTGAGTACTAATGGCAAGGTTAGTACACTTGGGTGAATATCTGCTGCTGGGAATAATTATGGGAGTCTTTGTCAACTTTTAACTTAATCTCTCTCTTCATTTCCTAAGAAAATCGAAGTTTATCTGAGGCTCCATAGCCATGCTTACCCTGAACAACGGCAAGTAAGTAATGAGTGTGTTGATGGTGTGAAGGTGGGTTCTGATCATAATTCGTCCGGTCCCTACCGTCGCACCATTTCTATATGTTGTACCTCTAAAGCAGGGTTTCTTCACTGTGGCATTATTGACATTTCGGAACAAACAATTTTTTTGTTTGTTTTGGGGCCTGCCCTGTACATTGTAGGATGTTTTGCAGCATCCCCAGCCTCTACCAACTGGATGCCAGTAGCAACCTTTCCTCCCCCCGCACAGTTTCAACAACCCAAAATTTCTCCCAGTGGAGAATTTGCAGTTTATGGAAACTAATATTCCGAAACCCTTCCCACATTGACATACATGTTCAGGTCAGTACAAAGAGTAATATAAAATTGGCTGGGCATGGTGGCTCATGCCTGTAATCCCAGCCCTTTGGGAGGCCGAGGCAGGTGGATTACCTGAGGTCGGGAGTTTGAGACCAGCCTGACCAACATGGAGAAACCCCGTCTCTACTAAAAATACAAAATTAGCTGGACGTGGTAGCACATGCCTATAATCCCAGCTACTAGGGAGGCTGAGGCAGGAGAATAGCTTGAACCTGGGAGGCGGAGGTTGCGGTGAGCCGAGATCGTGCCATTGCACTCCAGCCTGGGCAACAAGAGCGAAACAACATCTCAAAAAAAAAAAGAATAATAAAATTGACCCAAAAGTCCTTACAGCCCTAGTGGTTTACTGAATACTCATCATGAATTTCATTTGCAGGATATGCCTGAAATGTCACAAGAGACCAGATTACAGCGATGTTCGAGGAAACGCAAGGCAGTGACCAAGAGAGCAAGGCTTCAGAAAAGTTATGAGATGAATGAGAGAGCAGAAGAGACTAATACAGTTGAAGTGATAACTTCAGCACCGGGAGCCATGTTGGCATCATGGGCAAGAATTGCTGCAAGAGCTGTTCAGCCTAAGGCTTTGAATTCATGTTCCATTCCTGTTTCTGTTGAGGCCTTTTTGATGCAAGCCTCTGGTAAGATCAACCTTAAAGTGTGAGTCCCACTCCAGAGGACAAGGTTAACTTTTATTAGTCCAAGACTGAAACGTGGTCAAAAGGAAGGCATTTGCTAAAATATCTGAAGATTAGAAATTGGATTCACATAGGACATCTCTCTTCCATCCATCATATTGATGGATAGTCATGTTTTGTCTGGATGGGTCTCTAAGTGAGGTGACTGAGTAGTGGCCCTTTTCCATCACTAAGCAGAATTCCAAGGTGGGAAGAAAGCATAACCTGATCATCTTGGACCACAGTCTGAGGTCTTCCCCTTTTCTTTCTCTCTTCCTTAAGGCATTTATGACATAGTGAATAAGAGGAATGGTAAGCAAATTCTTGCTTTACCATTTCCTGGATATGTGACATTGACAAGTTACTTACTTTAAGCCTTAGTATCCTGTTCTTTTTTTTTTTTTTTTTTTTTTAGTTCTTTTTTTTTTTTTTTTTTGAGATGGAGTTTTGCTCTTGTTGCCCAGGCTGGAGTGCAGTGGCGTGATCTTGGCTCACTGCAACCTCTGCCTCCCAGGTTCAAGCAATTCTCCTGCCTCAGCCTCCCGAGTAGCTGGGATTACAGGCACCTGCCACCACGCCCAGCTAATTTTTTGTATTTTTAGTAGAGACGGGGTTTCACTATGTTGGCCAGGCTGGTCTCAAACTCCTGACCTCAGGCAATCCACCTGCCTCGGCCTCCCAAAGTGCTGGGATTACAGGCGTGAGCCACCACTCCTGGCCAAGTATCCTGTTCTATAAGATGAAGATTTACATATTTCATAGAATAGTAGTGGCTGAGCTTGATGGCTCACGCCAGTATGCCCAGCACTTTGGGAGGCTGAGGTGGGAGGATTGCTAGAGCTCATGAGTGAGAGACCAGCCTGGGTAACATGGTGAAATCCCCTGTCAACAAAAAATATGAAAAAAAGCCAGGCATGGTGGTGTGTGCCTGTAGTCCCAGCTACTCAGGAGGCTGGGGTGGGAGAGTGGCTTGAGCCCAGAAGGTAGAGGTTGCCGTGAGCTGAGATTGTGCCATGGCACTCCGGCCTGACAGACAGATCCAGACTCTGTCTTTAAAAAAAAACCTTGGCCCGGCACAGTGGCTCACGCTTTTTTAATCCCAGCACTTTGAGAGGCCGAGGCATGTGAATCACCTGAGGTCACAGGTTCAAGCGATTCTCTTGCCTCAGCTTCCTGAGTAGCTGGGATTATAGTCATGTGCCACCACGCCTGGCTAATTTTGTTTTTTTGTTTGTTTGTTTGTTTAAGTAGAAACAAGGTTTCTCCATGTTGGTCAGGCTGGTCTTGAACTCCCAACCTCAGGTGATCCGCCTGCCTTGGCCTCCTAAAGTGCTGGGATTACAGGCGTGAGCCACCGCGCCTGGCACCCTCTAAGAAATGTTGAGGATAACTTAACTCCACTTTTCTCCAACTCCTGCTCTTCTTTTCTTGCTATTGCTCTTATTTCCAGGATCTGCTATCTCAAGTCACCTTCCTTTTTGGCTTGAATCCTTTTCTTCCTCCCCCATTTTCCCATTTCCAGAAGTATTCTAGATCCTATTTTACTCCAGCTAACTAGTATGGTAGGGCACATTATTCATCATACAAGGAAACCAGCCAGAAGGAAGACCTGAAGCTGAAATTGGCATATCCTCTGCTCTTCAAGCTACATTCCTTTATGTGGGGACAGTGGGCAACTTTTAATATTCGTGCAAAGGCATTGTCCAGCCATAAAGCTGTGTGCCTGGGGGCACTGCCTTCCCAAAGATGACACTTCTTTCTAATTTTTATTAATATGCTGTATGAGTTACTGTTATCCCACAGTGACTTATCATTTTATATTTCTCTTCATTCTGCAATTGTTAAGCATCTGCTGTGGTCCAGAGGTATGTCTAGCTGCTGGGTATATACTGTGCTAAACACACACATGTTCTCTTGTTTTACAGTCTAATCAGGGAGCTATCACACTACATACACTGCTTATTTACAGATATGTAAGTTCACTGTGACTGCTCCTTTCCCTCAATTTCAGACGTTCCATAAGCGTACCACTTATTTTCTTGCAAATATCCCGTCTCCCTAATTAAATTGTTCCTTACACTTTTAAACAGACACTTGTCTGTTTCCTGTAGCTGAGGCAGTACAATGTAGTGGTTAGGTAAATGGGCTGTAGGTCTTTCAGAATACTGACTTTCTCTGAATTTCAGACGTTCCATAAGTGTACTGCTTGTTTTCTTGCAAATATCACGTCTCCTTAAATTGTTCCTTACATTTTTTTTTTTTTTTTTTTTGAGACGGAGTCTCGCTCTGTCGCCCAGGCTGGAGTGCAGTGGCGCAATCTCGGCTCACTGCAAGCTCCGCCTCCCGGGTTCAGGCCATTCTCCTGCCTCAGCCTCCGGAGTAGCTGGGACTACAGGCGCCCGCCACTGCGCCCGGCTAATTTTTTGTATTTTTAGTAGAGACGGGGTTTCACCGTGGTCTCGATCTCCTGACCTCGTGATCCACCCGCCTTGGCCTCCCAAAGTGCTGGGATTACAGGCGTGAGCCACCGCGCCCAGCACACTATTAACCTGTTTTCCCTTTTGAGACGGAGTTTCACTCTTGTTGCCCAAGCTAGAGTGCAATGGCACGATCTCAGCTCACTGCAACCTCCGCCTCCTGAGTTCAGGCGATTCTCCTGCCTCAGCCTCCTGAGTAGCTGGGATTACAGGCGTGTGCCACCACACCCAGCTAATTTTGTATTTTTAGTAGAGATGGGGTTTCACCATTTTGGTCAGGCTGGTCTCGAACTCCTGACCTCAGGTGATTCGCCCACCTAGGCCTCCCAAAGTGTTGGGATTACAGGTGTGAGCCACCACGCCCAGCCTGTTCCTTACACTTTTAAACAGACGCTTGTCTGTTTCCTATGGCTGAGGCAGTACAATGTAGTGGTTAGGTAAATGGGCTATAAGTCAGTCAGAATACCAGGATCCATGATTTGGCTCTGAGTAACTTACGATATTTAACACCATAAGCTTCAGTTATCTCACCTGTGAGTAAGAAATAAGAAAAGCAAATAGAAGGTAAATGTTAATAGTGTACTTAAGAGTAAATGTATTAATACACGTAAATCGCCTAGCAAAATACTGGACACAAAGCAAGCATTTCAGAATGGCAACCATTATTTTTTATTTTATTTTATATTATTTTATTTTATTTTATTATTATTTTTTGAGACAGAGTTTTGCTCTTGTCACCCAGGCTGGAGTGCAGGGGCATGATCTTGGCTCACCACAATCCCTGCCTTCCAGGTTCAAGCAATTCTCCTGCCTCAGCCTCCCGAGTAGCTGGGATTACAGGCATGTGCCACCACGCCCAGCTAATTTTGCATTTTTAGTAGAGATGAGGTTTCTCCATGTTGGTCAGGCTGGTCTCAAACTCCCCATCTTAGGTGATCCTCCCACCTCAACCTCCCAAAGTGCTGCGATTACAGGCGTGAGCCACCGCGCTTAGCCGGCAGCAATTATTATTCTTTGGGTTATGTAACTTGTGAAATTCGATCATAGTGTTATGTGGTCTACATTTTCATGCATCTCATTCAATTGATTTGTGAGCAGAATATAAGAGCGAATTCAAGAGTGACTTGCTGAGAGGTTGTGTTGGGGTGCTGTCTTGATTTTTGCTGTCTATATTTGTTTTTCCTTTCCAGGCGTCAGGTGGTGTGTGGTCCATGGCAGACTTCTCTCGGCAGACACAAAGGGTTGGGTACGCCTGCAGTTTCATGCAGGTCAGGCCTGGGTGCCTACCACTCACAGGAGGATGATTTCTCTCTTTTTGTTACCTGCCTGCATTTTCCCATCCCCAGGCATAGAAGATAATATGTTATGCCCCGACTGTGCTAAGAGGTAACTCTTATGTATCTCGTTAAGCATGGCACACAGAAAAGTAGGTGTATAGATGGATTTCTAAATAATTTAGCAGAGGACAAACATGCTGTCTTCTTAATTTGCCACATAGATCAGGCAAAAATAGGACACAAAAAGAACTCACTAGTGGATTACAAGTCAATAAATGTGGCTAGTTCTTTTTTTTTTTTTTTTGAGATGGAGTTTTGCTCTTCTCACCCAGGCTGCAGGGCAGTGGCATGATCTCAGCTCACTGCAACCTCTGCCTCCTGGGTTCAAGCGATTCTCCTGCTTCAGCCTCCCGAATAGCTGGGATTACAGGCGTGCACCACCACGCCCAGCTAATTTTTGTATTTTTAGTAGAGACGGTTTCAGCATGTTGGTCAGGCTGGTTTCAAACTCCTGACCTCATGATCCGCCTGCCTTGGCCTCCCAAAGTGCTGGGATAACAGGTGTGAGCCACCGTTCCCGGCTAATTTTTGTATTTTTTGTAGAGACAGGGTTTCAGTATGTTGGCCAGGCTGGTCTCGAGCTCCTGACCTCAGGTGATCCACCCACCTCGGCCTCCCAAAGTACTGGTATTACATGTATGAGCCACCGTGCCCTGCCTAAATGTGGCTAGTTCTTAGCAGCCTTAACAAAGCATCTGACAAGTCAGGACCTGATTTCTGTCTCAATTTTAGAGACTTGTTCTAAAGGGAAAAAACACACATTTGAGTTTTCACTACATGTCAGATACTCACCTCGGAATGCAAAAACAAAGTCCATCTAGCCTACTCAACTAAAAATGAGTAAGAAGGCTGGGCACGGTGGCTCATGCCTGTAATCCCAGCAGTTTGGGAGGCTGAGGCGGGCGGATCACCTGAGGTCGGGAGTTTGAGACCAGCCTGACCAATATGGAGAAACCCCGTCTCTACTAAAAATTCAAAATTAGTCGGGCTTGGTGGCACATGCCTGTAATCCTAGCTACTAGGGAGACTGAGGCAGAAGAATCGCTTGAACCCGGGAGGTGGAGGTTGCGGTGAGCCGAGATTGCGCCATTGCACTCCAGCCTGGGCAACAAGAGCGAAACTCCGTCTCAAAAAAAAAAAAAAAAAAAAGAGTAAGAGAAGCTATGAAAATATATGGGAAGAATCTATATTGGAATAGCTTAGGGAAACTTAAGAGAAGATTACATGTTCTGAGGAAGAGCTTAGCAGTTGTGGAAGTAGTCAATACAAACGGGGAAATAAAGAATATGATGGCCAGCTGCAGTGGCTCACGCCTGTATTCCCAGCACTTGGGGAGGCCCAGGTGGGCAGATCATCTGAGGTTAGGACTTCAAGACCAGCCTGGCCAACATGGTGAAACCCTTTCTCTACTAAAAATAAATAAAAGAATATAATATACTTAGAAACTGCCAATTAGTCAATGTAATTGAAGCTTATATTGACAAATGAGTATGGGGAGTGGAGGAGTAGACCATGAAAGATTTTATGTCTACATTATCCTGTAGGTCCTTATCTCTCAGTAACTTTTGGGGCACAGACTTGTTTGAGAATATAATGATAACTACGTGCTCTCCAGGAAAATATACATGCATATAAACACTGCTTTAGACTGTAGAATTCCCGGTGCCCATCCACGAGTAAAAATTTCAGCTTTTGGTGATAAAATTGGGTGGAAGTGAGATGAGAGAGGTGTGGAGATAAATTAAGGGCTTTTTTTTTTTTTTTGTAAGTGGGCTAGATCGGCTCATACCTGTAATCCCAGCACTTTGGGAGGCCGAGGCGGGCGGATCACGAGGTCAGGAGTTTGAGACCAGCCTGACCAATATGATGAAACCCCGTCTCTACTAAAAACACAAAAATTAGCCAGGCATAGTGGCATGTGCCTGTAATCCCAGCTACTCCGGAGGCTGAGCCAGGAGAATCGCTTGAATATGGGAGGCGGAGGTTGCAGTGAGCCGAGATCGCACCACTGCTCTCCAGCTTGGGCAACAGGAGCGAAACTCCATCTCAAAAAAAAAAAAAAAGAAAAAGAAAAAAAAGAAAGTGGGGTAAATCTTGTAACAGAATAGATGGGAGTATAAATAAGAGATTAGTAATTCAGGAAAGAGATAATTCATTACACTGACAAAGCATTTAAGGAGGAATGAGACAAATGTAAGATGTAGGAGTAAAGAGAACGAGATGCTGTCTTAGAAGTGGAGGAAACAGGCCGGGCGCGGTGGCTCACGCTTGTAATCCCAGCACTTTGGGAGGCTGAGGCGGGCGGATCATGAGGTCAGGAGATCGAGACCACGGTGAAACCCCGTCTCTAAGAATACAAAAAAAATTAGCGGGGCGTGGTGGCGGGCACCTGTAGTCCCAGCTACTCGGAGAGGCTGAGGCAGGAGAATGGCGTGAACCTGGGAGGCGGAGCTTGCAGTGAGCCGAGATTGCACTCCAGCCTGGGCGACAGAGTGAGATTCCGTCTCAAAAAAAAAAAAAAAAAAAAAAGAAGTGGAGGAAACATAGAAGTCCAATTCAGTGCAGAAGAATCTGTGGTATTTGGGACAAGTTCTAGAGTTCTGAGAGAAGTATGAGTTAGAGCTAAACATCTTTGGGAGTCATCAGCACATACATTGTGGATAAGAGTGTGTAGGAAGGAACTGAGGGAGGAACCCTAAAGATAATCAGTGTATCAGTGGAAGGTGGACAGTGAAGACAGAACACAGTTAGAGGTTAGCAGATGAGTGAGTAAAGGGAGCAACGGACAGAGTCTTAGAAGGAAGAAATGGTTGGCAGTGAGATGGCCATGTAAGGTAATGATGAATGTGGTGCTCTTGGGACTGGCTGTTTAGGACACTGCTGATGGCCTTTTTGAGAGTAGATTGAGAGGATCAGTAGAAGCCAAAATATGATTGCAGTAACTTAGAGTAGAACATGTGCAGAACTAGAAGCAGGACATATTGATCACCTTCATTAGCTGAGCCTGGCAGGAAGACAGAGCAGTTAGTTGAGGCAGTAACCTCAAGGGAGGTTCCTTTCTTTTCGTCTCTCTCTGTCTCTTTCTTTCTCTCTTTTCCCTCCCTCATTAACTCTCGTCATTCTTCCCTTCTTCCCTTTTTTCTTCTTTCTTTATCTCTTTTCCTTTTTAAATTTTTTTTTTTTTCTTGAGATGGAGTCTGGCTCTGTCACCCAGGCTGGAGTGCAGTGGCATGATCTCCACTCACTGCAACCTCTGCCTCCCGGGTTCAAGCGATTCTCCTGCCTCAGCCTCTGGAGTAGCTGGGATTACAGGCATGCGCCACCACGCCCAGCTAATTATTGTATTTTTAGTGGAGACGGTTTCACCATGTTGACCAGGCTGGTCTGGAACGCCTGACCTCAAGTGATCCACTCGCCTCAGCCTCCCAAAGTGCTAGGATTACAGGGGTGAGCCACCGCACCCAGCTTTAAATTTTTTTTTAATGAAAAAACCATAAGCATTTATGAATGGGGAGGAGCTGCATGAAGACAGGGGAATGGAGAGTATAAAGATGAAGGAAGCCAGGCATGGTGGCTCACGCCTGCAATCCCAGCACTTTGGGAGGCCAAGGTAGGCAGATCACTTGAGCTTAGGAGTTCGAAACTGGCCTGAGAAACATAGTGAAACCCTGTCTCTATAAAAAAAAAAAAATTAACCAGGTGTGGTGGCATGCAACTGTGGTCCCAGCTACTGGGAAGGCCGAGGTGAGAGGATCGCCTCAGCCCTGGAAGTCAAGGCTGCAGTGAACTGTGATAATGCCACTGCATTCCAGCCTGGGCAGCAGAATGAGAACCTGTCTACAAAAAAAAAAAAAAGGAAGTGAGATCCACTGTAGTATGTGGAATGTGAGCCCTGAGAATAAGTGAACAACCCTTTTCCTTTATTTACTACATAAAGTCTTTTTGTGCACCATTCCTAGGTTTTAGGGCAAATGACTCAGGAACTCCAGAAGTGCATTTTTTTTTTTTTTTTTTTTTTTGAGACTTAGTCTCGGTCTGTCACCCAGGCTGAAGTTCAGTGGCTTGATCTCTCGGCTCACTGCAACCCCTGCCTCCCAGGTTCAAACAATTATCTGGTCTCAGCCTCCTGAGTAGCTGGGACTACAGGCCTGTGCCACCACGCCCGGCTAATTTTTGTAATTTTAGCAGAAATGGGGTTTTACCATATTGGTCAGGCTGGCCTCAAACTCCTGACCTCAGGTGATCTGCCCTCCTCAGCCTCCCACAGTGCTAGGATTACAGGCGTGAGCCACCACACCCGGCCCAGGAGTGCACGCTTTATTTTATTGGTCATTTTAAAGGGATTGGTATGGGATGGTTTATCTTGCTATAGCAATTTTTCACAGTTCTTTTCTACTTGTCTTACAGGAATAAGAAGATGATGAAAAAATTAATGACAGTAGAGAAGTAGCAGCAACCTGTTTGAATACAGTGTAAGAGACCAGAATATGCCACCTCAAAATAAGTATTGTTTTGATTTGAAGGCAATTGAAGAGTCACATACAAGAGAAACTCTGTGCCTTCCCACTATTCACTAAAAAACAGGACATAAATGTATCAAAGTCTCTTGTCCGCTATCTACCAGGAAGTATAAATGGTGGCACGCCTGTAGATGACTTGCATCCCAATCATTGCTGTGCTGTGTCCTGACCATCCTTGGTATCTCCTGATGCCTTGAGTACTGACTTACTAAATAGCTACCTGTACAGAATACAATTTGGTTTTGTTTTAATTAATGGACTCTTTTTTGAAAATGAAAAGTATAGGGTTCCCATGTATTCCCATGTACACGGTGCTTCACACCCCCTCCAGTTTCCTCTGTTACTAACTTGCATTAGTGTGCTACATTTTTTACAATTGATGAGGCAGGGCTGGGCATGGTGGTGGTCACCTGTAGTCCCAGCTACTGGGGAGGCTAAGTCAGGAGGATCACTTGCACCCAGGAGGAGTCCAAGGTTGTAGTGCTCTGTGATCACACCTGTGAATTGCCACTGCACTCCAGCCTGGGCAACACAGTCTCTAAAAAAAAAAAAAACTAATGAGTCAATATTGATACACTATTCTTTTTTCTTTTTCTTTTTCTTTTTTTTTTTGAGACGGGGTCTCATTCTTGTCACCGAGCTGGAGTACAATGATGAGATCTCGGCTCACTGCAACCCCTGCCTCCCAGGTTCAAGCAATTCTCCTGCCTCAGCCTCCAAAGTAGCTGGGATTACAGGTGCACACCACCACGCCCAGCTATTTTTTTTGGATTTTTAGTAGAGACGGGGTTTTACCATATTGGCCAGGCTTGTCTCAAACTCCTAATCTTGGGATCCACTCGCCTCGGCTTCCCAAAGTGCTGGGATTACAGGTGTGAGCCACCGCACCTGGCCCCCAGCCAATTTTTTTTTTTTCTGTATGTTTAGTAGAGTCAGGGTTTCACCATTTTGGCCAGGCTGGTCTTGAACTCCTGACCTCAGGTGATCCACCTGCCTTGGCCTCCCAGTGCTGGGATTACAGGCGTATGCCACTGTGCCCGGCCTCTTTTTCTTTTTTTAAAATTTGTTTATTTTTGAGACAGAGTCTGGCTCTGTCACCCAGGCTGGAATGCAGTGGCACGAGCTCAGCTCACTGCAACCTCCGCCTTCCATGTTCAAGCCATCCTCTCACCTAAGCCTCCCAAGTAGCTGGGACTACAGACACATACCATTATGCCCGGCTAATTTTTTTAAATTTTTGGTAGAGGCTAGGTTTCACTATGTTGCTCAGGCGAACAGCTTGGTTCAAGACCATTGAACTCCTGAGCTCAAGCAATCCACCCGCCTCAGCCTTCCAAAGTGCAGGGATTACAGGCATGAGCCACTGTGCCTGGCTATTTTTTAATTATTATTATTATTAATATTATCATTTTTAGATCTAGTCATACTTTATCACCAGGCTGGAGTGCAGTGACGCCGATCTCAGCTCACTGGAACCTCCGCCTCCCAGGTTCAAGCGATTCTCCTGCCTCAGCCTTCGAGTAGCTGGGATTACAGGCACCCGCCACTGTGCCCAGCTAATTTTTTGTATTTTTTTAGTAGAGATAGGGTTTCACCATGTTGGCCAGGCTGGTCTTGAGCTCCTGACATTGTGATTCGCCTGCCTTGGCCTCCCAAAGGGCTGGGATTACAGGCGTGAGCCACCGTGCCCGGCTATTTTATTATTTTTTTATAGAGATGGGGTCTGCTCCAGCAGTCCTCCCACCTCAGGCTCCCCGAGTTCTGGGATTACAGGTGTGAGCCTCTACATCCAGCGGATACCTTATTATTAACTAAACTCTATAGTTTTATATTAGGTTTTATTATTCGTGTTGTACATTCTATGGTTTTGACAAATGTAAAATGACATTTATCCAACATAGTGCCATACAGAATAGTTTCACCACCTTAGAAATCCCTTGTGTTGCACCAGTTCATCCCTCCCTGCAAGCCCATACACTGGAAACCATAGATCTTTTATTGTTGCCCTAGCATTGCCTTTTTTTTTTTGGCTCAGTCACCCAGGCTGGAGTGCAATGGTGCAATCAGCCCATTGCAGCCTTGAACTCCTAGGCTCGAGGGATCCTCCTTGCCCAGCCTTCCGAGACACTAGTACTACAGGTGTGTGCCACCGTAGCCAGCTACTTTTATTTTTTAATTTTTAGTAGAGACGGGTCTCACTGTGTTGGCGAGACTGGTCCCAAACTTCTGGCCTCAAGCCATCCTTCTGCCTTAGCCTCCCAAAGTGCTGGGATTATAGGCATGAGCCAGTGCGCCTGACCCATCATAGCTTTGCCATTTCCAGAATGTTGTGTATACTTGGAATTATACAGTGCATAGCCTTTTCCTATTGGCTCTCACTTAGCAATATGTAGTGAAGATTCCTCCATGTGTTGTCATGGCCTGATAGCTCATTTCTGCCAAACTGTCTTTAAAAGCGGCTGTAGCATTTTGCATTCCTACCAGCAATGAATGAGAGTTCTTGTTGCACCATATCCTTGTTAGTATTTCGTATTGTTTGGATTTTAGCCATTCTAATAGGTGTGCCATAGTATTCCATTTTTTTTTTTTTTTTTTTTGAGACAGAGTCTCCCAGAGAGTGCAGTCATCCAGGCTGGAGTGCAGTGGCGTGATCTCAGTTCACTGCAACCTTTGCCTCCTGGGTTCAAGCGATTTTCCTGCCTCTGCCTCCCAAGTAGCTGGGACCACAGGCACACGCTACCATGCCTGGCTAATTTTTGTATTTTCAGTAGAGACGGGGTCTCGCCATGTTGGCCAGGCTGATCTAAAACTCCTGACCTCAGATGATCTGCCCACCTTGGCCTCTGAAAGTGCTGGGATTACAGGCATGAGCCACTGTGCCCAGCCAGTATCGTATTTTTTTTTAATTTGGAATTCCTTAATGATATGAAGTAGAGCATCTTTTTATATATTTATTTGTCATCTGTATATCTTCTTTGGTGTAGTGTCTTTTCAGGTCTTTTGCACAATTTTTATTTTTTAACTTATTATTTATTTTTTGTTGAGAGAAGGTCTTGCTCTTTCACCCAGACTGGAGTGCAGTGGTGTGATCATGGCTCTCTGCAGCCTCGACCTTCTGGGCTCAAGTGAGATCCTCCCACCTCAGACTCCTACTGGGACTACAGGTGCACATTACCATGCCTGGCTAATTTTTCTATTTTTTTTGTAGAGACGGGGTTTTGCCATGTTGTCCAGGCTGGGGCTTGAACTTCCGGCTCAAGTGATCCATCAGCCTCAGCCTCTCAAAGTGCTAGGATTTTGCCTGGCCTTTTTGCACATGTTTTAATTGGGTTGTTTTATTATTGAGTTTTAAGAGGCCTTTGTATATTTTGAATAACAGTTCTCTATCAGATATATCTTTTGCAGATAATTTTCTCATTTCTTTCCTTCTTTTTTTTTTTTTATTTTTATTTTTTGAGACAGAGTTTTTGCTCTTGTTTTCCCAGCTGGAGTGCAATGGCTCAATCTTGGCTCTCCGCAACCTCCGCCTCCCGGGTTCAAACAGTTCTCCTGTCTCAGCCTCCCAAGTAGCTGGGATTACAGGCATGTGCCTCCACACCCAGCTAATTTTTGTATTTTTAGTAGAGACAGTGTTTCTCCATGTTGGTCAGGCTGGTCTCAAACTCCTGACGTCAGGTGATCCATCTGCCTCAGCCTCCCAAAGTTTTGGGATTACAGGCGTGAGCCACCGCGCCCAGCTTTGTTTCCTTCTTTTTAAATGTCACTTTATTCTCTTCCTGTTTGTAAGGCTTACGAAGAGAAGTCCAGTGTAATTCTTACCTTTGTTCCTTTACACTTAAGGTGTTGTTTTCTCTTACTTCGAGATTTTCTATTTGTCTTTGTTTTTCTGCAGTTTGAGTATGATATGCCTAGGTGTTGAATTTTTGGTGTTTATCCTACTTCCTATCTCTGAGCTTCCTGGATCTCTGGTTTTGTATGTCATTAATTTTGGGATATTTTCAGTCATTGCTTCACAACTTTCTATTCCTTTCTGTCTTCTGGCATTCTCATTACGTGTTGAAACCTTTTTGTAATTGCCTCACAATTCTTGGATATTCAGTTCTTTTTAAAAAATTTTTTCTTTTTTTTTTTTTTTCTTTTTTTTGAGACAGGGTCTCGCTGTCGCCCAGGCTGGAGTGCAGTGGCACGATCTCGGCTCACTGCAGGCTCCGCTCCCCAGGGTTCACGCCATTCTCCTGCCTCAGCCTCCCGAGTAGCTGGGACTACAGGCACCCGCCATCTCGCCCGGCTAATTTTTTGTATTTTTAGTAGAGACGGGGTTTCACCGTTTTAGCCAGGATGGTCTCGATCTCCTGACCTCGTGATCCGCCTGCCTCGGCCTCCCAAAGTGCTGGGATTACAGGCGTGAGCCACCGCGCCCAGCTTTAAAAAATTTTTTCATTTTGCTTTTCAGTTTTGGAGGTTTCTATTGACATTTCTTTAAGCCCTCTGATTCTTTTGTTGGCAGTCCAGCTATAGATGAGTCCATGAAGGCAGTTTTCATTTCTGTTAGTATTTTCTTCTAATTTCTATCATTTTATTTTGATTCTTGGAATTTCCATCTTCCCACTTGCATTACTCATCTGTTTTGTATCTTGTCCACTTTTTCTGTTAGAGCCCTTAGCTTATTAATCAACACTGTTTTAAATTCCTGGTCTGGTAATTCCAACATCTCTGCCATATCTTAGTCTGGATCTGATGCTTCCTTTGTCTACAAATAATGCTTTTTGTCTCTTTCTGTATATATATGCTATTTGTCTCTCTATATATCTATATATAAATATAGATATTATATCTGTGTATATAGATATATACATATAAGTATATATTTATAAATCAGACTTGTATGAAAGAAAACCAGGGGCCTGGCATGGTGGCTCGCACTTGTAATCCCGGCACTTTGAGAGGCTGAGGTGGGTGGATCATTTGAGGTCAGGAGTTTGAGACCATCCTGGCCAACATGGTGAGACCCCACCTCTACTAAAAATACAAAAATTAGCCAGGCGTGGTGGCAGGCACCTGTATTTTTAGTAGAGACGATTGTACTTTTAGTAGAGATGAGGTTTCTCCATGTTGGCCAGGCTGGTCTTGAACTCCTGACCTCAGGCGCTCTGCCCGCCTCAGCCTCCCAAAGTGCTGGGATTACAAGTGTGAGCCACCACACCCAGCCAATAATTTGTTCTTATTCCAAAAAGAAAATTATACAAATACCAAATGGAAACAATCTTAATTTTGTTACTTAAAATATTAATGTGAACGGTTATTTAATTATTATAACAGATCAAATAATGGAGTTCTCAATTTGAATTGAATTTGGCAATAGCTTTCAAAACCTGACATTTGTATCAAAACTAATAAACAGTTTTTTGTTTGTTTGTTTTGAGATGGAGTTTCGCTCTTGTTGTCCAGGCTGGAGTACAATGGTGCAATCTTGGCTCACAGCAACCTCCACCTCCTGGCTTCAAGCGATTCTCGGGCCTCAGCCTCCTAAGTAGCTGGGATTACAGGCACCCGCCACCATGCCCGACTAATTTTGTGTTTTTAATAGAGACAGGGTTTCACCGTATTGGCCAGGCTGCTGTTGAACTCCTGACCTCGTGATCCACCTACCTCCGCTTCCCAAAATGCTGAGATTACAGGCATGAGCCACTGGGCCCAGCCAATAAACAGTTTTTCTACAGAACCTTCTCAATGAAGGCTAATTTAGTAATTTATCCTCTTAGTTCTCAGCTCTGTGCAGAAAGGGAAGAAGGGCAGTTAAGGAAGATGTTATGGTCCAAGTAAGCACTTAAGCTCACCCTTTACACTTAACTGCTTACATTTAGAACTCTGTGAGCTTGAGAATATGTGTGCTTGTGACCTGCAGTATATTCTGTGGAATTAAAACAAGACAATCCTGAACTCAGCCTATTGATGGCTAATGTCACAGTTGTCCAGTAGGCAGACTGTTTTAGAATGAGCCCAAACTTACACGGAGAATAGAACAGAAAAATTTCCAAATTATACATCACGTGGAAGCCATCCCAGTTAAGTGCTTAGTCAGGATCTCAAAATGCTATAGCATCTGCCTTCTGAAAGTATCATTAATCAGTGGTCTTCTAGTATAAACATTTATTGCCTAAAGACTGGCCTGAAGACCAACACAGGATTGGAAAACATGGTATCATTAGTCTTTGAAATAACTAAGAAAGGGTCCAATTCAGTAACCGAAAGGAAACCAATTCTGACTATACACTATTGTTTAGTATTTCCATCTGCCATTCTTTCTCTACTAAAAGTTACGTTTGTTCCATTTCTTTTCCTATTGTAGTGCACAAAACACCCTAACTCTCTTGACCCCGAACTCTGCGTATAGCTCAAAGCGGCTCTTAAATATACCATTTCAAATTTGCTTCTAGGTACTAAAGGAGGGATGTACTTTCAGACCATGTAACCTATTATGAAGGAATGAAAGAGGAGACAATTTGAATGAATCCTCATGATCTACAAAACAAAATCATAGTGACTAGGACTCCACAGTGAAGATGGCTGACTAGTGACACAGCCCCATCTAAAGAATCCCTTTCTGTATGTCTGAAAACCCATTAAAATAAAGTCACTGCAATTGGCCTTGTATTCATTCAGTGTGTGTTAAAGATCCATCAAGAAATCTGTGATGTTACAAACTGACTGTGGTTGGGGACACAGACAAATGGGAAGCACTGCAGACAGGACAGATAAGGGAGAGGTGCCTGACTTGAGCAAGGAAGGGACAAGAGTAAAAGGGTCCGTGTAGACATAACCCTAGATACCAGGGTGAGAAGAAAAATGGTCTACATCTGTTAGTGGTTTCTATGTGCCAGGGGCTGGGTTAGAAGTTGGTGAAAAAAAAATAGACATGGCCCCCACCCTTATATAATGTAAAGGATGGTAAAGAAGACTGATACTGGTGGATGTACCTACGGAGATCCAACATTTACAAAGAAGAGACAAGGAGCCAACAAGAAGCAGTACTAGAGGGGTGCTTCTATCATTGTGTGGTAAGGGAAAGGCTTTCTAAATAAAGTCACATCTGAACTCGAAAAAGGAGCCATTCAGAAAACAGATTCGGTGAGACTAATAATTTGCCTAAGCAAAGAGAACTAATACTTTTAGAATCCAGAATTTAACTCAAGTTGTCCTGGCCGGGCACGGTGGCTCACGCCTGTAATCCCAGCACTTTGGGAGGCTGAGGCGGGTGGATCACGAGGTCAGGAGATCGAGACCATCCTGGCTAACACAGTGAAACTCCTCTACTAAAAAAAAATTAACCAGGCGTGGTCGTGGGCGCCTGTAGTCCCAGCTACTCGGGAGGCTGAGGCAGGAGAATGGCATAAACCCGGGAGCTTGCGGTGAGCCAAAATCTCGCCACTGCACTCCAGCCTGGGCAACAGAGCGAGACTCCGTCTCAAAAAAAAAAAAAAGTTGCCCTGATTCCAAAAAATCATAATTTGTCTGTAATTGTTCAACAGTTCCTAGAGAGCAAATTTCTTGAAGCCAGAGGCTATATATATATATATATATATATATATATACACACAGAGAGAGAGAGAGGGATGGATCTTGCTCTGTTGCCCAGGCTGGAGTGCAGTGACGCAGTCTCGGCTCACTGCAACTTCCGCCTCCTGGGTTCAAGCAATTCTCCCATCTCAGCCTCCCAAGTAGCTGGGACTACAGGTGCCTGCCACCATGCCTGGCTAATTTTTGTATTTTTAGTAGAAATGGGATTTCACCTTGTTGGTCAGGCTGGTATCGAACTCTTGACCTCAAGTGATCCACCTGCCTCAGCCTCCCAAAATGTTAGGATTACAGGTGTGAGCCACCACGTCCAGCCCAGAGGCTATATTTTTATCACTCTATCTTAAATCTAACACATAGTAAGACATTTAATCAATTATTTTTGAATTGATGCATTTGAAATATTTAGCTTTTTATAGATTAAAATGTAGAACATTAAGGGCTATATAACAATCATATTCTAGAAGAGACCTGCTTTCAAATCTTTGATGAACATACTAGACAATTTGGGTTAGGAAGAAAATGAATGAGGGTACAGGTAAGAGAATTAGGGATAAATTTTACATCATTAGGGTTATGTTGGAGAGAATATATTACATAAAATAACTAAAACATAGAAAATCAAAATATGAGAACGTTTTTCATAATTTTGAAGATTGGGAGTGTGTATATGTGCATAATAAAATAATGTAATTCAAAAATTCATGAGTTGTAGAACGGGTATACTGTTTCTCCTTGTCTCCTTCCTTCAGGATATGAGGATTTAAGATTTTTTTGTGTGTATCCCATCAAAGTATATGCATGTTTAGGAACATTTATTTCAATCTTTCATTCTTATGAAAATGATGCAGTAAATAATACTGTGTTTTTGCACTACCATGAGTCTATTTTTTTTTTGAGACGGAGTTTCACTCTTGTTCCCCAAGTTGGAGTGCGATGGTGTGATCTTGGCTCACCGTAACCTCTGCCTCCCGGGTTCAAGTGATTCTCCTGCCTCACCCTCTTGAGTAGCTGGGATGATAGGCATGCACCACTATGCCCAGCTAATTTTTGTATTTTTAGTAGAGACAGGGTTTCTCCATGTTAGTCAGGCTGGTCTCGAAAGCCTGACCTCAGGTGATCCGCCTGCCTCTGCCTCCTAAAGTGCTGGGATTACAGGCATGAGCCACCATGCCTGGCTGAGTCTATTTTCATTATAAATTCCTAGAAATGAAATTGCTAAGCAAAATATGGATATTAGTCATTGAAACTTTTTATGGCTAGGTGTGGTGGCTCATGCCTGTAATCCCAACATTTTGAGGGGCTGAGGTTGGAGGATTGCTTGAGGCCAAGGGTTCAATACCAGCCTGGGCAATGTAGCAAGACCCCAATCTCTACAAAAAATTAAAAAATTTAGCCAGGTGTGCTAGTATGTGCGTGTAGTACCAGCTACTTGGGGGACTGAGGCAGGAAGATCACTTGTGCCTAGAAGGTCGATGCTGCAGTGAGCCATGATCGCACCACTGCACTCCAACCTGAGCAACAGAGAGAAAAATTTTTGCCAAATTGCCCTCCATAGAGATTAGTTCAGTGTGTATTCCTATGCATCCCATGATGATTAAGAAGGCCTGTTTCTAGCCGGGTATGGTGGCTCATGCCTGTAATCCCAGCACTTTGGGAGGCTGAGGTGGGTGGATCACGAGGTCAGGAGTTCAAGAGCAGCCTGACCAACGTCATGAAACCCCGTCTCTACTAAAAATACAAAAATTAGCCAGGTGTGGTGGTGCGCACCTGTAATCCCAGCTACTCAGGAGGCTGAGGCAGGAGAATCGCTTGAACCCAGGAGGCGGAGGTTGCGGTGAGCCGAGAATGCGCCATTGCACTCCAGCCTGGGCAACAAAAGCAAAACTCTGTCTCAAAATAATAATAATAACAATAATTAATTTTAGTATCTAATAGAACTATTTTGCTTTACTGCTCCATTTAAAAAAATATCTTCCCCAGCTATTAGTCCATTTTTACATACAAACTTTAAAATCAAATTGTTTACCCTCCCAGGAGAAAAAAAATTCTTTGGGAGTTCTTATTGGATCAACATCAAATTAACAGATAAACTTAGAGAGATTTGACATTTTTAGGTCTTGGAGTCTTCCTTCCAAGAATATGTTTTTTTTTTTTTTTTTTTGAGACAGAGTCTCGCTGTCGCCCAGGCTGGAGTGCAGTGGCGCAATCTCGGCTCACTGCAGGCTCCGTCCCCCGGGGTTCACGCCATTCTCCTGCCTCAGCCTCCCGAGTAGCTGGGACTACAGGCGCCCGCCATCTCGCCCGGCTAATTTTTTGTATTTTTAGTAGAGACGGGGTTTCACTGCGTTAGCCAGGATGGTCTCGATCTCCTGACCTCGTGATCTGCCCGCCTCGGCCTCCTAAGGCGCTGGGATTACAGGCGTGAGCCACCACGCCCGGCCAAGAATATGTTATACCTTCCCATGTTTTTCCAATTGTCATTTATGATTTTTAGAAGCATTCTATGAATGTATTTATGTAAATTTTTACATTAAAAATTTTTTGCAGTATGTAGATATGTATACGTATGTATGTAAATATATATGCACACATATACATAGATATTTATTTTTTCTTTTATCTTATAACTGGTTATTTTATTTCTTTTTTTTTTTCTTTTTGAGATGGAGTCTTGCTCTGTCACTCAGGCTGGAGTGCAGTGGCGCAATCTCGGCTCACCGCAACCTCTGCCTACTGGGTTCAAGCAATTCTCCTGACTCAGCCTCCTGAGTAGCTGGGATTACAGGCATGCACCACCATGCCTGGCTAATTTTTGTATTTTTAGTAGTGACGGGGTTTCACCATGCTGGTCAGGCTGGTCTTGAACTCCCAACCTCAGGTGATCCGCCCGTCTCGGCCTCGCAAACTGCTGGGATTACAGGCGTGAGCCACTGCACCAGGTCTATTTCATTTTTTAGAGATGGGGTCTGGCTCTGTCACCCCCGCTGGAGTGCAATGGTGCAATCATAGCTCACTGTAGCCTGAACTCCTGGGCTCAAACAATCCTCCCGTCCCAGCCTCCCAAGTAGCTAGGACTACAGGAATGCACCACTACACCCAGCTAATTTTTGTATTTTTCTTATACTGATGGGTTCTCACTTGTGTTTCCAAGGCTGGTCTCAGACTCCTAGCCTCAAATGATCTTCCCTCCTTGGCTTCCCACAGTGTTAGGAATACAGGCGTGAGCCACCACCATACCTGGCTGGTTATTTAATTATATTTTTAAATAAAATACATTTGAAACTAAATAATGGTTAATAGATTTATAATGAGAATGTATTTTAAAATTTTTCTTGGGAGTATTGTAGCAACTAATTTAATCAAAATCAGAAAAATGACATGTCAATTAGTAAATACATTGATTAGGATAAATGGAGTAAGAGAGTAAAATAAGCCAGAATATAGATAATATAGTGGGTTTTTTTTTGTTTTTTGTTGTTTTTTTTTCTTTTGAGATGAAATCTCACTCTGTTGCCCAGGTTGGAGTGCAGTGGCATGATCTCAGCTCACTGCAACCTCTGCCTCCTGGGTTCAAGCGATTCTCCTGCCTCAGCCTGAGTAGCTGGGATTACAGGCGCCCACCACCATGTCCGGCTAATTTTTGTATTTTAGTAGAGACATGGCTTCACCATGTTGGTCAGGCTGGTCTTGAACTCCCTACCCAGGCAGTCTGCCTGCCTTGGCCTCCGAAAGTGCTAGGATTACAGGCGTGAGCCACCGTATATGGCCTTAAATAATGTTTTTAAAAATGGTGATGAAGGCCAGGTGTGGTGGCTCATGCCTGTAATCCCAGCATTTTGGGAGGCTGAGGCAGGCAAAGCACTTGAGGTCAGGAGTTCAAGACCAGCCTGACCAACATGGAGAAACCCCGTCTCCACTAAAAATACAAAATTAGCCAGTTGTAGTGGCGCGTGCCTGTAATCCCAGATACTTGGGAGGCTGAGGCAGGAGAATCACTTGAACCTGGGAGGCAGAGGTTGCGGTGAGCCGAGATCATGCCGTTGCCCTCCAGCCTAGGCAGGCAACAAAGAGAGAAACTCCATCTCAAAACAAAAAACAAACAAACAAAAAATGGTGATGAAGAGTGTAAACATCAGGTTTATTGTAATGCATAGTGATTTACCCTCCTCTTCCAACATTAATTTTGTCACTTCATTTTATCAATGTTTTATAGTTTTTCTCATAGATATCTTTAATTTCTTTGGTTAAATTTATTCCTAGGTGTTTTATAATTTTGTCACTTCTTAGGCACACTACCATCATCACCATCTCCACTTGCTCCCAGAATTGAATTGATGTATACTATACGTGTTAGTCGGGGTTCCCCAGAGAAACAATAGGATATGTGTAAATATGCAAAAAGATTTATTATGGGAATTGGCTCACACAATAATGGTGACCAAGAAGTCCCACAGCATGCTGTCTGCCAGCTGGAGAGCCAGGATATCTGGCGTGACTCAATCTGCATTCTCAGGCCTGAGAGCCAAGGGAACGGATGGTATAACTCCCAGTCTAGAGAAGGTTGCGGGAAGGCGAGAGGGCAAGAAAAAAATTGATGTCCCAGCTCAAGAAGAGAAAGAATTTGCCCTCTTTCCACCTTTGTGTTCTACTTGGGCCTTCATAAGATTGGGTGATATCCATGCGTCTTTTTACTTAGGCTACTGATTGAAATGTCAGTCATAGGTGTGGTGAGGTGTAATTTTTTTTTTAACCTGAGCTCATTTATTTTATTCAATTGAAAAATCTGAAAACAAAGAAGCAACTCCTCAGATCCCCTCACTTGAGTGCACATCTGCCCCAATTCACCACTCACATTTTAAAGTAAAGCTAGAGGGCTCTTCTCAAAAGCGGAATCTGGTCTTGTCATTCTCCATCCCAATCCACCCCTTGCTAAAATCCTCCAAACTTTCCCATTTTTCTCAGCCAACGGGAACCCCCCCTTACAAGGCCCTTAAGGGTCTGGTCTTCATCTCCTGTATCTCCAGTATCTCATCCTGTCTCTTTGCTCTCTAGCCTTCAGCTAAACTGGCTTTCTTTTTATTCCTTTGTATTTATCAGCCTTCTCTTTACTTCCAATGGCTGAGTTAATATAAAGGAATCTTTATATTAGGAAAAGAGGAAAGGAATCTTCCTAACCTTTTTGCTTAGTTAAAAGTTACTCATAGTTCAGATCTTTTTTTTTTTTTTTTTTCAGACGGAGTCTCGCTCTTTCGCCCAGGCCGGACTGCAGTGGCACGATCTCGGCTCACTGCAAGCTCCGCCTCCCGGGTTGACGCCATTCTCCTGCCTCAGCCTCCCAAGTAGCTGGGACTACAGGCGCCTGCCACTGCGCCCGGCTAATTTTTTGTATTTTTTTAGTAGAGACGGGGTTTCACCGTGTTAGCCAAGATGGTCTTGATCTCCTGACCTCGTGATCCACCCGCCTCGGCCTCCCAAAGTGCTGGGATTACAGGCGTGAGCCACCGCACCCAGCCCATAGTTCAGATCTTAAACATCAATTTCTCAGAGAAAAGATCACAGTCCACCAATTTTCTTAATCCATGCTTAGTGCTCTCCTGCCTCCCTTAAGAGGGTAAATAATAGATTGTTATTAATTAGAAAAAAGTAGATGACTGTTTGATTAAATTATTAATCACTTAAGTGGCTACTGAGTTTAGGCCTTTTTTTTTTTTTTTTTGAGACAGTCTCACTCTGTCGCCCAGGCTGGAGTGCAACCGTGGGATCTCGGCTCACTTCAACCTCCATCTCCGGAGTTCAAGCAATTTTCGTGCCTCAGCCTCCTGAGTAGCTGGGATTACAGGCATGTACCACCACACCCAGCTAAATTTTGTATTTTTAGTAGAGACAGCGTTTCAGCATGTTGGCCAGGCTGGTCTCAAACTCCCGACCTCAGGTGATCTGCCCACCTTGGCCTCCCAAAGTGCTGGGATTACAGGCTTGAGCTACCACACTTGGCCAAGTTTAGGTTTAAAGTAAATAACTGATGTGGGTCAAAAGTTTAGCCACATTTAGCTTTAGAGAAAAATTCTCCCAGACCAAGGTTGTTGTTTACTTATTCTAAACTTAGTACTCTAGTTGGTTCTAGAAGAAAAAGATTATTAAGCATATTAATTTCTTTTACTACTGATGCCACAAACATAGTGACTTAAAACATTTATTTTACAGTTCTAGAGGACAAAAGTTCTTTTTTTTTTTTGGAGACAGAGTCTCACTCTGTCACCCAGGTTGGAGTGCAGTGGCATGATCTCAGCTCACTGCAACCTCCGCCTCCCAGGTTCGAGCAATTCTCTGCCTCAGCCTCCCAAGTAGCTGGGATTACAGGTGCCCACCACCACGTCTGGTTAATTTTTTTTTTTTTTGCATTTTTAGTAGAGACGGGGTTTCACCATGTTGGCCAGGCTGGTCTTGAACTCCTGACCTCATGATCCACCTGCCTCAGCCTCCCAAAGTGCTGGGATTACAGGCAGAGAACAAAAGTTCTAAATTTAAGGCATCAACAGGCTTCTCGAGGCTCTAAAGGAGCACGTGTTCTCGTGCCTTTTCAAGCTTCTAGACACTGCCTTCATTCCTTGGCTTATGACCCCTTCCTTGCCTCACTCCAACTTCTGTTAGTCACCTCGACAAAGTTTATTTCGCCATGCAGGGCAACATTTTCACAGGTCCAGAGATGAAGACATGAGACATCTTTGGGAGGCTATTATTTTGTCTTTCACGCCAAGATAAAATCCTTGTCTTCAGACAACTCAAAGTCTTAGAGGATTTATACGGTTGAGCATTCCTATTCCAAAAACATGAAATTTGAAATGCTTCCAAAATATGAAACTTTTTGGGCACCAACATAATGTTGAAAAGAAATGTTCAGCCGGGCGCAGTGGCTCACGCCTGTAATCCCAGCACTTTGGGAGGCAGATGCGGGCGGATCACCTGAGGTCGGAAGTTCGAGACCAGTCTGACCAACATGGAGAAAGCCCGTCTCTACTAAAAATACAAAAAAATTAGCCGGGCATGGTGGCACATGCCTGTAATCTCAGGTATTCGGGAGGCTGAGGAGGAGAATCGCTTGAACCCGGGAGGTGGAAGTTGTGGTGAGCCAAAATCGTGCCATTGCACTCCAGCCTGGCAACAAGAGCAAAACTCGGTCTCAAAAAGAAAAGAAAAAAAAGAAAAGAAATGTTCATTGGAGCATTTTGGGTTAAAATTTTTGGATTAGGGATGCTCAACCGGTAAGTATATAATGCAAATATTCCAAAATCAGAAAAAAAAAATCCGAGGTCGGGTGCGGTGGCTCACGCCTGTAATCCCAGCACTTTGGGAAGCTGAGGCAGGCGGATCACGAGGTCAAGAGATTGAGACCAGCCTGGCCAACATGGTGAAACCCCATCTCTATTAAAAATATAAAAATTAGCTGGGCATGGTGGCGGGCGCCTGTAGTCCCAGCTACTCAGGAGGCTGAGGCAGGAGAATTGCTTGAACCAGGGACGTGGAAGTTGCAATGAGCCGAGATCACGCCATTGCACTCCAGCCTGGGTGACAGAGCAAGAAGCTGTCTCAAAAAAAAAAAAAAAAAATCCGAAATCAGAAACACTAATGGTCCTAAGTATGTCAAGTAAAGGGTATTCAACTTGTATAGCACAGCCATAGGTGCTATGAGAATCTGCAGAAGATATCAGGGTGTTTTTCAGGTACCAAAGTAAGAACGGAAATATCCCAGATGGGACGTCCTGGAACCAAGCAGTGTTTTGGATGAGAAATTGAGGGTATTTTGTTACAGGGAACTGTGCACGCAAAGCATAAAAATGAGAGAAATGTGTTCGGCCGGGCGTGGTGGCTCACGCCTCTAATCCCAGCACTTTGGGAGGCAGAGGCGGACAGATCATCTGAGGTCAGAAGTTCAAGATCAGCCTGGCCAACATGGAGAAACCACGTCTTTACTAAAAATACAAAATTTAGCCAGGCGTTGTGGCAGGTGCCTGTAGTCCCAGCTACTCCTAGGCTGAGGCAGGATAATTGCTAGAACCTGGGAGGTGGAGGTTGCATTGAGCCGAGATCGGCCACGGCACTCCAGCCTGGGCAACAGAGCGAGACTCCATCTAAAAAAAAAAAAAAAGAGAGA
Organism: Hylobates moloch; assembly: GCF_009828535.3. Lineage (NCBI taxonomy): Eukaryota > Metazoa > Chordata > Mammalia > Primates > Hylobatidae > Hylobates > Hylobates moloch. Next base: position 52,474,766 of record NW_026652279.1, read on the forward strand.
GAGAGAGAGAAATGTGTTCATTTAAGTTCATTTCATGGGGCCGGGCGCGGTGGCTCACGCTTGTAATCCCAGCACTTTGGGAGGCCGAGGCAGGCGGATCACGAGGTCAGGAGATCGAGACCATCCTGGCTAACACGGTGAAACCCCGTCTGTACTAAAAATACAAAAAAATTAGCCGGGCGTGGTGGCGGGCGCCTGTAGTCCCAGCTACTTGGAGAGGCTGAGGCAGGAGAATGGCGTGAACCCGGGAGGAGGAGCTTGCAGTGAGCCGAGATCGCGCCACTGCACTCCAGCCTGGGTGACAGAGTGAGACTCCGTCTCCAAAAAAAAAAAAAAAAAAAAAAAAAAAGTTCATTTCAGCAACTCTAATAAGACTAGAACCTGATATATAGTGGTAGTGGAAGAGTTAAAAAGATAATAATTTTTTTTTTTGGACAGAGTTTCACTGTTGTTGCCCAGGCTGGAGTACAATGGCGCAATCTTGGCTCACCGCAACCTCTGCCTACTGGGTTCAAGCGATTCTCCTGCCTCAGCCTCCAGAGTAGCTGGGATTACAGGCATGCGCCACCACGCCCAGCTAATTTTGTATTTTTAGTAGAGATGGAGTTTCTCCAGGTTGGTCAGGCTAGTCTTGAACTCCCGACCTCAGGTGATCTGCCCACCTTGGCCTCCCAAAGTGCTGGGATTACAGGCATGAGCCACCGCACCCGGCAAAAGATCATAAGTTTTATGTGTGTGCTGATTTGTAAATTATTTCTGATACCTGAACCATTTTGATAATCTGATGAACTTTATACACCCTCTTGCCAGTTAAATGCAAATATGTACTCTTGTATAAAATTTCAGGGGTCCATTGAGTTTTTGAAGAACTGCTATGTATGCATGATGATGAAATTTGGCTACAAGTGCTGCAGGGTTTGGTGATTACGAGGAGTGGACTTATTTGGTTTATATCTGAGAAGTAGACTAGGAGAAGATGAAAGAAAATCACTTAGGAGGTTATGTCGGAAATCCAAGTGAGCAATAATTTCAGGACTAAACTAAGGCAGTAGTAGAGGAGATAAAAATGTGACAAACAAGAGAACTTGAGAAGACAAAAAAAAAAAATCACTGGACTTCTGAAATATTGGGTATGTAGTTGAAGGTGAATGTGGCCTTATCCTATGGCTTAAGTGATGTAGGTAGTTGGTGTTACCACTCAGGAGATAGGAAATAGAGGCAGAAAGTCAGATTTGGTGAGAAAGTTACTGATTTAAGTTCAGATCTACTTGATGTAATTTGGTCTGGGACTCAAGAGAAAAATTCTGTTAGAGAACCTTCTGCATACACCAGCAAGTACTGATAGCTGACACCTTTGTAATGGATGAGTTTGCTTAGAGGGAACATACAGAGAAAAGGTTTTAAGACAAAAATCCTAAAGATCCTTCTATTTTAGCTATTTTAGCTGGGCACAGTGGCTCATGCCTATAATCCTAGCACTTTGGGAGGCTGAGGCGGGTGGATCACCTGAGGTCAGGAGTTGGAGACCAGTCTGGCCAAAATGGTGAAACCCTGGGTCTACTAAAAATACAAAAATTAGCCAGGCGTGGTGGCGCACGCCTGCAATCCCAGCTATTCGGGAAGCTGAGAGGCAGGAGAATCGCTTGAACATGGAAGTCAGAGGTTGCAGTGAGCTGAGATCGCGCCACCGTAGTCTAGCCTGTACAACAACAGAGCAAGACTCCGTCCAAAAAAAAGAAAAAAAGATCTTTGTATTTTAGAAGCAGGAGCATAGGAGACTGAAAACTATCACTTAGAAGTAAAAATTTGGAATTATGGTCAATTGAAAATAGGTTTGCCTTAATCTTTTCAAGTGACTATAACAAAGTACTGTAGTCTGGGTGGCTTATAAACAACAGAAATTTATTTCTCACAGTTCCAGAGGCTGGAAGTTTGAGATGAGGGTCCCTGCATGGAACCTTTTCCAGGTTGCAGACAGTCAACTTATTTTGTCTTCACATAGTAGAAAGACAGTGAGCCAGCTCTCCAGCCTCTTCTTATAAGGGCACTAATCCCAATCATGAGGGCTTCACCCTCATGACCTAATTACCTCCCAAAAGCTCCACCTCCAGATTGAGGATTAGATCTGGAGGTGGCTGTTCCATCACATTGGGGATTAGTTTCAGCATATGAACTTTGGAGGGACACAACCATTCAGTCCATATAGGTTGTTGAAGATGTAGAAAAGGGCACCATTTATAGGGTGGTGTGGAATGAGTTGCCTGAGTGAAGACTAAGAGAGGAATTCCTTCCCTTATTACATTGACTCTTCCTTCTCCACCCTCCACTCTCAGGTGGAGCTACACTGCTCAGAACTCTCAGGAGGGTTCCTTTATTTAACTGCCACTTTCAAGAAAAAGGGCTTAATGAAATAACCTCTCTAACTCTACTCTTTTTTTTTTTTTGAGACAGAGTTTTGCTCTTGTTGCCCAGGCTGGAGTGCAGTGGCACAATCTCAGCTCATCGCAACCTCTGCCTCCTGGGTTCAAGCGATTCTCCTGCTTCAGCCTCCCAAGTAGCTGGGATTACAGGCATGCACCACCACACCTGGCTAATTTTGTACCTTTAGTAGAGATGGGGTTTCTCCATGTTGGTCAGGCTGGTCTCGAACTCCCGACCTGAGGTGATCTGCCTGCCTCAGCCTACCTAATTGCTGGGATTACAGGCGTAAGCCACTGCGCCTGGCCAACTCTACTCTTCCTTAGCAAAATTTTTAGCAAAATTGTCTCATAGGCCCTTGAGGTTGATGAAAAACCTCCAATCAAGCAGATAAGCAAAAAACAGAATTGGTATAAACAGCCAAGAGCATTCCCTGATTGGTAAACCTTCAACTAAATAAACTCCAGGTCTGTTTGACCACAATTGGGTCCCCAGTGACGGCTATGTCTTTGTCCTCACATAGTCCTCTTCACAATCTTCCATTGTGCAGAGACCAAAGGAGAAAGTAAATGATCTGTATAGGATTCTGAACATCAGGATCCACCAGAAAGTGTTGCTACTTTGAGAGTTGGTTTAAAGTCTTCAGAAGAGACGTTGAAAGAACATGATTCAGAATACTTGATTTTCTCCACATGTCATTTAAAAAAGATGTAACTCTTGTGCTTTTTGGTTCTGAAGTAAAAATAAATCAACAGTCCCTCAAATTAAATTTTTCTTGCACATAGTGTTACATGAGGGAGCAAACAGAAGTTTTCTTCTATGCTGCTTCATTTCCTTTTTTCTTAGAAGAGAGATGAATTTAGGAGCTGTCTCCTGCAAAGTGACACATGGCCTCATGACTATGAAGCTGAATTTCTAGAAGTAGAGAAACATGTTAGAAGAGAAAAAAAAATCTAAAAATTTATATTTACACATTCTCTGGCACCGTCTGATCAAACAAAGTTTAAGCTACTTCTCAGTGGCCATGAAACGGGCCTCTTTAAGTTGGGCAGCTACACTTTAGTTTCATATAAGATATAAGACATAATGCTTAACTGTCATACAAATAAACAGGGTATATGTCTCCTTAACATAAGGCAAGATTGGAATTAAGGAAAATTTCTCTTTCCTTTAACCTATAAATTCTGTTCAGAACTGATAAACTTACATCCTCAGTTGAAGGAATAATGACATGTAGATGAATCATCTGTTCTTGTTCTTTCTTGTTTAACAAACAAGGAAATAAATTGATGACGTTGGTGTGGGTGGATGCTTCATGTGGAAATAGCTTTTTTAGGTTCTATAGCTATCATAAGGCTCAGTGCCCAAAATGTGGCTATTTGATTGAGTCCTCAATATTGAAGTTGAATCTTGAATATATGTCTATTTTGGAAATGATGGGAGCAATTTTGGAGTGAAAAAGGGCCTAGTACAATGGAAGGCTGTAAGAGGAAACAAACTTGAATAAGTCAACTTAAGAGCTAGTGGTCTGATGAAGTATGGAGAATATGTTGCTTGTAAATGTGATCCAGAAATTTAGACATAGCTGAGCCTACTGGGGAGCTGGCAATGAGCTAATCATTGTTAGTGCTCCTTATAATCCTGGAAAGGAACTTAATAGAGGATGCTTGTGGTTTAAGGGAAATTTAACGCAGTATTATTCCTCTTAAATTATAAAACCAATATACATCAAGTAGTGAATGGTAAATCATGTTACCACGGAATATAATCAGACCATTTAAAAAACTGAGATAATTCTACAGATATGAAAGCTATCTGGCACATAGTAAGTGAAAGAGAAACTTTTAAAATATCTATAATATTTACTTAGCTGTATTTTCTAAATGAATCTTTATGCACATTGAAGACTTTTATTAGTTTGCTTTTGCTGCCCAATGAACCACCCCAAAACAGAGCTATTTAAAACAATCCCTGAATAGTTCTCTTAGTCTTGGCTGTTTAGGATGGGGTTGGGTGATCCAGGACGGCCTCACTCCTATGCTGGAGATGACAGGCTAGGTGGTCAAGGGGGAACTCCATTTATAAATACAAAGGTTGGTTCCATGTCAGCTAGGCAATGGCCACATAAGTTTCATGACCCAGCAGACTAGCCCAAGCTCTTTCCCATGGTGGCCAAAGTTCCCTGAAGCAAGATAAGGCAAGTCTCAATGCACGTGCACTTTTCAACCCTCTACTTAAGTCACAGTGTATATTGTCCAACTGACCAAAGCTAGTCACACAGCCAAGCACAGAGCCAGAGAGGGCTACCCAAGGGAGGGAGTTAAGAGATGTGAACAAATTGACATTATCATTATAATCTACCACACAGAACTCATGTGCGCTAATATCCAGTACAATGTTGAAAATGTCCTTTTGTTTGCTTTCACTCGTTAAACTCTAGATGTTTATTTATATAAACTACAATTATTTTGTGTAATCAAAATGAGACTACTGAGTCTAGACAAAGGAACCTTCATGCTACTTTTCTTTTTTTTTTTTTTTTGAGACGGAGTCTTGCTCTTCTCTCCCAGGCTGGAGTGCATTGGTACGATCTCGGCTCACTGCAACCTCTGCTTCCCCGGTTCAAGTGATTTTCCTGCCTCAGCCTTGCAAGTAGCTGGGATTACAGGTACCCGCCACCACGCCTGGCTAAGTTTTGTATTTTTAATAGAGACAGGGTTTCTCCATGTTGGCCAGGCTGGTCTTGAACTCCTGACATTGTGATCCTCCCGCCTCGGCCTCCCAAAGTGCTGGGATTACAGGCATGAGCCACCGCGCCTGGCCCATGCTATTATCCAAAGTCAAAGGCTGTTTGATAAGGTTTGGATGTTTTTTTCCTCCCTCCAGATCTCATGTTGAAATGTGAACTCCAGTGTTGGAGGTGGTCCTAGTGGGAGGTGTTTGGGTCATGGGGGCATAGCCCCCATGAAGGGATTGGTGCTGTCCTTGAAGTAATGAGTGAGTTCTCACTCTGTAAGTCCACACAAGATCTAATTGTTTAAAAGAGGCTGGAACCTCCTCCCTCTCTCTCTTGCTGCCTCTCACCATGGGGATACTCCGGCTCCCTATTTGCCTTCCACCATGATTGTAAGCTTCCCCTGGTGAGGCCACACCAGAAGCTGAGCAGATGCTGGTGTCATGCTTGTACAGCCTGCAGAACTGTAAACTAAATAAACCTCATTTTTTTTTTCTTGGAGATAGAGTTTTGCTCTTGTTGCCCAGGCTGGAGTGCAATGGTGTGCTCTTGGCTCACCACAACCTCCGCCTCCCAGGTTCAAGCAATTCTCCTGCCTCAGCCTCCCGAGTAGCTGGAATTACAGGCAAGCGCCACCATGCCCGGCTAATTTTTTTGTACTTTTAGTAGAGACAGGGTTTCTCCATGTTGGTCAGGCTGGTTGTGAACTCCTGACCTCAGGTAACCCACGTGCCTCGGCCTCCGAAAGTGCTGGGATTACAGGCATGAGTCACCGCGCCTGACCTAACCTCATTTCTTTATAAATTATCCAGTCTCAGATATTCCTTTATAGCAATGCAAAATGAACTAATACACTGTTTACCAGAAGACTAATGTGGAACTGAGAATAGGTACAACAAATATGATTTATCTTTATTTTTATTTTTTGAGTAAATGATTCATTCACACAGATCAAAACTTAAGTTACCAAAGGGTGAAAAACCTCCCACCTGTATCTTATCCACCTGGTCTCTTCCTCCAAGAGAATCAATGTTAAGAGTCTCCCACATGGCCTTCTAGAGACGTTTTATGCATATGCATGCAAATATGTATATGCATTCCCTTTCAAATATGACTTAGATCCCTTCCCAGTGTAGTTTCAACTCAGGATCTCCTGGAAAGGAGAAAGACGGCAAAGTGCCATGTGGTCTGTTTTTTGAAAAGTGTTACAAATGAACTAACAGGTAATTAAAAAAAATTTTTATTGACCCACAGATGAGTACGGTATCAGAGTTGTGATATTATTCATCTGTAATACTAAGTGGCTGGACACCATGGCTCATGCCTATAATCCTAGCACTTTGGGAGGCTGAGGCGGGCGGATCACCTGAGGTCAGGAGCCTGAGACAAGCCTGGCCAACATGGCGAAACCCTATCTCTACTAAAAATACAAAAATTAACTGGGTGGTGGCTCATGCCTGTAATCCCACCTACTCAGGAGGCTGAGGCAGGAGAATCACTTGAACCCAGGAGGCAGAGGTCGCAGTGAGCTGAGACCGTGCCACTGCACTCCAGGCTGGGCTGCAGAGTGAGACTCCATCTCAAAAAAAAATAAATAAAAATAAATAAATAAATACTAAGCATGCACTAATCAGAGAAGGAGATTAACAACTTGGAAATATACTGACTTTCTGCTATTTATTGTCTATTGTATGGAGGCAGATTAGTGACTATATGGCCAATACTATAAGTTGTAGAACATTTCTTTTTTTTTTTTTTAGAGATGGGGTCTTGCTATGTTGACCAGGCTTGTCTGAAACTCCTGGCCTCAAGTGATCCTCCCATCTTGGCCTCCCAAAGTGCTGGGATTACAGGAATGAGCCACCACACTGGCCGTAAATTGTATAACATTTCTTGAAAGTGATTTTAGATATTTTTTTAAAGGAGGCTTTCTAAAAAATCCTCAGACACTTTTATGTTAGTAAAATGTATTTTCTGAATCTGTAGCTATAACCATTATTCCATAAAGTTAAGGTTTATTCCTATATTTTAAAGTTGGACTTGTCTTGCAAGCAAAACAATGGTAGATGAGGTAAAAAAGAAAACACACAGTTGTCTACTTGCTGCATTATATCTATTTATTCATTTTTATCACCGCATTTAAATGTGTTTTATTGGGACATCTCAAGAGCCTTTTCCGGCCGCGCGCGGTGGCTCAAGCCTGTAATCCTAGCACTTTGGGAGGCTGAGGTGGGCGGATCACGAGGTCAGGAGTTCGAGACCATCCTGGCCAACATTGTGAAACCCTGTCTCTACTAAAAATACAAAAAAATTAGCAGGGCGTGGTGGCAGGCGCCTGTAGTCCCAGCTACTCAGGAGGCTGAGGCAGGAGAATGGTATGAACCTGGGAGGCAGAGCTTGCAGTGAGCCAAGATGGTGCCACTGCACTCCAGCCCGGGGGACAGAGCCAGACTCTGTCTCAAAAAAAAAAAAAAAAAAAAAAAGAGCCTTTTCCAGTTTTGCTATTGGATTAAGATCGAGCATGCTTAGCAGATAGCAGATATTCAATCAACATTTCTTCAATGAATGAATAGCTTACACATAAAAAACATGAGTGGTGTTTAAGAGGGGCTAGATTTCTCAGTCGTATTTTTTTTTTCCCCCAGATATGACTAACAGTGAAAGAAGGAGGTATCATGAAGCTGAGCAATGAAATGTAGCGGTTCATAGAATTCACACAGCTTACTAAATTTCAAAAAGACAAAACTCTTATTCCTTTTTTTCTTCAGCCTCTCTTATTTTATTTTTAACTTTTATTTATTTATGTATTTATGTTTTGGGGGATGGAGTTTCACTCTCGTTGACGAGGCTGGAGTGCAATGGCGCGATCTCGGCTCACTGCAACCACCACCTCCCGGGTTCAAGTGATTCTCCTGCCTCAGCCTCCTGAGTAGTTGGGATTACAGGCGCCCACCACCACACCTGGCTAATTTTTTGTATTTTTAGTAGAGACGGGGTTTCAGCGTGTTGGCCAGGCTGGTCTCAAACTCCTGACGTCAGGTGATTCGCCTGCCTCAGCCTCCCAAAGTGCTGGGATTACAGGCGTGAGCCACCGCGCCAGGCCTCAGCCTCCTTTATTTTAAAGGTATAGTGAAGAGAATACTGATGTTGCAGTTAAACAGAGCCATCGTCAAGTCCTGGCTTTATCACTTACCAGCTATGAGAAAGCAGGGGCGCTCCTCACCCTTCCTCAGCCTGTTTCCTCAGCAGTGGTGCTTCTTATCAGATTGGGCTGTTGTTTTGTGAGAGAATGTCTATAAAACTTGCGGAAAACAGATCCTTAATAAATGGCAGCTATTATTGTGATTCTCAGTAGTTCTCAGTAAAATGTGTAGAAAAGGAAAGACAAACTACACCAATGTAAGGCAGGAAACTTGAAAAGTTAGGAAGCACTCATGGCAGGAACTGAGACAGCACTTTGTCTCATCTCTCCAGTAGTAATTTTCTCCAAAATGTCCTGACTGTCAAATAAATAATCTTCAGCATTTACCTCATTTAACTCTACTACTTGAAACCTCTTTACCTCTTTCTGACAATGTCTTAATAGGAAGTTCATGTCTGTTCTTAATGTGATGCTATTCTTTTTTTCAGATTTCCCAGTGCAAAATCTCTGCTCCTGCTGACACTGGTGAACTTGTTCTCATTCACATCTAGGCTTTACTTCCAGCTGTTCTTCCCACCTTGCCCTGTCCTCTCACTCACCTTTCCCTGCCCTATATCCCAAAAAAGGATCAAATGGCAAAGCCCTCCCACAGAAGAGTTGAGAGCTACACTTCTTGTTTTCTGAATTATCGTATATGACTTTTGTCGCAATTTAACTTTACATTAGAAGTATCATTTGTCTTTTCAATAAGAGTGTTTCGGCCGGGCACGGTGGTAACTCCTGTAATCCTAGCACTTTGGGAGGCCAAGGCAGGCGGATCACCTGATGTCAGGAGTTCAAGACCAGCCTGGCCAACATGGTGAAACCCTGTCTCTACTAAACGTACAAAAATTAGCTGGGTGTGGTGGCGGGCACCTGTAATCACACTTACTGGGGAGGCTGAGGCAGGAGAATCACTTGAACTTGGGAGGCAGAGGTTGCAGTGGGCCGAGATCGTACCATTGCATTCTAGCCTGAACAACAAGAGTGAGACTGAGACTCTGTCTCAAAAAGAGTGTTTCCTCAAGGCTGTATTTGTACTGTTATATTTCTTGGCATCCAACCAAGATGCTAATATCTTTAATTCATGTTCCTTAGTGAATTCTACAAAAGGAATCTGTGGGTCCAATTACCCCTTCACTGATAATTTTAATAATGCCTCTAAGGAATTAGGGCTTCCTTTTCCAAAAACCACATGGGTCTGTGGTTCCCTCAGCTATTTCCACCTGAAAGTACAATTTTCTCCACCGTAAATAATTCTATTTCAGGAACACCCCCTGAAAGTAGGGCAAGTAGCTTTCAGGTTATGTAAGCTACCTGAAATTTAGGGATAGCATCCTTTTTTATTCCAAATTTCCATCTACAAGCAAGGAGAGGATGTTTAAAGCAATGGTACAACCCCAATGTAAATGAATCGTGTTTTTTTCCCTTCCTAATTCTACTATGACCTGATGTCTCTTGATGACTTTTTAAGTAGAACTATTCAGACACATGGATTCCTATCCTTGTTTAATTTTCTTGGCTTGAAAAATTGGCTCAAGTAAAGCCAAGATTCCATTCTTACACTTCATTCTCTTAGTCCCCTAGGACTGTGTAGTCAATTAAGCTATGCTTCCAAGAATGCTAAATACTCATTAACATTATTAATCATTTCTAAAGTACCAATGGTCTGATTTCCTCTGGGAAATGCTGTGTACTGCTTTCGAGTGTTTCTCATACCTGGTCTACTACAAAAGCCTTTCCTAAGGCCATATTCTTCAGCTCTGTTGTCAAATATGTCAGGGCTAAAACTTTCTTGTTGATGGAATGACTTTGGGTTTTAGGTTCAGTCTTGCAGCTTCATAAATCACTAGAGACTTAATATCTGGATATGGTTTCCTTTCAAGTGAAATTATTTAAATCACAACTGAACATTAAAACGTTCAATGACAAGAACTGGATTAAGTTTGAAAATGAGATACATATAATAAAAAAGATACACCATTGCTAATAGCAACAAACACTCATAGTCCTTCACATACATTAACTCATTTGATAGTCACAACCACTCTATGAAATAGGTATTATTATAACTTCTATTTTACTAATAAGGAAGAGAAAGCTCAGAAAAGTTAAGTAATTTACCCCAGGTCACCCAGCTATAAATGGCAGACCACAATTCAAACACCCAGGCACCGTGGACCCAGAGTTATTTCTCTTAAATGCTATGCTACTATAAAGTGAGAATATTTGTGTGTGAGAGAAGTTGCTGAAATTAAGGTACCTCTGCAACTTAGTGTGTACTGTACAAAGGTAACATTGAGGCTATGGGCACGGCCCCATCTTTTGAGAAGAGACTTTCAGTGGTTACCCGTGAAACTGATTTAATTAGAAATCTGTTTTGTTAATGGCCCTGTCTGTGAAATCTCTGCCAATAAACACATTTGCATATGCCAGTTGAAATGCCATCTTACACTGTGTTAGGTGTAAGTTTCCAGTACTTACATTTAACTAGATGAGGCGGAATAATTATATGACTCCTACCGCTCCTCCACACTCAACATCAAATTAGCCCAAGTCTTCCCACTTCTCGCTTTAGTGCTCTAATTCAGGGCATGCAGACTTTTCTAGATAATTTGTTTTTGACACATCTAATTTATGTATTTGTCTTTTATATTAGTTTAGGAGACTATGGTAACTATAGTAGCTTTTTGTAATTCATTGTCCCTTCTGTAGGGGAGTGTTTTAAAAATTATATTACACTGTTATAATACCATGCAGCCATTTAAAAAGATTAAGGTAGATACAGACAACTAACTACGAGTGCTATTGCTACAACTGTTACCATTATCTTGCTGCTGCTAACACCTCCGCCTCCAATACTATTATTATTATTATTATTATTTTTTTTTTTGAGACGGAGTCTGGCTCTGTCGCCCAGGCTGGAGTGCAGTGGCGCAATCTCGGCTCACTGCAAGCTCCGCCTCCCGGGTTCACGCCATTCTCCTGCCTCAGCCTCTCCGAGTAGCTGGGACTACAGGCGCCCACCACCACGCCCAGCTAATTTTTTGTATTTTTAGTAGAGACGGGGTTTCACTGTGGTCTCGATCTCCTGACCTCTTGATCCACCCACCCGCCTCGGCTTCCCGAAGTGCTGGGATTACAAGCGTGAGCCACCGCGCCCGGCCCCCAATACTATTGTTGTTACTAACAGCAGACACTTGTATGGCCTTTGCCTTGAGTTAGGGGATGTTCTAAACACTTCATGCTTATTAATTAATAGCTATCTCTGCAAGGATATGCAAGAAATGATCAAGTGGTTCCTCTGGAAAGGAAATCTTGGGCAACTGAAGTCCGGCCTAGGAACTTAGTTTTCACTGTATCCCTTTATATTTGTTTGAAATGAGCACACATGTTGTATTGAATTTCGTAATAAAATAATTTTAATATAATAACTTTATTAATTTTAAAATAATATGACCATAAACGTTGAAGTAGGTAAATGGAAAATAAACAGCAAGCAGTACATGAATACATGTGCATCGTGGCTGTAAATTTAACAGAAAAAAAAATATCATGGCCAATACTAAGAGACACACTTCAAGTCTCCCTTCAAGAAAAGATTCACTAGTTTTTATTTCCACCAACAGTGTACCAGCATCCCCCTTCCTCCACATCCTCCCCAGCATACGTTATTTTTTGTCTTTTTGATGATAGCCATTTTAACTGGGGTGAGATGATATCTAATTGTGGTTTTGATTTGCATTTTCCTAATTAGTGATGTTGAGCATTTTTAATATACCTGTTGGCCAATTGTAGGTCTTCTTTTGAGAAATGTCGGGTGTGGGGGATGAGGAGAGGTAGGTCAATGCGTATAAAAATACAGTTAGAAAGAATAAGTTCTAGGTTTGATAGCATGGAAGGGTGACAATAGCTAACAATAATTTATTGTATATTGTGAAATAGCTAGAAGATTTGGAAAGTTTCCAACACAAAGGAATGATACATGTTTAAGGTGGTGGATATCTTAATTACCACCTTAATTTGAACATTCCATAGTTCATACATATATCAAAGTATCACATGTACCACATAAATATGTACAATTATTATGGATCAATTTTTAAAAAGGAAGAAAGGACTGGCTGCCCAGCTTCCAGAAGTGGTGAGTTGATAGCCTCCAGCGAGATATTCAGACCAAGGTCCTTCTCTTTTCCAAAAGTCTGAGCTAGGTGGTGGAACAATAGCCTGCCCAATCCCTTCCAGTGTGAAATTCCTTTAACCTTTGCTCCAGAACTCCTCAGCGTGCTGGGGAGTTTGTCAGTTCCGCGTGGCAGTCTGACAGCTCCCCCTGCTGTTATGTGCTTGCCTTTTCTTTTCTCTTTTTTCTTTTCTCCTTTTATTTTTTCCTTCCTTTTCTTTTTTTTTTTTTTGAGACAGAGTCTCACTCTGTTGCTCAGGCTGGAGTGCAGCAGTGAAATCTCAACTCACTGCAACCTCCGACTCCTGGGTTCAAGCGATTCTCCTGCCCCAGTCTCCCGAGTAGCTGGGACTACAGGCGTGCACCACCATGCTTGCCTAATTTTTGTATTTTTGGTAGAGACAGAGTTTCACCATGTTGGCCAGGCTGGTCTCAAACTCCTGACCCCAAGTGATCAGCCCACCTTGGCCTCGCAAAGTGCTGGGATTACAGGCATGAGCTACCGCACCCAGCCTCAATATTTTAAATATCACTGCATATTAGGTTATTATTTAATATTTATGTTACTATGACTATGAAAATGCCATTTACAACACCACCATGTAGACAATTGTAGCTATTTTTCCTTTCTTACACAATTTTCTGCTTTTCCTGAAATTAAATTTTTCTTCTTTTTCTTAATTGGCAACATTTCTATGCCCATGGAGAGTCAGTATAAAATGATGGTTTCAGGAAAGTCTCTGTTAATACCTGTGGAAATGGAGAGAAAAATATGAAAATAAAAATAAAAAGTTTCTGCAGTCAGATTGCCTAGTTTGAGCCTTGTGATGCTTCTTACTAGCTGTGTGATCTTGGGCTATCTAGTTAATCTGCTGTGCTTTTCTTTCCTTTTCTGTAAAATAGGTACGATAAATACATCTATTGCATAAGTTTCCTATGCAAAGTGTCTTAGAAGAGTATCTGCCTACATAATAGCACACCATAAATGTCAACCTCAAGCCTTCTGTCAGTTTGCCTGAGCCTCTAAATATGCTCACTCAACTGAAGGAGTCTGTCAATAAATATGATCTTTGCAGAAGTGTCTCCCAGAATCTTCCAACCTGCCCCACACAGGAGTGTTGGTCCTCTCCTTTCTTTTTCTTTTTTTTCTTTTTTGAGACAGGGTCTTGTTCTGTTGCCCAGGTGGGAGTACAGTGGTAAGATCATGGTTCCCCGCAGCCTCGATCACCCGGGCTCAAGCAATACCCCTGCCTCAGGCTCCCAAGTCGCTGGGACTACAGGCAAGCACCACCATGCCCAGCTAACATTTTTTGGTTTTTTTTTTTTTTGGGCAGATGGGGTTTTGCCATGTTGTCTAGGCTGGTCTTGAACTCCTGGCCTCAAGTGATCCTCCTGCCTTGGCCTCCCAAAGTGCTGGGATTACAGGCATGAACCACTGTGCCCGGCCTTGCCCTCTCCCCTTATCCAGGATTTCTCTTTATCTTTATCTTCCCTTGCTCCTGGTTTTGATCCCCTGACTTTTGGTACTACATGTCTTCCTCTTTCTTGGTTCGTAACTGTATTTTAATCAAGCATATCTATAGCTTTTTGGAAAAGAGCTTTCTGAGAAGTAATTTTTTTTGAGAAATAGCATGTCTGAAAATATCTGTATTCTATCCTCACACTGATTAATAATTTGATTGGATATCGAATTCTGAAATAAAAATAATTTGTCTTCAGAATAATGAAGGCATTCTGCCATTGTGTTCTTTCTTCTATATTGCTGTGGAGAGGTCTAAAGCTGTTCTAATTCCTGATCCTTAACTATGACTTCCTGTCTTTGACCTCAATATTCTAAAATTTCTTTCTTTCTTTCTTTTCTTTCTTTCTTTCTTCTCTTTCTTTCTTTCTTTCTTTCTTTCTTTCTTTTTTCTTTCTTTCTTTTCTTTCTTTCTTTTCTTTCTCTTTCTTTCTCTTTCCTTCTTTCTTTTTCTTTCTTTCTTTCCTTCTTTCTTTCTTTCCTTCTTTCCCTCTCTCCTTCCCTTCCCTCCCCTCCCCTCCCCTCCCCTCCCTCCCCTCCCCTCCCCTTCCCTTCCCTTCCTTCTTCCTTACTTTTTTTTCTCTCTCTCTCTTTCTTTTTTGAGACAGGGTCACTCTGTCGCCCAGGCTGGAGTACAGTGGTGCAATCATGGCTCACTATAGCCTTGACCTCCTGGGCTCAGGTGATCCTCCCACCTCAGCCTCCCTAGTAGCTGGGACTACACAAATGCACCACCACGCCCAGCTAATTTTTGTATTTTTTTGTAGAGATATGGTTTTGTTATGTCACCCAGGATGGAATAATAAAATTTTATGATGATGTGTATTTACATTTAAAATGTGTTGTGGGTTTCTTTCTTCCATAAATTATAACTCATTTTATGCAGTGTTCTGCTTCTTGCTTTTTTTTTTCTAAGTGTATCTTCAGATCTGAGCTTATCAGCTGGCCTCCTGGAAGATCTACCTCAAGAAGCACAATATGCAGAGATGGCAATGCATGTGTAGGACAAGCTTATCATAAATTATGGTGTTTTTAAAAAAACTTTAGATAATAAAGTAATTAAACATATATTTAGTAAAAAAAAAGATAAAGATCTTCATGTGGGTATAAGTACATATTTCAAATAAACTTTTTGGTCATTTTAGGATTTTTGGCTGACATCAGGTTAGACCTGATTTGATTGTCATTGTTTTTGTCTGGAATGTGACCAATAAAGAGCCTGCTTAAGGACTATGACTGGCCAGGTGTGGTGGCTCATTCCTGTATCCCGGCACCTTGGGAGGCTGAGTCAGGAGGATTGCTTGAACTTAGGAGTTCAAGACCAGCCTGGGCAACATAGTGAAACTTCATTTCTTCAAAAAATACAACAATTAGCTGGGTGTGGTGTTCTCAGCTACTTAAGGGGCTGATGTGGGAGGATCACATGAGCCCAGGAGGAGGAGGTTACAGTGAGCTGAGACTTCGCCACTGCACTCCAGCCTGGGCCACAGAGTGAGACCCTGTCTCAAAAAAAAAAGATTATAACTGCCCACTTTGCCTTTTGTGTTACTGGTCTCCTCTCCTTATATTTAAATTATCTTTTTTTATTTTTTATTTTTATTTTTATTTTTTTTTTTTTTTGAGATGGAGACTTGCTCTGTCACCCAGGCTAGAGTGCAATGGCACGATCTCTGCTCACTGCAACCTCTGCCTCCCAGCCTCAAGTGATTCTCCTGCCTCAGCCTCCTGAGTAGCTGGGATTATAGGCACCCGCCATCATGACCGGCTAATTTTTGCAGAGATGGGGCTTCACCGTGTTGGCCAGGCTGGTCTTGAACTCTTGACCTCAGGTGATCTGCCAGCCTCGGCCTCCCAAAGTGCTGGGATTACTGGCATGAACCACCATGCCTGGCCTATTTGAATTATTTTAAATCTGCATTTCCCTTGAAGGAATCTTCCGAAGTCATTTGTCCACTTAGTTGCATTCATTTAACAAGACACACGTAAACTACAGAAAATTTCAATAATCTGAGAGTGCTGCTATTAATCTCATGAACTATTTTACATATGGATTGAGTATAGGTACCAATGTCAATCTGAATACTAAACTATTAGTATAGCTCCTTTAAAAAATAAAAATGTAAAGAAAAAATTTAATATGTTCACTTTATGTACCATTGAATTGTTTTTTATACCTCTAGGGGCAAACATCTCACTTTGAAAGCAGACACTTGGCTGGCACAGTGGCTCATGCCTTTAATCTCTACACTTTAGGAGGCCACATTAGGAGAACTGCTTGGGGCCA
The DNA here is from genome assembly GCF_009828535.3 of Hylobates moloch. Lineage (NCBI taxonomy): Eukaryota > Metazoa > Chordata > Mammalia > Primates > Hylobatidae > Hylobates > Hylobates moloch. Next base: position 52,491,082 of record NW_026652279.1, read on the forward strand.
GGAGTTCAAGAGCAGCCTGGGCAACATTTAGAGACTCCGTTTCTGAAAAAAAAAAAAAAAAAAAAATTAGCTGGGTGTGGTGGCACATGCCTGTAGTCCCAGCTACTTGGGAGGCTGAAGGAGGAGGATTGCTTGAACCTAGGAGGTTGAGGCTGCTGTGAGACAGGATTGTGCCACTGCACTCCATCCTGGGCGACAGAATGAGACCTAGTCTCAAAAAAAGAAAAAGAAAAAGAAAAAAATACAGTAGATGCTCTAGAACATCTTTTCTTTTGGCATGTTGTTATGATGGATTAAAAAAACCCCGCAATATCTTTGATAGGTACATGTTGTTACAGTGTGCCTGCTTTTTATCTTTTTCTCTTAGACTGTTATATCTCTCAGATCTACAGACCTAACCAATTTACAGTTTATTATGCCTTTGTTTTTCTAGGGTAATTAAATACATGTAGTGAGTCTTATGGTGCATAAGGCATTATGCTAGTACTATAGAGGCATGTTTCTTAAACTTTCACATATATTCAAATCACTTGAGGATTTTGTTTTGTTTTGTTTTGTTTTGAGCCAGAATCTCACTCTGTCACCCAGGCTGGAGTGCAGTGCCATGATCTCAGCTCACTGCAACCTCCACCTCCCGGGTTCAAGGGATTCTCCTGCCTCCAGCCTCTCATGTAGCTGAGACTACAGGTGCCCACCACCATGCCCGGCTAATTTTTGTATTTTGATAGAGACGGGATTTCACCATGTTGGCCAGGCTGGTCTTGAACTCCTGACCCCAAGTGATCGGCCCACCTCGGCCTCCCAAAGTGCTGGGATTACAGGCGTGAGACACTGAGCCTGGCCTGAAGATTTTTTTTTTTGAAATGGAGTCTTGCTCTGTCCCCCAGGCTGGAGTGCAGTAGCATGATCTCAGCTCACTGCAAGTTCTGCCTCCTGGGTTCACGCCATTCTCCTGCCTCAGCCTCCGGAGTAGCTGGGACTACGGGTGGCCACCACCATGCCCAGCTAATTTTTTGTATTTTTAGTAGAGACGGGGTTTCCCCGTGTTAGCCAGGATGGTCTCAATCTCCTGACCTCATGATCCGCCTGCCTCAGTCTCCCAAAGCGCTGGGATTACAGACGTGTGCCACCGTGCCCAGCCTGAAGATACACACACACACACACACACACACATATATATTGAGACGGAGTCTTGCTCTTTTGCCCAGGCTGGAGTGCAGTGGCGCAATCTTGGCTCACTGCAAGCTCCGCCTCCCAGGTTCACGCCATTCTCCTGCCTCAGCCTCCCGAGTAGCTGGGACTACAGGCGCCTGCTAATGCGCCCGACTAATTTTTTGTATTTTTAGTGGAGACGGGGTTTCACCGTGTTACCCAGAATGGTCTCGATCTCCTGACCTCGTGATCCGCCCGCCTCGGCCTCCCAAAGTGCTGGGATTACAGGCGTGAGCCGCCATGCCCGGCTGAAGATATTTTTTAATGCAGATCCCAATTCAGTATGGCAGGGCTTGGGCCTGTGATGCTGCATTTCTCATAAGCTCCCAGATGATGATGATGATGATGATGATGATGATGTTGGCCTATAAAGATGCTTTGAGTTGCACAATTGGGGCGCCAAGACATGCACAATCTGGTCTCTGTGATTAAGGGATTTATCCTATACTCAGGGATGAGCATGAACGTAAGTAAGAACCCCAGATTTATGAAATTGGGATATAGCTCTCCTTTTTTAATGTCTCTATGCTCCCATTCTTCTCAAGGCCACCAAATTTTACCTACCCACTTGGACAGTTGCAACATGTGCTATGTGTTTTAAAGCTCATTTGTACTCCCTGAGTATACTTTTCCTGAGGCCTTTGCTCTTTGAGAATTAATAGATTAATCTATTGTTTTAAAACGTATTACTGTCTATCAATGTCTAATCCATTTCAGGTGTTATACTGAAATTTGTACCAGATGTCATTTAACAATGCAAGCAAAGAGTCTCTCTTTTTCATACATGCTGGAAAGAGGGTAGCAACTTAGCCTTAGGATCTGGGACTCATCTACCATGCAGTTCCATGATTAAATACCCAGGAGATACATACCTAGCATAGACCCGGAAAGTAAACATTTTTCTGAATGAGTAGGACTCTGGGCCTGTAGGAAAAATAAATCCAGAAAAGAACCTTGTTAGCCTTGAAATGGACTCCTGAAAGGATTAACAATCAGTGATAAATGTTCACTGTCCCCAAAGAGCTGAATATGTTGGGCTATTTTGAGCAAATCCTATTCATCACTGTTGACCCATAATAGCTATCCATCTATTATACTGACTGGTAAGGATCTGCACTGAGGAGGTCAGCTTTATAACTTGCTTGGCTCCACGTTACCACGGTGGCTGTTACACCTGTCGCTTTCACCAAGCAACTGTGTCTTCACCATAACTGCCAACGCACACGGACTCACCTCTTCTTCTTTTCAGCAAAAAAGAGAATACTGTATAGTAACATGGTTCTTCCTGTCCAGGTCTGCCTGTCACATTTAACAGGCTTCTTGAAAGAGTAAAGGCAGACCCAGAGCACGCCAAACGCAGTCAAGAGATCTTTATTAGCAGAGTCAGGTCGGGTCGCGCAGAGAGAGAGAGAGTGCTTGGGATAGGATATTTATATCCCTTAGGGCTACGTGGGTATCGATGATTGGGTCTGGGGGGCGGGCCTGGGGATGAGCGGGGGGAGCAGGAGGTGTTATTTTCTTTCTTTCTTTTTTTTTTTTTTTGAGATGGAGTCTCGCTCTGTCGCCCAGGCTGGAGTGCAGTGGTGCAATCTCGGCTCACTGCAAGCTCCGCCTCCTGGGTTCACGCCATTCTCCTGCCTCAGCCTCCCGAGTAGCTGGGACTACAGGCGCCCGCCAACACGCCCGGCTAATTTTTTGTATTTTTAGTGGAGACGGGGTTTCACCGTGTTAGCCAGGATGGTCTCCATCTCCTGACCTCGTGATCCGCCCGCCTCGGCCTCCCAAAGTGCTGGGATTACAGGCTTGAGCCACCGCGCCCGGCCGTTATTTTCTTATTGGGTCTTTCTTGGCGGGTTTAACATTGCGTCAGGTGTGGAGAGGGAGGAAGAACCCAGAACTGTCGCCATCTTGTGGTACCTTACGTGTCTGCGCCACCCAACAGTCCTCCCTTTTGTTTTCTTTAAGAGGGGGTTGAGGGGCGTCGTGATTCGTCTGGCTACTTCCTGCTGAGTGGGGGCGTTGTAAGAGGGAAACAGAGTTGTAGGGAGGGCTGTTAGGGAGGTTTGACACGGGGTATGATGGGTATAATAGGAGAACAAGTCCGAGGAGGAGGGCACTATATGTGAACACCTCTTGAGGGGTGTAGTCTGTGAAGGTCCCTTGAAGATATAGAAGCCATCCGAGCGGTAACGACAGATCAGCGATGAGCCAGCTGTCAGTGCAGAGATCGTTGAGGAACTGCTGGAATCGGTGTGTTGTTGTCATTTCGAAGACTGAAGTTTGACTGAAGGGCCGTTAGCAGGCTGTGAGACCGTCTATGGAGACTGCTTTGTCTTCGCAGGTAGCTAAAAGTATAATTTCTAAGGAGAAGCTGGTTAAATGTCTAGGGATTGGGCTGTAAGTCTGAAAGTTGGGACACACTGTATCCTAGTGAAGTGGCTCCTAACCTGTGCCTGGGAGAGAAGTTGTTAGAGAGATTCCGAGCATTATGGGTAGAAAGATTGCTCGTTTTTGTCGAGGGCCTGTGAGAGAATTGGACTCAGGGTGATCAAACTGGTAGGCCTGGAGGCCTTCGGAAAAGGAGAGTAATGTGAGTTGAGAGACTAGAGTGGTATGTCCCATGTTGAGACATTGTAAAGGGGAGTCGGCCGGCAGGGATGCAGAGCCTCCCATTATGAGAGGAGGGGAATATACGGCGTCGGGCTAGGTAGGGCGTCCCCTACTAGCCGATCGACCGTGTGGTGAGTCAGAGCTTCTGAGTCGGTGGTCACCAAAACGGAAGGACTGATGGGCCTTTAGGAAGGCCGAGGGCCGTGTGGGCCACCTGGTACCAGGATTTTAGTGAGCGAGGAGGAGGGGCCCAGGCCGGGCAAGTGAGAGGGAGGGAGGAAACTCAGTTCCCTGGAGGCCGAGACTGGGTTTGGTAACTTGGGGTATACAGGGGCCGGGGAGGGAGGAATTGATGGATTTGAAGCAGTCGGAAGTGGGAACTTGAGAGGTGTTAAATAGAAGTAGTCCTTGATTGAGGAATAGTTGCCAAGAGGAGTGTATGGGGATGGTGTTGACTGGTGAGTGTAATTGTGTGACTGTAATTCGGTCTCACCTAGCGAGATGTGCTTGTTGACTTGGGACAAGACTTGTTGAGAATTAGTTTTTAGTGTGCGGGTGATGGTTAGGGTTTGTGCTGGGTAGGACCAGGCATTGCACCGAGTGTAGCTGATGGCATTTATGTGTGACCTTCTGTGAGCGTTGTAGGTTTCTTTTACAGTGAATAGGTAATAAGGTTGCGATGAGAGACTGCTAGGGGAGCAAAGTCCATGGAGGAGGATATAAGAGGCGGAGAGCCAGAAGAGAGGGCCTGGAGTATGAAGTTTATATTTCTGGAATAAGGCTGTAGGGAGTAACTTTATCCAGTCTAGATGGAGTTCTAATGACAGTTTAGTGAGGGTTTCCTTGAGTGGACGGTTGGTACGTTCAACCTTTCCAGAGGACTGGGGGTGATAGGGGATGTGGAAAAGCCACGGGATGTTAAGAGCGGCAGCTATATTTAGTGAGACACGGGATGTGAATTCGGGACCATTGTCAGTTTGGAGGGATGTGGGGATTCCGAACCTCGGGATGATTTAAATCAAGTTGCCAATCGCTGCCTGGAATGCGTCCTCTGGCCTGATGGGTTGGGAAGGGTCCTGGCCTTAAGGGAGTTTGTGGGTTTGTTCGTTGACAGGTGGGGCAGGCAGATGTGAGCTGTTTAAGGAATTGTAGATCAGAGGAATCTAGGGTGAAGAAGGAGTTGAGGAAGGTTTTCAGTGTTTGAGGATTTGTGTGGAAAATAGAGTGAAGGTAGGAGAAGAGGGCGTGTTTTGAGAGGTTAGGCGACTGTGTTGGCGGTGGCTGTGTGAGTTGTAAAGGGTTAACATGAGAGTGGGGGGTAGAGTTGATAAAGCTGCCTGTCTGGCCTCCTGATCTGCTTTGTTGTTACCTTGTGTCACTGGGGACGAGTCAATTTGGTGGGACTTGCAGTGAGTGATGCCTGTTTTCGTAGGAAGTAAGGAAGCTTGGAGGAGGCGAGTGGTGAGGGTGGCATTAGTAATAGATGTTCCTTTGGTTGTCAGGAGTCCTCTTTCCTTCCAAATGGCTGAATGAGAGAGAAGGATGTGGAAAACGTATTTGGTGTCAGTATATAGTGTAAGTGAGGTGTCTGCTGCTAATTCAAATGCTCGAGTGGCTGCGATGAGTTCAGCTTGCTGATTTGTGGTATTAGGTGGCAGGGATTTTGCCTCGATGGTTTTTGTTAGGGACACTATGGCATACCCTGCGAGGTGCTGTCCATTATGTGTCCTGTTGGAGTAACTGAAAGGGCTGTTTGATTGTGGCCTCTACAGGCTCGGACGGGGGTCCCTGGGAGAGGTCGTAAAGTGGTTTTGCTAGTAAAGAGTAGTTAGGAATCCACGTTCTAAAGTAACCAGCTAATCCTAGGAAAGAGAGTATTTCTTGTTTTGTAGGCCTCTGATGAAGCACTTGTGGTCTAGGGTGATGGCCTTTGAGTCGTGAGAAAGAAGGACTCCCAAATAAGTTACTTGTGTTAGTGAGAGTTGGACCTTTTGGGGGGACACCCGGTAGCCTTTGTCTGTGAGGAAGTTGAGTAGGGAAGTGGTGTCGGTTTGGGAGGCGACTAGAGATGGACTGCATAAGAGGCTACATATTGGAGGAGGTTTGACTGGGGAAGATTTAGTTGTTTTAAGTCTGAGGCAAGAGTTTGACCAAAGATATGGGGGCTATCTCTGAACCCTTGAGGGAGGACTGTCCATGTGAGTTGTTGTGATTGTTGGGTGTCTGGGTCGGTCCAGGTGAAGGCGAAAAGTTCTTGCGATTGAGGAGAGAGGGGGATTGTGAAGAAGGCGTCTTTAAAATCTACTACTGAAAAATGTGTGGCATTGGGGGGAGTGGAGGATAAGAGGGTATAGGGGTTGGGAACTAGTGGGTGAATGCGTTTAACGGCCTCATTGATAAGTCTGAGGTCTTGGATGAGGCGGAACGTAGCATTGGATTTTTTGACTGCTACGATAGGAGTATTATATGGTGAATGAGTTGGTCTAAGGAACCCTTTTCTCAAGAGGTCTGAGATAGCTGGTTGTAATCCCCTCAGGCTGGAGGTGGGGAGAGGGTATTGGGGTTGACTGGGAAAGTGAATGTGGATCTTTGAGGAATATTCGTACGAGGGTGCATGAAGCCAATGAGGGAGTGGTGGTGTCCCAAACCATGGGATTGATGCCTGTTGGGAGTGAAGGCAGAGCGGGGGCGGGAGCCTGGTGTATGGAGTCAGCTACTAAAGCAATGAGTGGGGTGGATCTGGGGAGGGTGGTTGGGTTAAACGTGATGGAGGTTTTGAATTTAGAGAGGATATCCCTTCCTAGTAGGGGAAGGGGGCATTGGGGCATGACTAGGAATCGGTGAGAAAATATGTGGCTGGAGAAGGTGCAGGAGAGAGGAGGGGTGGCTCTCGGACGTATGGTTTGGCCTCCAACCCCGACTATAGGAGATCCAAAAAGGGAAGTGACACCCCAGAATTCCCTCAAAACCGAGAAGGTAGCTCCGGCGTCAAGGAGGAATGTGATGAGGCATCCATCCACCATTAGAGAGACCCTGGGCTCCTGTGCGGTGATAAATTGTGTTGGGAAAGGAGTCCCAAGGCCCCATCAGTCTTCGATGGCCAGTCCTAAGAGGTCGAGAGTGGGGCTGGGGGCTGGCCTGGCTTCCCTTCGGGAGCCAGGGCAGTCTACGGCCCAGTGGCCAGGCTGGTGGCATTTAGGACACGGCTGGGGGGGGGGCCTGGGATTTGGGCACTCGGACCCAATGACCTTCCTTTCCACATTTAAAACAGGGTTCAGGGGGCTGACGGTGAGGCGGATGACTGGAGGATTTATGGCCGTGCGACCGTGACGCGGGCCGAGGAGAGGCCTGGAGGGCTTGTGCTAATAATTGGTATTTTTGCTTCTTTGCTTTCTCGTCCCGGTTATGATAAACCTTGAACGCCCTTGCCAATATCTCGGATTGAGGGGTTTAACTTCTTTAGTTTTTGTCTGATGTCGGGAAAACTTTGTGCAAAGAAATGGGACATGAGGAGTTGTCTACCATCAGGGGTTTCTGGGTCTATGTTGGTGTATTGTTGGAGTGCCTTTGTAAGGCGGTCTAGAAATGCGGATGGGTTTTCATGTTTGTCTTGTATTATTTCATGAAGTTTTTCAAAATTAACTGCCTTTTGGGCTGCTTTGCGTAGTCCAGCCATTAGGCAGGTAGCAAAATGGTCTCTGGCTGCTACTCCATTTTGGGTGTTATAGTCCCAGTTAGGCTCTCGCTCGGGCACTGCCTGCACCCCCAGTGGCAAGGCTGGGGTCGTTTGGTGAACCTCGTCTGTGTCAGTGCGAGCCTGATCCCAGACTCATCTACGCTCCTCAGGGAGAAGGGTGTTGGAGAGGACTGTGTAGATGTCATGGGAAGGTGAGGCTGTAAGCTTGGAGAAGGTACTGAAATTCCTTAATGTAGGAAGCGGAATTGGAGGTGTAGGAACCTAAGCGTTTTTCGATTTGGGACAAGTCAGCTATGGAGAAGGGAACGTGGACTCGGATGATACCTTCTGCTCCAGCTACTTCTCTAAGGGGGGCGAGAATGGGATGGTGAGATCTCGAGCGGGTGTTGGGAGGGCTAAATGACGGTGGGGGGAAGAGGCCGGCAGAAGTGACGAGGAGGAAGTGGAGGAAGCGGGGGGCGAGTTGGGGAGGGTGGCAGCCGGAAGGGTGGCGGCTGGAAGGCGAGGCAGAGGGTGGTGGTATGGGGGGGGGCTCGTCGGCTGGGTCGAAGTCGGGGGCAGAGGGAGGGGTTGGCAGTTTAAGAGAGGCAAGGAGCTGCTGGGGTTCGTAAGGGAGGCAGAGGTTAGGTCTGTCCCGTAGGAGGAAGAAGCCGTGAATATATGGGATCTCTACCCATTTTAGAGCGGCTAGGGTGGGGATTTATGTTAACGGTCTGTCTGAAAGTTAGGCCCCGGAGGGGAAGACTTACCGAAATGAGGCCGGTGTTGTGCGGAGAGGTCGGCGAACAGGAAAATGGGTGAAGACTGGTTTGGGGTCTGGGTTGGGCCTGGAAAAGGATCGGGATCCCACTGAAGGGTGGGGAGTCCCGATCCGAGTCACGGCACCAATGAAAGAGTAAAGGCAGACCCAGAGCACGCCAAACGCAGTCAAGAGATCTTTATTAGCAGAGTCAGGTCAGGTCGCGCAGAGAGAGAGAGTGCTGTTGGGATGGGATATTTATATCCCTTAGGGCTACGTGGGTATTGATGATTGGGTCTGGGGGGCGGGCCTGGGGATGAGCAGGGGGAGCGGGAGGTGTTATTTTCTTATTGGGTCTTTCTTGGCGGGTTTAACATTGCGTCAGGTGTGGAGAGGGAGGAAGAACCCGGAACTGTCGCCATCTTGTGGTACCTTACGTGTCTGCGCCACCCAACACTTCTAACTCTAATTAATTATTGAACATTGATTGAGTAATAACTTTGTAAATGCACTCTGGCCTTCTGGGGAATCAAAGATGCCTACGAGCTGATTCCCATCGTCACAGAGCTCGTATTTCAGTTGTTCTGAGAATACAAAATTTTTTGAAAAGTTCACTATGAGCCATTAAGCAAGTCTTCTTCCCCTTTTTGTTTCTGGTAGCTAGGAGAAGTGACTGGCATATAGTAGGTGACCAAAATGTGTTTGTAAAAATGACTGAAACCAAGAAAGTAAGTAATAGTTTAGGCAATAATGAGCACTCACAAGACATAAAAAACTAATTTTAAAATGAACTCTGCAGACAATGATGCAGGAACAATGTTTCTCAAACTGGGGTCATAAGTTTGTTTCAAAAATATTTTTGATTTTATAAATGTATGAGATTCACATTTGAGGAATTTATCTCTGGTTTCATGTTTGTATGTATTTAGTCAACAATATAATTAAAATAATTTAATATTAGGGAATCCTCAGAAATATTGTCCTTTTAATAGAAAATTATTCAATGGCATATGAATTCCGTTTGAATTCTGTTTCAAATAAATTGAAAAATAGTTTAAAAATTATATTCGAATAAGAGTAATTTAAATAATTACTGAATAGTTACTCTTAAGACAATAATTGATAATTTAAAGAAATTATTATTATTATTTTGAGACAAGGTCTCACGCTGTCACCCAGACTGAAGTGAAGTGGTGCGATCTCAGCTCACTGCAACCTCCAGCTCCTGGGCTCAAGGGATCCTCTCGCCTCAGCCCTCCAAGTAGCTGGGACTACAGGCATGCATCACCATGCCTGGCTAAGTTTTGTATTTTTTATAGAGATGGGGGTCTTACCAAGTTGCCCAGGCTGGTCTTGAACTCCTGAGGTCAAGTGATCCACTAGCCTTGGCCTCCCAAAGTGCTAGAGATTACAGGTGTAGCCACTGCACCTGGCCAAGAAATTATTACTGATTTTTTTAGGTGTGATTGTTTTCTTTTTAAAATAATTTTTAGTTTTTTTTTTTTTTTTTCAAGATGGGGTCTCCCTCTGTTGCTCAAGCTGGAGTGCAGGGGCACTATCAAAGCTCACTGGACCCTTGAACTTCTGGGCTCAAGCAACCCTCCCACTCAACTCCAAGTATTTGAGACTACAGGTGCTTGCCCCATGCCTGGCTAGTAGAATCTTTATTTAAAAAAAAAAACATACTGAAATAGGTCTGAATGGGATGATATGATGTCAGCGATTTGTTCTGAAGTAAGATGTCTGCAATTCGTTCTCAAGTAACAAGGAGTGTGTTGTTAGTATGTGGAGATACAGATTGTGGGAGGCAGAATAGTGGCTCCCCAGAGATGTCCATGCCCTAATCCCCAGAAGTTAAAGTAGCAGATGGAATTAAGGGTGCTAATCACCTGACCTTAAAATTATGAGATTATCCTAGATTATCCAAGTGGGCATAATGTAATCACAAAAGTCCTTATATGTGGAAAAGGGTGGAAGAGTCAGAATCACAGTGATGCAATGTGAGAATGACTTCACTGGCTTTTGCTGGCTTTGAAGATGGAAGAAAGCCACAAGCCAAGGAATGTGGGCAGCCTCTAGAATCTGGAATAGATGAGTAAATGGAATCCTCTCTTGAGCCTCAAGGAAGGAACTTAGTACTGCAGACACCTTGATTTTAGCCCGCTGAAACCCATTTGCTAGAAATCATCAATGAAACCAACTTGGCTTAGAGGGATTTTTTGGTTTGTTTTGGTAGAATATTTTTTAGTCCAAATTCAATTTATTTAATAGATAAAGGATCATTCAAATTTTATTTCTATTTCACTTTTATTAAGTTGTATTTTTCAGTAAATTTGTACCTTTTATATATGTTGTTAAATGTCTTGGTACAAAGCTGATCATTACATTCTTTCATTATTTGTTTGATATTTATAGCCCCTCTTTTTATTCATAATATTGCCAATATGTATTTTTTTTCTTATTTTAAATCTGTCTTTAGGGATTTTTCTATTGTATTACTCTTTCTAAAGATTCAACTTTTATTGAGTTAATTTTCCTTATTGTCTATTTAATATTTTACTTGTTTCTGCTGTTATGACCATCCATTTTGGGTTTAATCTGCTCTTCTTTCCTTCGCTTCTTAACATAGAAATGTGGTCATTTTATTTATTTATTTATTTTTTTTATTTTTTTTTTTGAGACGGAGTCTCGCTCTGTCACCCAGGCTGGAGTGCAGTGGCGCGATCTCGGCTCACTGCAAGCTCCGCCTCCCGGGTTCACGCCATTCTCCTGCCTCAGCCTCTCCGAGTAGCTGGGACTACAGGCGCCCGCCACCACGCCCGGCTAATTTTTTGTATTTTTAGTAGAGACGGGGTTTCACCGTGGTCTCGATCTCCTGACCTCGTGATCCGCCCGCCTCGGCCTCCCAAAGTGCTGGGATTACAAGCGTGAGCCACCGCGCCCGGCCGAAATGTGGTCATTTTAAAAGCTTCTTTTCCAATACAAGATTTAAAGCTTTAAGTTTTCCTCTAAACACTGCTTAGCTGTATCCTATAAATTTTGTTGTATTTTCATTATCTGTCTGCCTAGAACATAACATTTTCAAATTTCCTTTGTGTTTTTTTGTCATTTGTTTATTTCTTTATTTATAAATTTGGTGTTTAATTTCAAATGTGGGGAGCTTTCTTAATTTATTGTAATTTATGTACAATTTAATTACGTTGTGTTTAGAGAAACTACTGCATAATGTTTTAATCTTTAAAAATGTGTTAACATTTACTATATGCAGAATCCATCATATGGTCTATTTTTGTGAAATCTCACGTATTCTTTAAAATAATGTGTATCCTGAGGTTATTATAAATAATGTTCTATATTATATATAATGTTCTATAAAACCACCTTGACCCATTAGGTCAAAGTGGTTGAGATTGAAATCCAAATCTCTGAATTCTTACTGGACTTTTATTTAAATTATTCCATAAATTACTGGGACATGAGTTAAAATCTCTAGCTATTACTATAGATTTGTTTCTCTCATCCGTTAGTTTTGTTTCTTGTATTTTGAAGCTATGTAAATTTAAATGCATATATATTTATGTGAATTATGCTTCCTGATGAATTGCCCCTATTATCATTACAAAATGTAACTTTTTAACTCTGGAAATAGTCTTTGTCATGAAGTTTACTTTATATATTGATGTATATACTATTTTTAACATCATTTTAAATATAATTCCTCTATTTGCTTTCAAAATACTTTTATTTTCAGTAGTTGTTTAGTTATGCATACATAATGTCACAGTCTTTCTGTAACTAATACATAACTTATACTAAGTTACATATAATATAAAAACTATGTAGCACTATATTTTCACTTACCCCATTCATTCTTCATAGTATTACTGTCATATATATGTATGTGTGTATATATATAATATGTATTTTGAGATGGAGTCTCTCTGTTGCCCAAGCTGGAGTGCAGTGGTATGATCTTGACTCACTGACTGCAGCCTCCTTCACCTCCCCGGTTCAAGCAATTCTCCTGCCTCAGCCTCCCTAGTAGCTGGGACTACAGGCATGCACCACCACAGCCAGCTAATTTTTCTGTATTTTTAGTAGAGATAGGGTTTCGCCATGTTGGCCAGGCTGGTCTCAAACGCCTGACCTCAAGTGATCTACCTGCCTTGGCCTTTTTCACATATTTTAAATATACATACATTATAATTCCTAAAATATAGTATTCTTATAAGTACATTAACCATATATTTTTTAAAAAGAGCATGTACAGTACTCTTTATTATGAAACTAAGTTTCCATCTGGTGTCATTGCCCTTCAATCTGACAAACTTCCATTAGTGTTTCTTGTAGGGCAGATCTGCTTGTGATGAATTCTCTCAGTTTTGATGTTGTTTTCTTTGCTTGTTTTGTTATCGTGAATTCTCCAAATACATACTGAGCCCTAAATCTACTTAGACTTTGTGATTTAAAATTACACCAGTTTTTTTTTCTTTTTTGAAACAGGGGTCTCACTCTGTGGCCCAGCTGAATTACAGTGGCACAGTTCTAGCTCACTGCAACCTTAAACTCCTAGGGTCAAGAGATCCTCCTGCTTCAGCTTCACAAGTAGCTGGGAACACAGGCACAAGCCACCACGCCTGGCTAATTTTTTTATCATTTGTTGAGATGCGGCCTCACTCTGCCAAGGCAGGTCTGAAACTCCTGGGCTCGAGTGATCCTCCTACCTCAGCCTCTTGAAGTGCTTGGATCACAGGTGTGAGCGACTGTGCCTGGCCAACAAAGTGATTTTCAAAAGGAATCAGTAAATAGCTATTGGTTTACGGCGAAAATGGCAGTAGGATTGGTTCAATGTTTTTATAATTTTGAAATTCCTCAAACAGGTTCATGTAAATAAGAGATAAGAAGAAACTTCAAATTGTGTGCATGCATGTGTGTATGTGCGAGACAGAAAGAGGAAGAGAGAGAGAGAGAGAGACTATTTCTCAAATATGGATAGGTCAAAAAATATCCCAATAGCACCTTGTTAGCACTTTGTTTCTAGGTTAAGAAGGCTTTTTTTTAATGACTAGATTTTTACAAATATTTGGCTTTTGTTCCCTACTAGTCACTGTAGAAAATGTGCAAGGATGTAAGAGTCATAGCAATCACTATCAATCTTTTTGGCCTGATTAGTTCTTTTTTTAAGGCAGAAAGCCAAACCTGACACTATTTACTACTTTATCTTGACAGATATATTCGTTTGGGGTGAAATGCAAAAGGTTTATGATGTAGTTTTATGATACATCATCCCAAACAAGCTGGCTGCTTGCCACTATAGAGAATTCTAGTTATGAGGAGTGACTGGTCTAAAATTATGGCTAATGAAATTATGGCCTAGATTTATCAGCATCCGATAATGATAGACACATATTGGTTTGTTTGTTTATAACAAAGTCTGTAATTTTAGAAGTATCTTGTATCTTTGACATTTCTTTTTTTTTTTTTTTTTTGAGACGGAATCTCACTCTGTCGCCCAGGCTGGAGTGCAGTGGCACTGTCGCCTCATTGCAACTTCTGCCTCCTGGGTTCAAGCGATTCTCATGCCTTAGCCTTTCAAGCAGCTGGGATTATGGGTGCCTGCCACCACACCTGGCTAATTTTTGTATTTTTAGTGGAAATGAGGTTTCACCATGTTGGCCAGGCTGTTATCGAACTCCTGACCTCAAGTGATCCACCTGCTTCAGCCTCCTAGAGTGCTGGGATTACAGGTGTGAGCCACTGGTATCTTGAATATTTCTCTTCTCCTCACTTTTATGATCTTTGAATTATTTATTTTATTATTCTTTTTGGAGCAAATATGTTGAAACTGATTTAATTTTTGCATAAAGATGATCCTGAGTATTCAAATGGATGTGCCCTCAGACCTATGTATAAATTATATTACATGGTGACGAAAAATAGATCTAACTCCAAAAGTGACCTAAGATCTTATTTTTTTCCAGAGGTGGTTGTTTCTTCTCCTTCTTCTCCTTCTCCTTCTCCTCCTCCTCCTCCTCTTCCTTCTCCTCCTCCTTCTCCTCTTCCTTCTCCTCCTCCTTCTCCTCCTTCTTCTCCTCCTTCTTCTTCTCCTTCTTCTCCTCCTTCTCCTTCTCCTTCCTTCCTTCCTTCCTTCCTTCCTTCCTTCCTTTCTTCCTTCCTTCCTTCCTTCTCCTCCTCCTCCTCCTTCTTTTTTGTAGTAAGTCAGTCCTGAGGATTTTGGGATAAACCAAAACTGACTGGGTGAAGGAGGTGACAATTTTGTACTAAATAAATTCTATAGTATCCAGGGCAGATCAGTTGTTAGCAGGAACTTCTGAAAACTCAGATCATGTTTGTCAAACAACACATACTTAAGAGCATCTCCTTTTGCCTAACTCTGTGTCAAATGTCATAGAAATATAAAAATATCGGTAAGAAAAAGAGAGGACATACAATTATGCTGGAGAAACAATACAACTGTTAAGAACAACTAAGTGCTAAGTAATATGCAAATCATAGAGTCTCAATAAAGACTCTGTGGATTGGGATAATTTATGGGGTTTCACCAGTGGGAATGGGGAATCAACTGAAGGGTTTTTTAACTTTGGTTCTGTTCTGGATGGGGTGACTATGAAGCAAGACAAACAAACAAACAAACAAACACACAACCAGATTTATTGGTAGAAATAATTTAGACAATCTAAGGAATGATCTAAGTAGTGTCAGCTTAAGCCTTCCAGGTCAAGACCAATATAGTTACAGGATAAATTTCTTTTTTTTTTTTTTTTTTGAGACAGAGTCTCGCTCTGTCGCCCAGGGTGGAGTGCGGTGGCACGATCTCAGCTCACTGCAAGCTCCGCCTTCCAGGTTCACGCCATTCTCCTGCCTCAGCCTCTCCGAGTAGCTGGGACTACAGGCACCCGCCACCACGCCCGGCTAATTTTTTGTATTTTTAGTAGAGACGGGGTTTCACCGTGGTCTCGATCTCCTGACCTCATGATCCACCCGCCTCGGCCTCCCAAAGTGCTGGGATTACAAGCGTGAGCCACTGCGCCCGGCTACAGGATAAATTTCAAGAAGATCTCATTTCTATTTTATTGTGACAAAAAAAGAAGGTGTCCAACAGGTTAAATTCTGGTCTATGCTGAGCTATTGTATTAGTTTTCTATTGCTATGTAACAGATTACTGCAAATTTAGCACCATAAGACAACATCTATTCCACAGTTTCTCTGGGTCAGGAGCCTGGGCCCAGCTTAACTGGGTCCTCTGCTGAGGGTTTCAAAAAGCTGCAGTCAACATGTTGGCTAAGCCATTGTCTTATCTGGAGGCTCAACTACGAAAGAATCTGCCTCTGGGCTCATTTAGGTTGTTGGCAGAATTCTGATCTTTGTGGCTGTATGACTGAGGCCCCAGGTTTTATTGGCTGTTAGACCCTAGAGGCCACTCATAATTTCCTGCTACATGAACCTTTACATAGGCAGTTGCAATATGGGAGTTTGTTTCTTCAAGGTTAGAAGGTCTCAACTTTGGTCTGCTAAGAGTCATACGTATATGACCTTACATATACTTCAGGTATGCTAAGCTATAGATAGATCTAGATAGACACATAGAGTAACCTAATCATGGGAGTGTCATTGCATTACCTTTAGCATATTCTATTAATGAAAACTAAGTCACAGATTCTGCCTGCCCTCAAGGAAAGGAGATTAGCTTATTAAGATGTCACCTTGGGCTTTGCCCACTTCTCTACCAAATATTAAATTATATATTTCTACCATTTTTTTTGTGCTAGTTAAGAATTCAGCACTTTAGTTTGTGATCTTAAATAATCTCTTTCTCCTCACTAGATCTCAGTGTTGGGAGGCAATTCTCTATGTGTCTTTCATAGTTTTGGGCACCTGGGCAAGAGGCTTTCATATCTTTGTTCTGTTTATATGCCTAATATCTCCTTCCAGGTCAGGTGACAGATTAGTTTCCTGACCAGGGTGATAAATATAATTTTTTCCTTCCTGAGAAATATTAGGCAGGTTTGCTAGCATTCTCCCTATAAGACTGAGTGTTTCCTAAGCTGAGGGCATCTCAACTACTGTAACACAATTCCACTGCATGTGCAGTATCTATGCAGGCCCATATCCTCATCACATATGGTACTTCGAAA
The DNA here is from genome assembly GCF_009828535.3 of Hylobates moloch. Lineage (NCBI taxonomy): Eukaryota > Metazoa > Chordata > Mammalia > Primates > Hylobatidae > Hylobates > Hylobates moloch. The sequence continues at coordinate 52,507,496 of NW_026652279.1, forward strand.
CAGAGGAAATCAATATGAACATGAAGCTCATGTTGCCTGCTGTGCCCTGGGTAGTAAAGTCTTTTGTTTCTGACCCCGTGGTCTCATGTCTTCTACCAGCGCATACGGAACTGTGGACAGGGTAATGCATTAGCTTGCAGGCAGGGTAAAATCTCAGACCCTTCAAAATTCTTGACATTCAATTTTTCTCTACATAATTTAAGAGATTAAGGTGAGATGATTTCTAAGGTTCTTTTCATGTTTAATCTTTGATATTCTAATTGGCTCTGTCATTTTCATCATTGTTGCAGAAGAACTCAACCATTTTTGTACTTGACCTCCTTAAAAGATCTTTGACTAAACACTCCACAATAGTCTGATTATAGTGAAGATTATTTAAAACCACCTTTTACAAATGAGAAAACGAAATTTATTTTAATTTGCTGGTACTGCTAATATAATGTATTGGCCATTTGGGAAACAAATCTGTTAGCACACTGATTTAACTGGGAGTTAGGTGCTTATCCCTCAGCTCATGTTTTTGTTATAGTTTTTTGTGTGTATCGCAGCATTATAAAATCCCATCCTCTGCATTTCTTTAAGTTGTGATTATATATAAGTGACTGAAATGTATATATGTATCCTATCTTTTGTTCAAACTTTTCCATTTTCACTTTTTATCTTATCTTATTTTATTTTATTTTGTTTTATTTTATTTTATTTTATTTTTGAGACAGTCTCACTCTGTCGCCCAGGCTGGAGTGCAGTGGTGCAATCTCGGCTCACTGTAACCTCCGTCTCCTGGATTCAAGCGATTCTTGTACCTCAGCCTCCTGAGTAGCTGGGGTTACAGGCACACACCAGCACACTGGGCTAATTTTTGTATTTTTTTTTTTGAGACAGAGTCCTACTGTGTCGCCAGGCTGGAGTGCTATGGCGTGATCTTGGCTCACTGCAACATCTAACTCCCTGGTTCAAGGGATTCTCTTGCCTCAGCCTCCTGAGTAGCTGGGATTACAGAGCTGGGGTTACAGGCATGCGCCACCATGCCCGGCTAATTTTTTTTGTATTTTTGTAGAGATGGAGTTTCACTATGTTGGCCAGGATGGTCTCGATCTGACCTCGTGATCTGCCCACCTTGGCCTCCCAAAGTGCTGGGATTACAGGCGTGAGCCACCATGCCTGGCCTAATTTTTGTATTTTTAGTAGAGACGAGGTTTCACCATGTTGGCCAGGATGGTCTCAATCTTGAACTCCTGGCCTCAAGTGATCCACCCACCTTGGCATCCCAAAGTGCTGGGATTACAGGCGTGAGCCACCATGCCTGGCTCATTCTCACATTTTAAAACATTAAATCTTCTATTGTTAGTTACTATTTGTTAATTGACATTTTTCATTGTATTATGAAAAAAAAAGTGATTTGGCAGGAGACAGAATTTCAGTAAACAGGGTTGGAAGCCTGAGAGAGCATCCTGAAATAAACTTATAAGGCAGGTAAAGTGGACAGATGTGGCAAGTAGGTTTTTCAAAGAGTTAGCAAAAGACCACACAACTGCCTGGTTTTGCTATTTTGCTGTTTTCTTCAGCTATAGTTGAAGGCAATAAACTCAAAAGTAATTTTGTTTCATATACAAAATTTATAGAGACTTCAGACTTTATATTTTTCACAGAAAATTATATTTGGCTTAATCCTTTAAAACTCCAAGATGGAAAAAAATTGAACATTCTAACATCAGAGTTGGTGCCACATATGAGCATTCCATTTGTGTGTGTGTGTGTGTGTGTGTGTGTGTGAGATAGGTCAAACAAAAGTGAAAATGTGCCCCTACCTCCACCTAAGGGGACAGGTTTTAGGCAAAATGTTATTTATTTGCAGCCACCCATTCTCCTCCCTTCTCAGCCTCAAATGACAATGATGACAATTAAGAAGATAGAGTTGATTGATGATGACAACAATAGCCACAGCAACAGCTAATATTTATTGAGTCTTTAATGTGTATCAGGCACTGTTCTATGTGCTTTACTAGTGAGGCTGGAGTGCAGTGGTGCCATCTCGGCTCACTGGAACCTCTGTCTCCTGGACTCAAGCAGTCCCCCAACCTCAGCCCCAAAAGTAGCTGGGACTACAGGCATGAGCCTCTATGCCCGGCTAATTTTTGTATTTTTTTGTAGAGACAGGGTTTCACCATGTTGCCCAGGCTGGTCTCAAACTCCTGAGCTTAAGTGATCCACTTTGCCTCCGTCTCCCAAAGTGCTAGGATTACAGGTATGAGCCACCATGCCCAGCCTACTAGTGTGTCATTTAAGTCTTAAAACAGTTTATGGGTTGAGTGTTACTATTAAGCCTATTTTAATGAAACTGTAGCAAACTTAGTTATGTCACTTGCCCAAGTTCAGCTCATTTTTAAGTAGGGCCAGAACTTTATCCCAGGAATAAATAATATTTCAGTGGACTGAGAAGTTGAATTAGGAAAAATGAACCTAATTTAGATTTTGAGAAATCTATTAAATGTTCCACTCATACTTAATTTACAACAATGAACAAAATAAGGGAAAAAATCATCACTTAAAAGACAGATATATAGAGTTGAACAGAGAGTGACAAAGAACAAAAGCTAGAAGATTCTTTGGGGGCCCCTCTTTCCTACATCTCAGCCTCTCTGGTTCTATCAGATGAGTCCTAGCAGCATTTTCCATGCTGCACTTTTTTGTGTGTGTGATTTAACCACACATTCTTCATCAAATACCACCTCACTTCTCTGCTCCCTTTGCCAGACAATTCTCCAAAGAGCTACCTATGTTTTCTATCTCTACTTCCTTGATTTCTTCTTTCAGCTCACTTCAGTGAAGTTTCCTGCCCAATACGCCAAACAAATTGCTTTTAGCCAAAGAAATTGCTTTTACCAAAGTCATCAGTGATGTCTGTGTTGTTACCTTAAGTGCATACTTCTGGTTTTTATCTTACTATCCCGCTCAATATCATCTAACAAAGTTGATTATCTTTTTCTTCAGAAAACACTCCTCCCTTTTTTGTAACATCACAGTTGTCTGATTGGCCCTTCGTCACTGGCCTCTTTCTCAGTCTCTTTTACTGGCTTCTCTTGCATGAACAAACTCAAATCTAGTGTGATTTCTTCATCTTTGTCCCTAGCCAGTGCCTGGCCTATGAGAGTATCCAATAAATATTTGCTGGATGTATGAATGAATGAATGGGTAGATGAATAAGTAAATTTGTGAATGAATGAAACTATATAGAAGCACATAGGTGATAAAGCTTAACTTTGCCAACAGCAATCAGAAAAGTTTTCCTTGAGAAGGTAAGAACTGACCTATCTTGAGACATGAGTCAAGACTTGTCTGGTGGCTAGGCTTAGAGGCTCAGACTTATAACCCCAGCACTTTGGGAGGCCTGAGGGGAAGGAATGTTTGAGGCTAGGCTTAGAGGCTCAGACTTATAACCCCAGCACTTTGGGAGGCCTGAGGGGGAGGAATGTTTGAGGCCAGGAGTTCAAGACCTTCCTGGGCAACATAGTGAGATTCCTTCTGTAGAAAAAATTTTTAAAAATTCCCCAGGCATAACCAGGTGCTCACGCCTGTAATCCCAGCACTTTGGGAGGCCGAGGTGGGCAGATTACGAGGTCAGGAGATCGCGACCATCCCAGCCAACGTAGTGAAACCCCGTCTCACTAAAAATACAAAAAATTAGCTGGGCCGTGGTGACACACGCCTGTAGTCCCAGCTACTCGGGAGGTTGAGGCAGGAGAATCACTTGAACATGGGAGGTGGAGGTTGCAGTGAGCCGAGATCGCACCACTCACTGCACTCTAGCCTGGGGTGACAGAGCGAGACTCTCTCTCAGAAAAAAAAAAAAAAAAAAGAAAAATTACCCAGGCATGGTGGTGCCCATCCATAGTCCTAGCTACTAAGGAGGTTGAGGCAGTAGGATTGCTTGGGCCCGGGAATTTGAGGCTCCAGTGAGCTGTGATTATGCCGTTGTACCCCAGCCTGGGTGACAGAGTCAGACCCTGTCTCTAAAAAAAAAAAAAGGTTTGTTTGGTGAACAAATAAGGCATTCCAGAAATGAATATTCTTAGAAAATCAACTTACAGCCTACTATTTCTTAGGAAGCTATGGGAGAATGTACTATTCCAGAAGGAGAAAACTGAGAAAGAGAAAAATGAGCTTCAGGATATCCAACACAAGTGAGAGAAAAGGGAATCTCATGGAAGAAGGATAGAAGGATGCTGCGATGATGGCTAGGCAGCAGGCCTAGAGTTGAGCAGTCTAGTTTGGATGGGAAGGTCAGAGCGCCACAAGAAGATGAAATTAGTATAATGCACTTCTACCAGTGACATTAAGTCTGCTAGATACCCAGAAATCCAGGTAATGTAGGTACATATTAAGTAAACTAAAAAGTTAACAAAAAGAAAAAAGCATCATGGCTTATGTTTGAAAGTGTTTCATAGTCATTATGATGCAATACTGAATATTTATTTTATTAAAATTAAGTTTTATCTTTATAAGGATGAAAGAAAGAGAAAAATCTGTACTTTGGGGAGGGATAAGCATGAAAGGAAGCTGAGTTCTCATGTTCTGCAGAGGAAATATAATAAATGACTAAAATTAAAAAAATATCAATTAGCATTATAAATATATTAATTAGAGATAAGGATTTAAATGCTAAAATTAAAAGCCAGAATAGTTGGAAATGGTTGCCCTTATGGAAGAGAAAGAAAAGGGGAGGGATCAATTGATTACTGCTTCTCAGAATAAACCATGTAGAAATATTTTGCTTTAAAATATATGTTAAAAAGAATAAAACTAGGCAGAAGAGAGATAAAACAACGTAATTAAACAATTCAGTTTTCAACATTCATTTCTGGGTGTGGTGCCAAAACTCTTGTTTCAATGTGGGAAAGTTTTAAAAAGGATTGGTGAAGAAGTTGAGGGCTTTGTATTTAATTCAACTTCATAAAAATAATCCTCTGTCAATTGATGTAATCTCAGAATTGCTTCTTAGAAGGTGAGGATGTGACCACAGGCAGACCTAACTGGCTGCCTATATCTTTTAAGGAAATTACTTTCTAAGCACCTATGCTCCTGAACAAGAAACAGCACACAAACCAGAGCTAGAGGAAAGGACAAAATTCCACGAACACTATGTTTTCTCCAGTCCAGGGCATGGGTCGCTATGCAGCCATTGACATTTCCCGACCACAAAAAAAAAAAAAAAAAAAAAAAAAAAATTAGCCAGGTGCAGTGGCGGATGCCTGTACTCCCAGCTACTTGGAAGGCTGAGGCAGGAGAATAGCATGAACCCGGGAGGCACAGCTTGCAGTGAGCCGAGATAGCGCCACTGCATTCTAGTTTGGGCGACAGAGCAAGACTCCGCCTCAAAAAAAAAAAAAAAAAAAAAAAAAAAAACCAAAAAAACAAAAGACATTTCCTGACCACAACTAGACTTCTGGTATAATTCAGGAAGCTGGGTCATTATCCTAACTTTCAGAATGAGTAATAAAACATCTAGTTTTCTAAATGTGACGTTGTTAGTCTTGGGTAAAGCTGGTTTCTCTGGCTTCTTGGTCTATTTTTAGTACTTTTTCTAAATTCAGAAAATTTGAAACTCTTCAAGACAAAAACTTTTGTCTGTGACACTGTAAATTATTTTATTAACAGATTCTGGGCAAATCCTAAAATAATTCTAAAAATAACACTGAAAAATGTTACAAGTAATGAGTGGACATATTTTACTTCACAGATGTAGATTCTTGCCCTTGGACTCTATTATTCCTTAAGTATTTTCCATGTTTCTAGACAACATTTATGGTCCTTTGAACCCTAGGCAGCAAGAATAGAGTAGTATAAAAACAGGTTGCAATGTATTGCTTTCACAAGTGATACACTTAGCAGTATGCTGCTCCAGCATCACAAAAGCTTATCAAAATGATTGTAAAATGTAATTTTAAATAATGTTTTGAACAACATTGACCATATGTGATGGTTAATATTGAGTGTCAATTTGATTGGAGTGAGGATGCAAAGTATTGTTCCTGGGTGTGTCTGTGAGGGTGTTGCCAAAGGAGATTATCGTTTTAGTCAGTGGACTAGGAGAGGCAGACCCACCCTCAATCTGGGTGGTCACCATCTAGTCAGCTGCCAGTGCGGCTAGGATAAACGCAGGCAGAGGAACATGGAAAGACGAGACTGGCTGAGTCTTCTGGCCTCCATCTTTCTCCTGTGCTGAATGCTTCCTGTCTTTGAAATTAGACTCCAAGTTCTTCAGCTTTTGGAGCTGACCTACACCAGTGGTGTATCAGGGGCTCTTGGGCCTTCGGCCACAGACTGAAGGCTGCACTGTCGTCTTCCCTACTTTTGAGGTTTTGGGACTTGGACTAGCTTCCTTGCTCCTCAGCTTGCAGACGGCCTATTGTGGGACTTCACCTTGTGGATGTGTGAGTCAGTATTCCCTTTTTTTATTTTTTTGAGACGGAGTCTCCCTCTATTGCCCAGGCTAGAGTGCAGTGGCACAATCTCAGCTCACTGCAACCTCCACCTCCTGGGTTCAAGCGATTCTCCTGCCTCAGCCTCCTGAGTAGCTGGGACTACAGGCGTGTGCCACCATGCCCGGCTAGTTTTTTGGTATTTTTAGTGGAGACGGGGTTTCACCATGTTGGCCAGGCTGGTCAGTACTCCTTAATAAACTCCTTTCATATACACATCTATCCCATTAGTCCTGTCCCTCTACAGAACCTGATTAATACACCACACCATTTAACAATTGCTCCCTGATTCTGTTTTAAAATATGAGCCGTGGATTTTGTTTTCTTTCTTCCTTTTCTTTTGGCTGGGGTTGGGGAGAGATGTTGGATGAACTGTAGATTTTCTTATAAGATACTACTCAATATATATTTTTCAGTATAATGAAACATTTGTTGTACTAGTTCCGCAAAGCAGAGTTTGCAGATAAAAAGCTGTATCTGTAGCTGTCTGGGCAGCATGTGACTTAGTACCCAGCTTCAAAATGCCTGGGTTCAAATCCCATCTCTAATACGTGTGAACTGTGTGACCTCAGGCAAATTTCTTAACATCTCTGTGACTCAGTTTTATCATGGTAAAATGGAGGGATTAAAAGTACTGATGTCATTACGCTGTTACGAGGATAAAAATTGGAACCGCGGCTGGCACATTGTAAGAATCATATGAATTTTAGCTTTATAAATTTAGTTATTATTATTGGAAAGTAGGGTTGATTTGTAGACATCTTTGACTCCCTTAGTCCCAGCTGTTGGGGGGAAGCAAAAGCTACATCCCAGGCTTCCACTTGCAAACATGCTGTAAGCTGCCAGTTTCTGCCTCAGGATATGCTCAGGCTTCTTTAGAATGTAGTTTCCCATGCAGCCCTCTGAAGGGAAAGCTGAGAAAATGTACATGGGAAAAGGGAAGTAGTAATCACTTTGACAAATTAATTAAAGTCAAATTTTTTTTTTTTTTTTGAGACGGAGTCTTGCTCTGTCGCCCAGGCTGGAGTGCAGTGGCGCAATCTCGGCTCACTGCAAGCTCCGCCTCCCGGGTTCACGCCATTCTCCTGCCTCAGCCTCTCCGAGTAGCCGGGACTACAGGCGCCCGCAACCACGCCCGGCTAATTTTTTGTATTTTTAGTAGAGACGGGGTTTCACCGTGGTCTCGATCTCCTGACCTCGTGATCCGCCTGCCTCGGCCTCCCAAAGTGCTGGGATTACAAGCGTGAGCCACCGCACCCGGCCTAAAGTCAAATGTTAAAGAAAACCAAACATGGCCAGGCGTGGTGGCTCACGCCTGTAATCCCAGCACTTTGGGACGCCAAGGCGGGTGGATCACCTGAGGTCAGGAGTTTGAAACCAGCCTGGCCAACATGGCAAAACCCCGTCTCTACTAAAAATACAAAATTAGCTGGGCATGGTGGCGGGTGTCTGTAATCCCAGCTACTCGAGAGGCTGAGGCAGGAGAATCACTTGAACCTGGGGGGCGGAGATTGTAGTGAGCCAAGATCGTGGCATTGCCCTCCAGACTGGGCAACAGAGCGAGACTCCCTCTCAAAAAAAAAAAAAAGGTAAACCAAGTACTTGATTCTTGCCTTCAAATTTGGAGACAAAAGATTTAGACACCCATATCATTCAGCTGCAAACATCAGAACACACAGCTAATGGTGGTTTAAGCAATAACGATCTTTGTTACCTTGTTTAATCAGCAGTTAGGAGGCAGGTAGTTCTCGGTTATGAGCAAAGGCTGAATGAACTCAACAACAAGATACCAGGATGTTCTCTCTTTCTGCTTTGGGCATGTTGGCTTTGGCAAGTTTAATTATTCTGCAACACGGCTCCTGTAGCTTTAAGCATCATATCCCCAACCTTGGCATTCCAAGCAGAAATAAAGGGACAAGTTGCAGGAAAAAGGAGCTTCTTTTTTACTTGGGAGGAAAATTTTTTCTAGAAATCTTCCAGTAAATTTTGTTTTAAATTTAATTGCAAGAAAAGTGTCCTATGGCCATGGCTAGCTTCATTGAAAATTGGGAAAGTAAATGGAAAAATGCAGTGGAATTGACATGATTGGCTTATTAGCAGTCAGGATTGATTTGGTGTGTCTGAACACATCATCATCCCTAACAAAACTGGTGTTCTGCAGGTAAGGAGGGCAACAGCTGTCATGTGGGCAAATAACCTTTCTGTCACAGAGTCTGGAACAATTAGAGGACTATACACACAAATTACATTGAACTAGATATTCAATTGATAAAATGGGGAATAACTTTTAGGCAGCTGTATTAGTCTATTCTTGCATTGCTGTAAAGAACTACCTGAGGCTGGGTAATTTATAAAGAAAAGGGGTTTAATTGGCTCACAGTTCTGCAGGCTGTACAGGAGGCATGGCTGGGGAGGCCTCTGGAAACTTACAATCATGGCAGAAGGCAAAAAGGAAGGAGGCACGTCTTACATGGTCAGAGCAGGAGGAAGCAAGAGAAGCGGGAGTTGCTACACACTTTTAAACAACCAGATCTCATGGGAACTCACTCAGTATTATGAGAACAGACAGCAAGGGCGAAATCCGCCCCATGATCCAGTCACCTTCCATCAGGCCCCTGCTGCAACACTGGAGATTACAATTCGGCGGGAGATTTGGGTGGGGACCCAAATCCAAACCGTATCAGCAGCGTAGGAAACACAAAGGCAAACAGAATATTGTGGAATCACATGGAAGACAACATGGAGCAAATAAGACTTGCATTTAGTCTTAAATAATTAAACTAGGCTACTGCTAGAGGATCCGGTCAAGCCTCAAATGTCCCTGTGCCTTCTGAACATTTGCATATGGTATTCTGTATTCTCAGTGAATGCTGCATCTTTCCGCGCAGTAGAGTAAACCAGAATTCTGTGGTCATCCTTGACTGCTCCTTCGTCTCCCACATCCAGTCAGTACCTACCTTCTCTCTCTCTGTCTCCTTTTTTTTTTTTTTTAGAAGGGGTCCTGCAATGTCACCCAGGCTGAGTGTAGTCATGCAATCACAGCCTACTGCAGCCTCAACTTCCAGGTCTCAGGACATCCTTCCACCTCAATGTCCTGAGTAGCTGGGATCACAGGCGCATGGCACCATGCCTAGCTAATTTTAAAAATCTTTTGTAGAGGTGGGGGGGTCTCACTATGTTGCCCAGGTTGGTCTTGAACTCCTAGGCTCAAGCAGTTCTCCCACCTTGGTGCTGGGATTACAGGCACGAGCCATTGCACCTAGCCGAGTACCTACCTTAAAAAAAGAGGCTTATGGCCGGGTGCAGTGGCTCACACCTGTAATCCCAGCACTCTGGGAGGCCGAGGTGGGCGGATCACAAGGTCAGGAGGTCAAGACACATTGCACTGTAAGAATTTTATAGACAAATTGTATGTAGCATGGGATGATTGCATTTGACACAAAAAGGCTAACTGGACTGTAAGAGATCCCTACAGCAAAAGGCCATGGGAATGTTTTTCCTGATACCATACACAGGCAACCACCGTTTACTTTTCAAATCAAAAGTTGTAACATTCCTCCAGGCATAATTTCTGCAGGCTACTATACAAACAATTGTTGGTCACTCCCTACAAGGCTGTTTTTAGTTGATCTTTATATTTCAAAAGACCTCCACTAACCCCTGATTGACTGCTGAACTTTACCATTAGTTATCTCCACCAGTGGTTGGAAGGTGCTCACTTACCATAAAATGTACATTTTAACACTCATCGTGCAACTCTGCCATAGTGTCCTGCAGCATCTCCAACATATCAATTTGCTTGCTGCTCATCAGCCATTAAAAGTTCAAACTGCTCAAAAAAACATGGAATAATAATAATAATCATGGCAAAAAGAATGATCATGACAGAGTAAGCAAATAAATTGGCTGGGAACATATGATGTCATTTACTCTATGTGCTGGTTGTTGGGTCACGAGAAAAATATATATAAATTTTACTGCTCAGTGGAGTAATAAATAGATTCTTCTCTCAAAAACATTATTTTTGAAACAAACAGCCTATAACAAACCAGCACTATATGCAACAGAACTAAATATTGTGCTTACAGGAGATATAACTGAGTCAAAGAGATTGGGAACTGACCCAAGGCCAATTTCCTAGGAATCTGTAGAGCCAGAATTTAACCCCAGGTCTGCTTTGCTCTGCAGTAGATGTTCTTTTGACTATACCACACTATCTTGATATAGCATGTAATGCATGCTGTTGTAATTATTACTTTTTTTTTTTAACCCTTTCTTCCCTTTGGAGTTGGATTGAGGAAATTTTAAATGTTAGTATCCATATGGAAACCCAAAGGTGCATTCTTTAACATCTGATCACTCTTGTTAAAATATATCTTAATATACATCATTATTACACCATATTTATGTTTTATTGCTATAGAATTAGAAAGACTATCTGGAGCTAGTCCAGCAAGTAGGACCATAGCCAACAAGAGCAGAGGAGAATTTCTGTACAGGTCTGATAAAAAGGCTTAGTATTTTGGGCTACTTGACACCCGAGTTGTCAGTTATATCTTTCAGTTGTAATTGGTATACTGAACTGAACCAACTTACAGGATGTAATCCTAATTTATCTTCAATTAATTTATTAATTTACCTTCAATTGTCCCATTAGATCCCTTTCCACGAATGAAATTTTGGTTGCATTACGATATTTCTGGCCACTTGCAGGTTATCCAGTTCAGAAATTAAATGTCTATTTCTATTTAACAGTACTCATTCCGAACTTCGTTCAAAATGAGGATTCTCCTCTCTCTAGCTAGTTTGTTGTAGGCAGGAAGGCTGATGTCAGAAAGAGATACATCGTTGGCTAATTTTATCTTTTCTCATGTAATGTCTCTACTCTTCCATCACTCAGCTATGTAACTGGAGTTTTAGACCCCAGGTGGAGGGTGCTGAAGCAGGGTGAGGAAAGAAACAGCAGTAAAGAAAACAGAAAAGTTTTCATTACTGATTAATACTCTTAAAGCTTCAAGGCTAAACTTATGAATTTCTGGGATGAGTAGTTTTTGTTTTCATCTTTTAATTATTTTTGTATGTAACATACCATAATATGTATCGTTTTAGGTATATAATTCAATGGTTTTTATGTTCATAGAGTTGTGCATCACTCCTACTTAATTCCAGAACATTCTCATCTTCCCCCAAAATAAACTCCATATGTGTTAGCAGCCATTCCTCATTATCCCCTCTCACAGCTCCAGGCAGCCATTCCTCTACTTTCTGTCTATGGATTTGCCTATTCTAGACATTTCATATAGATGGAATCATCCAGTATTTGTCTTTTTGTGTCTGGCTTCTTTCACTTGGCATAATGTTTTCAAGGTTTCAAGGTTTATCTATATCTAAGGCATGTATCAGAACATTCCTTTGTACTGCTGAATAATATTTCATTGTATGGATTTACCACAGTGTTTATTCATTCATTCATTCACTGATGGACGTTTGGATTGTTTCCACTTTTGGGTTCTTTTGAATAACAGGGCTATGAACATTTGTGTGCAAGTTTTTGTGTGGACATATATTTTCACTTCTGTTGGGTATATTTCTTAATGTGGAATTGCTGGGTCATATGGTAACTTTGTGTTTAACTTTTTTTTTTTTTTTTTGAGATGGAGTCTTGCTCTGTCGCCAGGCTGGAGTGTAGTGGTGCAATCTTGGCTCACTGCAACCTCTGCCTCCTGGGTTTGAGTGATTCTCATGCCTCAGCCTCCCAAGTAGCTGAGATTACAAGCACACACCACCACACCCAGCTAATTTGTGTATTTTTAGTAGAGATGGGGTTTCACCATGTTGGCCAGGCTGGTCTCGAACTCCTGACCTGGTGATCCACCCACCTTGGCCTCCCAAAGTGCTGGAATTATAGGCGTGAGCCACCGCACCCAGCTTATGTTTAACATTTTGAAGAACTATCAGTCTGTGTGTAAATTCCATAAGCAATTACAATTTCATTAACAATTACAATTTTATTAGCAATGCATTAAAATTTTCATTTCTTTACATCCTCACCAGTACTTGTCATTATATATATAGATATATCAATATATATATGTATTTATTCATTTATTTTAGCCATCCTTGTGGATGTGAAATAGTTTTGATTTGCATTTCCCTAATGACTACTAATGTTGAGCATCATTTCACTTGCTTGTTGGCCATTCATCTGCCTTCGTTAGAGGACTGTCTATTCAGATCCTTTGCCTACTTTGAAATCAGAATGTCTTCTTCTTATTGAGTTGTAAGAGTTCTTTATATACACTGAATACAAGCCCTTTATCAGGGATATGAGTTACAAACATTTTCTTCTATTTCTCCTCAAAGTTTTATTATGAAAAAATGCCAAACATTCCCAAAAAGTTGAAAAAATATTACAATAAACATCCACATACCCACCACCTAGGTTCCACAATGCTTGACATTTGCCATTTGCTTTTCCTTCTTGTCTATTTGAAAGTGAAATGTGGACATTATGACACCTCATTGCTGCAGATTTCAGTGTGATTCTCCTAAAAATAAGATTTTTTTTTTTTTTTTTTTTGATGGAGTCTCGCTCTGCTGCCCAGGCTGGAGTGCAGTGGTGCGATCTTGGCTCACTGCAAACTCCACCTCCAGGGTTCAAATAATTCTTCTGCCTCAGCCTCCCAAGTAGCTGGGACTACAGGTATGCACAACCACACCTGGCTAATTTTTTCAATTTTTAGTAGAGATGGAGTTTCACCATATTGGCCAGGCTGATCTCAAACTCCTGACCTTGACCTTGTGATCTGCCCGCCTCGGCCTCCCGAAGTGCTGGGATTACAGGCATCAGCCACCACACCCGGCCAAAATTAGATGTTTTCTTATTTATTTATTTATTTATTTATTTTTGAGACGGAGTTTCGCTTTTGTTGCCCAGGCTGAAGCGCAATGGTGCGATCTTGGCTCACTGCAATCTCTGTCTCTCCAGTTCAAGTGATTCTCCTGCTTCAGCCTCCTGAGTAGCTGGGATTACAGGCATGTGCCACTACCCCAGCTAATTTTGTATTTTTAGTAGAGAATGGGTTTCTCCATGTTGGTCAGGCTGGTCTTGAACTCCCAACCTCAGGTGATCCACCCACCTCGGCCTCCCAAAGTGCTGGGATTATAGGCATGAGCCACCGTGCCCAGCCAAGATGTTTTCTTACATAACTTTAATATAATGATCAAACATAAAAATTGAATATAAAGTTCAATCTATATTTATATTGCACAATTATTTCCAAAATGATTTTATTCTGAACCAGAACTCATTGAAGTTTCAGACATTGCAGTTGGCGTTTATATCTATTTAATCTCTTTTAATCCAAGAATAGTCCCTTGTCATTTTTCTTGATATTAATTTTTCAAAAAGACTAGACCAGTTGTCTTCTAAAATGCCCCACAGTCTGGATTTGGCCAATTCTTTTCTTGTGTCATTTAACATCATCCTCTATTTCTTGAATTTGCTGTAAATTTGAAGTTAGTTCTAAAGGCTTTATTAAATTTTGGATAAACATTCTGAGCAAGAAGAGTTCATAGGTGATTCCTGAGTGATATGGTTTGGCTGTGTCCCCACTCAAATCTTAACTTGAATTGTCTCTCCTAGAATTTCCACATGTTGTGGGAGGGACCCAGGGGGATGTAATTGAATCATGGGGGCCTGTCTTTCTTGTGCTGTTCTCATGATAGTGAATAAGTCTCACGATATTTGATGGGTTTATCAGGGGTTTCCACTTTTGCTTCTTTCTCATTTCCTCTTGCTGCTGCAATGTAAGAAGTGCCTTTCACCTCCTGCCATGATTCTGAGGCCACCCCAGCCATGTGAAACTGTAAGTCCAGTTAAACCTCTTTTTCTTCCCAGTCTCAGGTATCTTTTTTTTTTTTTTTTTGAGACGGAGTCTTGCTCTGTCACCCAGGCTGGAGTGCAGATTTTGGCATTTATTAATGATTATTGCATGTATCAATTATTTTATGGTGAGTTACTGATGGAGGATTTTTTATTTATTTATTTTTTTTTTGAGATGGTGTGTCGCCCAGGCTGAAGTGCAGTGGCGTGATCTCAGCCCACTACAACCTCCACCTCCCGGGTTCAAGTGATTCTCCCACCTCCGCCTCCTGAGTAGCTGGGATTACAGGCACCCAACATCATGCCTGGCTAATTTTTGTAGAAATGGAGTTTCACCATGTTGGCCAGGCTGATCTTGAACTCCTGACCTCAGGTAACCTTGGCCTACCAAAGTGCTGGGATTACAAGCGTGAGCCACCATGTCCAGCTGTGGATTTTCTACTTTTATAATTATTCTACACTTCTTAGTTAGTAGTCTTCTGTAAAAAAGCGTTTTCCTTTCACTTAAAAAGTCAGGATGGGGGTCAGGCACGGTGGCTCAGACCTGTAATCCCAGTACTTTGGGAGGCCAAGGCGGGGAATCACAAGGTCAGGAGTTTGAGACCAGCGTGGCCAACATAGATGGTGAAACCCATCTCTACTAAAAATACAAAAATTAGCCAGGCATGGTGGCATGTGCCTGTAGTCCCAGCTACTCAGGAGGCTGAGGCAGGAGAATCGCTTGAACCTGGGAGGTGGAGGTTGCAGTGAGCCAGGACCACGCCATTGCACTCTAGACTGGGCGACAGAGAGAGACTCCATCTCAAAAAAAAAAAAAAAAAAAAAAAGGCAGGATGAATATCTAATTATTTTGGTTTAACTTTGAACTTTCAGAAATGAGTTGGCAAAGAACTAAAGTAGATCTGCCATTCAATTCAGCAATCCCACTACTGGACATCTACCCAAAGGAGAAATAGTCATTATATCAAAAAGACACTTACATGTGTATGCTTATCACGATCACAGCACAATTCACAATTGCAAAGATATGGAACCAACCTAAGTGCCCATCACCTGATGAGTGGGTGAAGAAAATGCAGTATATATATACTATGGTATACTACCCAGCCATAAAAAAGAATGAAATAATGTCTTTTGCAGCAACTTGGATAGAGCCGGACGCCATTATTCTGAGTGAAGTAACTCAGGATTGGAAAACCAAATACTGTATGTGTTCACTTATAAGTGGAAGCTGAACTATGGGTAAGCAAAGGCACACAGAGTGATATAATAAATTTTAGGGACTCAGAAAGGAGAGGGTGGAAGGGAGTGAGGGATAAAAAAGTACACATGTGTACAATGTACACTACTTGGGTGATAGGTACAGTAAAATCTCAGAGTACACCTCTATACAATTCATCCATATAACAAAAAACCACTTCTACCCCAAAAACTATCGAAATAAAAAATATACAAAATAAAAGAAAAAGAAAAAAATAGTTGGTATAATAATCACCACCAGTGGTTATAATTGAACTTCTCTCTTCTTCCTCTCTCTTTTTCTTTCTTTTTTTAAAATTTTTATATAGAGAAAGGGTCTCATCATGTCGCCCAGGCTGATTTTGAACTCCTGGGCTCAATCAGTCCTCCTGCCTTGGCCTCCCAAAATGCTGGGTTTACAGGCATGAGCAACCACACCCCACCTTACTCTCCCTTTTCTTCCCTGCAATTAATTTCACCTATGCTTACTTATAGGTGAAATTATAGGCTCAAACTTTCCCAAATTTTGTATATCAGCCCTTCTCAACCTGTATTCTTTTGAAATGAACTCATTGATATTTAAAGCCTCCTTTGTCTCTGGCATAAAATATCCAAGACTGATTTTATATGCTTCCTGCTCCAGACTTGAAATCCATTAATCTTGAAGAAGACCAGGTTCTTTTTAATGAGGAGTAACAGGTAGAAACCAATATTTGGGCCTTAGTTGCGTTAGTTGTTACTAGGATGTCATTGCTCCCTAACTTTTTCATGTGTGTGTGTTTTTTTTTCTCCACAATCCAACATTCAGCATGATTACTTAATACCTGCCCAGTTTTTGGAACACTCAAATCAATTGTTCCATACTCTGACTAAAAATACAGTTTAAAAATATTTACTGTCTCCTGTAAGGATTTTCTAAATTAAGAAAGGAAAAAAATGTACATTATATATAATAAAATGCAATTAGTTTCAAATATGATTACATTTCTAGTTAGCAAAATTAATCTTTTTAATTGTTTCAGTATCTTCTGTTAAAGCTACAAAGTTGTATTCAGTGTTGGACGAAAGAATGGAAATCCCCATTGCTTTTTTTTAGCTCCATACATGCTTACAATTTGGAGTTGTACAATTTTTCAGACTGTTGGTCACTTGTTCAGCAAAATGCATGGCTCTGTAAGAGGCCATCGGAGACAGACAATGTTGAGAGCAGGCCTGGTGCTCTGAGTCTCCTGGAGCTCACTGACTAATTTGGTGGTTTCATCAAGTTTCCTTCAGCTGAATACTTGAGCATGTTTAGTCAAAACTTTCACCTGGAGTGCTATTATTCCACTGCACTCTATGCCATGAACCTGTCTTGATTATTCGGAGTCTAAACAACCTGGATCAATTTTGATAACCTCTATGTCTCTTGCTATGTCAAGTGTCCTATTCTGGCCTTCATCTTTAGGTGATGGTTTCTCCAACTCTTGGAAAATTCTAAAATGCCTTTTGCTTAGAACTTTCACTAAATTAAATAATTACCCATATACAGCATATGGGTAATCTTGGCATGTGGTCAAATATCATGGATACTAAGAGCACTTGAAAGACTGTTTTCCCTCATAAATCCAGAAGACTATGTCAGAATTACTCGTTAAGATTTGCAAAGATGGCATCAGTATGTGCTTTATAAAAACAGAGTATCACTAGATTATCACTTTTTTTTCCTGCTATCTTTTTGCACGTTATTCACTCCAGACTGAAATCCTTCAGTTTTCATTTCCGGTCTTCACAGAGCAATAGCCTGGTTCTCCCGCTACAAGATTAACAGAACAGAAAAGTCCCATTGTTTTGCCCCATCTGGTTCTTTTCCTTCAAACTCTTAAATTTTCTGGCCAGTTTTCCTCCAAATTCCTTAACGATGTGTTCAATCTGCTCGTATTATTTTTCTAAATTATTGCTTCTAAATTTATCTTCAAGAATATCTTTGTCATTTTACATTACATTAAATTAAGTTAAATTAAATTAAATTGTTTAGTTTGTTTTCCTTACTACAATTTTTAAAGGTATTGACATCAGTATCTTTATTATCTTGTATCCTCCCTGGTCTGCGAAGTGTTCTTTTATGTTTCTGCTTTTGAGTTCTTTGCAAGTTTGCCATGAAGTCTACCCTCTGCTTCAGGCTCTATATTCTTCGGCTAAGAGCTTTTATCTCTGTTTGCAATAGCGTCTTGCAGCTTTATAATAAATGTTCTCTGATTTGTTGTAAACCAAGCATTTAGTACACATTAATTTGAAGTTATCCTTTAGTTCCTCTATAAGTCATTCTTCTTGATCGTCTCTTGTTTGGTACTAAAATCCAGAGGGTATTTAATAATTATGGTGTAATTAGGAACAATAAAATCAGTCACAGGAAAGGAACAGAAATAAACAGAAAATAGGGTCCTTTCTTTGCAATGTACTCATCTGGTAATTCAAAGCTTCTAGAAAGGGTTCTGTTGTCATTTCTCTGCAGAGGAGCTCCCAGGAGGTTTCTCAGGAGCATCAAGTCTCACAGGAGCCTGACACAAGAGGTCTCTCCAGGCTCGTTACGCACACGCACTTGTTTTCCTTTCTTTTTATGCCCCTGTACTTCTCTCCACTCCTCCTCCACCCCTCTTCTTCCCCTGGAACTTGTTTTTTTTTCTTTTTTCTTTCTCATTCACCAGTATATTTGCAATTTTTTAATTAAATAAATAAATTTAATTTGACTTTGAAGCATTTCTTTTCTTTTCTTTTTCTTTTTTGTTTTTTGAGATGCAGTCCCGCTCTGTCGACCAGGCTGAAGTGCGAAGGCGCAGTCTCAGCTCACTGCAACCTCCAATTCCCGGGTTCAAGCAATTCTCTTGCTTCAGCCTCCTGAGTAGCTGGGATTACAGGTGACTGCCGCCATGCCCGGCTAATTTTTTTGTATTTTTAGTAGAGATGGGGTTTCACCATGTTGGTCAGGCTGGTCTCTAACTCCTGACCTCAGGTGATCTGTCTGCCTCGGCCTCCCAAAGTGCTGGGATTATGGGCATAAGCCACCACACCCGGCCTTCTTTTTTTTTTTTTTAATTTATTTTTTACTTTAAGTTCTGGGATACATGTGCAAAACGTGCAGGTTTGTTACATAGGTATACGTGTGCCATGGTGGTTTGCTGCACCTATCAACCCATCACCTAGGTTTTAAGCTCTGCATGCATTAGGATTTGTCCTGATGTGCTCCCTCCCCTCCTACCGCTGTTAGGCCCTGGTGTGTGTTGTTCCCCTCCCTGTGTCCATGTGTTCTCATTGTTCAACTCCCACTTATGAGTGAGAACTTGCAGTGTTTGGTTTTCTGTTCCTGTGTTAGTTTGTTGAGGATGATGGCTTCCAGCTTCATCCACATCTCTGCAAAGGACATGATCTCATTCCTTTTTGTGGCTGCATAGTATTCCACGGTGTATATGTACCACATTTTCCTTATCCAGTCTATCATTGATGGGCATTTGGGTTGGTTCCATGTCTTTGCTATTGTGAATAGTGCTCCAGTAAACATGTGTGCCTGTATCTTTATAATAGAGTGATTTATATTTCTTTGGGTATATATCCAGTAATGGGATTGCTGGGTCAAATGGTATTTCTGGTTCTAGATCCTTGAGAAATTGTCACACTGTCTTCCACAGTGGTTGAACTAATTTACATTCCCACCAACAATGTAAAAGTGTAACTATTTCTGCAGCCTCACGAGCATCTGTTGTTTCTTGGCTGTTTAATAATCGCCATTCTGACTGGTGTGAGATGGTATCTCATTGTGGTTTTGACTTGAATTTCTGTAATGATTAGTGATGTTGAGCTTTTTTCATATGTTTGTTGGCTGCATAAATGTCTTGTTTTGAGAAGTGTCTGTTCATATCCTTTGCCTACTTTTTGATTTTTTTTTTTTTCTGAAACTTTGTTTAAGTTCCTTGTAAATTCTGGATATTAGGCTTTTGTCAGATGGGTAGATTGCAAAAATTTTCTCCCATTCTGTTGCCTGTTCACTCTGATGATAGTTTATTTTGCTGTGCAGAAGCTCTTCAGTTTAATTAGATCCCATTCATCAATTTTAGCTTGTGTTGCAATTGCTTTTGGCAATTTCTTTTTTTTTTTTTTTGTGAGACGGAGTCTTGCTCTGTCCTTAGGCTTGAGTGCAGTGGCGCGATCTGGGCTCACCGCAAGCTCTGCCTCCCAGGTTCACGCCATTCTCCTGGCTCAGCCTCCGAAGTAGCTGGGACTACAGGCACCCGCCATCACGCCCAGCTAATTTTTTGTATTTTTAGTAGAGACGGGGTTTCATTGTGTTAGCCAGGACGGTCTCGATCTCCTGACCTCGTGATCCACCCACCTCGGCCTCCTAAAGTGCTGGGATTACAGGCCTGAGCCACTGTACTCGGTCTGCTTTCGGCAATTTCAGCATAAAATCTATGACCATGCCTATGTCTTGAACAGTATTGCCTAGATTCTCTTCTAGGGTTGTTATGGTTTTGGGTTTTACATGTAAGTCTTTAATCCACCTTGAGTTAATTTTTATATAAGGTGTAAGGAAGGGGTCCAGTTTCAGTTTTCTGCATATGACTAGCCAGTGTTCCCAGCACCATTTATTAAATAGGGACTCCTTTCCCCATTGCTTGTTCTTGTCAGGTTTGTCGAAGATCAGATGGTTCTAGATGTGTGATCATATTTCTGAGGTCTCTGTTCTGTTTCATTGGTCTATGTGTCTGTTTTTGTACCAGTACCATGCTGTTTTGGTTACTGTAGCCTTGTCTTATGGTTTGAAGTCAGGTAGTGCGATGCCAGCTTTGTTCTTTTTGCTTAGGATTGTCTTGGCTATGTGGGCTCTTTTTTGTTTCCATATGAATTTTAAAGTAGTTTTTTTCTAATTCTGTGAAGAATATCAATGGTAGTTTGATGGGAATAGCATTGAATCTATAGATTACTTTGGGCAGTATGGCCATTTTCACAATATTGATTCCTCCTATCTATGAGTATGGAATCTTTTTCCATTTGTTTGTGTCCTCTCTTATTTCCTTGAGCAGTGGTTTGTAGTTCTCCTTGAAGAGGTCCTTCCATTCCTTGTTAGTTGTATTCCTAGGTATTTTATTATCTTTGTAGCAATTGTGAATGGGAATTCATTTATGATTTGGCTCTCTGCTTGCTTGTCTATTGTTGGTGTATAGGAATGCTTGTGAATTTTGCACATTGGTTTTGTATCCTGAAATTTTGCTGAAGTTGCTTATCAGCTTAAGGAGTTTTTGGGCTGAGCCAATGGGGTTTTCTAAATATACAGTCATGTCATCTGCAAACAGAGACAATTTGACTTCCTGTCTTTTTATTTGAATACCCTTTATTTCTTTCTCTTGCCTGATTGCCCTGGCCAGAACTTCCAATACTATGTTGAATAGGAGTGTTGAGAGAGGACATTCTTGTTTTGTGCTTGTTTTCAAAGGGAATGCATCCAGCTTTTGCCCATTCAGTATGATATTGGCTGTGGCTTTGTCATGAATAGCTCTTATTATTTTGAAATATGTTCCATCAATACCTAGGATATTGAGAATTTTTAACATGAAGTCACGTTGAATTTTTTTTTTTTTTGAGATGGAGTCGTGCTCTGTTGCCCAGGCTAGAGTGCAGTGGCATGATCTCTGCTCACTGCAGCCTCTGCCTCCCAAGTTCAAGCGACGCCAGCCTCCCGAGTAGCTGGGATTACAGGCACCTGCCACTGTCCCTGGCTAATTTTTGTATTTTTAGTAGTTTCTCCACTAAACTAAACAAGGGGTTTCACCATCTTGGCCAGGCTGGTCTTGAGCTCCTGACCTCATGATCCACCTGCCTCAGCCTCCCAAAGTGCTGGGGTTACAGGCATGAGCCACTGTGCCTGGTCAGGGATGTTGAATTGTATCAAAGGCCTTTTCTGCATCTATTGAGACAATCATGTGGTTTTTGTCATTGGTTATGTTTATGTGATGGATTATGCTTACTGATTTGTGTATGTTGAACCAGCTTTGTATCCCAGGGATGAAGCTAACTCGATCGTGGTGGATAAGCTTTCTGATGTGCTGCTGGATTCGGTTTGCCAGTATTTTATTGAGGATTTTCGCATTGATCATTCATCAGGGATATTGGCCTGAAGTTTTCTTTTTTTGTTGTGTTCTGCCAGATTTTGGTATCAGGATGATGCTGGCCTCATAAAGTGAGTTATAGAGGAGTCTCACCTTTTCATCTGTTTGGAATAGTTTCTGAAGGAATGGTACCAGCTCCTCTTTGTACCTCTGGTAGAATTCGGCTGTGAATCCACCTGGTCCTAGGCTTTTTTGGTTGGTAGGCTATTCATTACTGCCTCAATTTCAGAACTTATTATTGGTCTATTCAGGAATTCAATTTCTTCCTGGTTTAGTTTTGGGAGGATGTACATGTCCAGGAGTGTATCCATTTGTTCTAGATTTTCTAGTTTCTATTTCTATTTGTGTAGAGGTGTTTACAGCATTCTCTGATGGTAGTTTGTGTTTCTGTGGGGTCAGTGGTGACATGCCCTTTATCATTTCTTATTGGGTCTATTTGATTCTTCTCTCTTTTCTTTATTAGTCTAGCTAGTGGTCTTTTTTTATTAATTTTTTCAAAAATCCAGCTGCTGGATTCATTGACTTTTTTGGAAGATTTTTTTTTGTCTGTATCTCCTTCAGTTCTGCTCTGATCTTAGTTATTTCTTGTCTTCTCCTAGTTTTTGGATTTTTTTTTTGCTCTTGCTCCTCAAGTTCTTTTAATTGTGATGCTAGGGTGTTGACTTGAGATCTTTCAGGCTTTCTGATGTGGGTATTTAGTGCTATAAATTTCCCTCTTAACATTGCTTTAGCTGTGTCCCAGAGATTCTGATATATTGTCTCTTTGTTCTTATTGGTTTCAAAGAACTTCTTGATTTCTGCCTTAATTTCATTATTTACCCAGGAGTCATTCAGGAGCAGATTGTTCAATTTCCATGTAGTTGTGTGGTTTTGAATGAGTTTCTTAATCCTGAGTTCATATTTGATTGCATTGTGGTCTGAGAGACTGTCTGTGATGATTTCAGTTCTTTTGCATTTGCTGAGGAGTCTTGTACTTCCAATTATGTGGTCAATTTTAGAGTAAGTGCCACATGGCACTGAGAAGAATGTATATTCTGTTGTTTTGGGATGGAGAGTTCTGTAGATATCTATTAGGTCCATTTGATCCAGAGCTGAGTTCAAGTCCTGAATATCCTTGTTAATTTTCTGTCTCATTGATCTGTCTAATATTGACAGTGGGGTGTTAAAGTCTCCTACTATTATTGTGTGGGAGTTGAAGTCTCTTTGTAGATCTCTAAAAACTTGTTTTATGAATCTGGGTGCTCCTATATTGGGCGCATATATATTTAGGATAGTTAGTTCTTCTTGTTGAATTGATCCCATTACCATTATATAATGCCCTTCTTTGTCTTTTTTGATCATTATTGGTTTAAAGTCTGTTTTGTCGGAGACTAGGTTTGCAACCCCTGCTTTTTTCTGCTTTACATTTGCTTGGTAAATTTTCCTCCATTCCTTTATTTTGAGCCTATATGTGTTTTTGCATGTGAGATGGGTCTCTTGAATACAGCATGCTGGTAAGTCTCAACTCTATCCAACTTGCCAGTCTGTATCTTTTAATTGGGGCATTTAGCCCATTTACATTTAAGGTTAATATTGTTATGTGTGAATTTGATACTGTCATCATGATGCTAGCTGGTTATTTTGCACACTAGTTGATGCCGTTTCTTCATAGTGTCATTGGTCTTTATGTTTTCGTGTGTTTTGCAGTGGCTAGTATCAGTTTTTCCTTTCCATATTTATTGCTTCCTTCAGGAGCTCTTGCGAGGCAGGAATGGTGGTGACAAATTCCCTTAGTATTTGCTTGTCTGAAAATGATTTTTTTTTTTCTTTTGAGACAGAGTTTCGCTCTTGTTGCCCAGGCTGGAATGCAATGGTGTGATCTCAGCTCACTGCAACTTCTGTCTCCTGGGTTCAAGCAGTTCTCTTGCCTCAGCCTCCAGGGTAGCTGGGATTACAGGCATGCACCACCATGCCTGAATATGAAAAAGATTTTATTTTGCCTTCACTTATGAAGTTTAGTTTGGGCAGATATGAAATTCTGGGTTGAAAATTCTTTTCTTTAAGAATGTTGAATATTGGCCCTCACTCTCTTCTGACTTGTAGGGTTTCTGCCAAGAGATCTGCTGTTAGTCTCTTGGGCTTCATTTTGTAGGTGACCTGGCCTTTCTCTCTTTGTGCCCTTAACATTTTTTCCTTAATTTTGACCTTGGAGAATCTGAT
This sequence comes from Hylobates moloch, assembly GCF_009828535.3. NCBI lineage: Eukaryota > Metazoa > Chordata > Mammalia > Primates > Hylobatidae > Hylobates > Hylobates moloch. Next base: position 52,531,438 of record NW_026652279.1, read on the forward strand.
GATTGTGTCTTGGGGTTGATCTTCTCATGGAGTATCTTAGTGGGTTCTCTGTATTTCCTGAATGTTGGCCTGTCTTGCTAGCTTGGGGAACTTCTCCTGCATAATATCTTGAAGTGTGTTTTCCAACTTGGTTCCATTCTCCCCATCTCTTTCAGGTACTCCAATCAGTCGTAGGTTCAGTCTTTTTACATCGTCCCTTATTTCTCAGAGGTTTTGTTCATTTCTTTTCATTCTTTTTTCTCTAATCTTATCTGCCTGCCTTACTCAGCATGATAGTCTTCTATATCTGATATTCTTTCTTCCACTTGATCGATTCAGCTATTGATGCTTGTGTATACTTCACAAAGTTCTCGTGCTACGTTTCTCAGCTCCATCAGGTCATTTATGTTCCTCTATAAACTGGTTATTCTAGTTATCAGCTCCTCTAAGGTTTTATCGAGGTTCTTAGCTTCTTTGCATTGGGTTAGAACATACTCCTTTACCTCAGCAAAGTTTGTTTTACTCACCTTCTGAAGCCTACTTCTGTCAATTTGTCCATCTCATCCTCTGTCCAATTCTGTGCTCTTGCTAGAGAGGTGTTGCGATCATTTGGAGGAGAAGAGGCACTGTGGCCTTTTGGGTTTTCAGCGTTTTTTTGACTGATTCTTTTTCATCTTCATGAGTTTTTCTAGTTTCGATCTTTGAGACTGCTGACCCTTGGATGCGGTTTTTGTGGGGACTGTTTTTCTTGTTGATGCTGTTCTTGTTGCTTTCAGTTTGTTTGTTTGTTTTCCTTTCAATAGTCAGGTCCCTCTTCTGTGAGGCTGCTGCAGTTTACTGACAGTTCACTTCGGGCCCTGTTCATCTGATTCGCTTCTGCGCCCGGAGATGTCACTCGAGGTTGCCGGAGAACAGCAAAGATGGGTGCCTGCTCCTTCCTCTGGGATCTCTGACCTCAAGGGGCACTGACCTGATGCCAGTGTAGGAACACTCTTGTATAGGATGTCTGACAGCCCCTGTTGGGGGGTCTCACCCAGTTGGGTGGCATGGGAAGCAAGACCTGTTTAACGAGGCACTTTGGCTATCCCTTGGTGGAGGGGGTGTACTGTGCCAGGGGTGGGGGAAACCGCTTGTCTGGGCTGCCCGGATTCCTCAGAGCTAGCAGGAGGAAAGACTAAGTCTGTGGAGACTTCAGCCACCCCTCCCCCTTAGGGGCACAGGCCTAGGGAGATCAGAGTTCTGTCCCTGAGGCCCTGGATGGAGTTGGAGTTCCTGCAGGGAGGGCCTGTAGCTGCAGTGTTGGCTGCTGCCCCTCCCCTAAGGAGCTCAGATGCCTTAGACTGCAGGCAGCTGCAGCAGTGGTGATGACTGCCCCTCCCACTGTGAACTCAGCAGGCTTACTTAGGTCGATTTTAGCCCAAGGCTGTTGAGAATCTGCATGCCTCCATTGAGACTCAAGGCCCCGGTGGCTTGGGCTCCTAATGGGATCTTCTCATCTGTGGTTGCAGTTTTCTGGAAAAAACATGGTATCCCAGGCTGGCTAGGGTGCTTACCCATTGCCTCCCTTGGCTGCGGGTAGGGGCTCCCCTGACCCATGTGGCTCTCTGGTGAGTCGCTGCACCATACTGTTCTTCCTTCCTCTCTGTGGGTCACGCCAGCTGCCTAGTCAGTCCGAATGACAGAACCTGGATACCTCAGTTGCCTCGGCAGAATCCGCATGGTGTTTCAGATCTTTTCGATGGGAGCCTCCGATTGCCCTGCTTCTAGTCAGCCATGTTGACCCCACCACTGAAGCATTTATTTTCCTTTTTTTGTTGTTCTATCCGGGTGTGTGTCATGATTATTTTTTGTCACTAAAAAATTGAATCATGGCCGGGCACGGTGGCTCACGCCTGTAATCCCAGCACTTTGGGAGGCCGAGGTGGGCGGATCACCTGGGGTCGGGAGTTCCAGACCAGCCTGACCAACATGGAGAAACCCCGTCTCTACTAAAAATACAAAATTAGCCAGGCGTGGTGGCACATGCCTGTAATCCCAGCTACTTGGGAGGCTGAGGCAGGAGAATCGCTTGAATCTGGGAGACAGAGGTTGCGGTGAGCCGATATTGCGCCACTGCACTCCAGCCTGGGCAACAAGAGCAAAATTCCGTCTCAAAAAAAAAAAAAAAAGAAAAAAAAAATTGAATCATGTCCTGAGCCACCAGTGTGTCTTCTTTTTCTCAAGAGTTCAGCAACCCCCTCACCCCCATGTTCCAAGACAGAGGGATATGTATTTTAATTATGACCTCCTGGCCAGGCGCAGTGGCTCACGTCTGTAATCCCAGCACTTTGGGAGGCCGAGGCAGGTGGATCACTTGAAGCCAGGAGTTTGAGACCAGCCTGGCCAACATGGTGAAACCCTGTCTCTACTGAAAATGCAAAAATTAGCCGGGCATGATGGTCCACACCTGTAATCCCAGCTACTCGGGAGGCTGAGGCAGGAGAATTGCTTGAACCTGGGAGGCGGAGGTTGCAGTGAGCCGAGATCTCGCCACTGCATTCTAGCCTGGGTGACAGAGTGAGACTCTGTCTCAAAACAAAACAAAACAAAACAAACAAAAATTATGACCTCATGGCAACATTTCCAATCCTAATTTACTAATACAGATTTTTTTCCTTAACTTGCTTAATTTTACAGTTGTATACCCTTTTCTCTTACATTGTAAAGCTTAATTTCTAATTACATGAACATGTTTTATTATTTGCTTTATCTTTCAATATATAGAACATTGTTTCAAAATTGCAATGCCAGTATTCCTACCAATAACAAATCTATTAAGTGAAGTTGAAGGTTTATTTCCTTATTTCATCTTTAGGCTATATCCTTGGGATGAAATGTCAGAGCACCCACCCCCCTATTTTTTTTTTCAAAATGACTTGAGATAATTATTTCTCTTTGTGGTTAGTTCACCAATTTGACATAATTAGATGCATTCACTTTACTTTATTTTCAATTGTAGGATGTGCTTTTTAACTGTGATTGATCTTGTGAATATATAAAATCTTTACATATGTAAAAAATCAGAAATATAGTAAAAGGTATCCTTAGAAAAGTCTTATTTTCATCCTTATCTTCTTCACCTCAATCTCAACGTCTTTTTTTTTTTTTTTTTTTTTTTTTTTTTTTTTCAGACGGAGTCTCGCTCTGTCGCCCAGGCTGGAGTGCAGTGGCGTGATCTTGGCTCACTGCAAGCCCCGCCTCCCGGGTTCACGCCATTCTCCTGCCTCAGCCTCGGGAGTAGCTGGGACTACAGACGCCCGCCACCATGCCTGGCTAAATTTTTTTTTTTTTTTTTGTATTTTTAGTAGAGATGGGGTTTCACCGTGTTAGCCAGGATGGTCTCGATCTCCTGGCCTCGTGATCCACCCACCTTGGCCTCCCAAAGTGCTGGGATTATAGGCATGAGCCACCACGCCCGGCCTCCACGTCCTTTTTTGTAAGCATTTTTAGTTTGGATTATTTGTCTAACACTTGCTTTTTGTTCTTTTCAAAATTGGGCAAATAATATAGATTCTTATTCTCTTTTCTTTCTTACACCAACAAAATGGCATTATATACATTGCTTTGCATCTTTAGCAAAGATGTAAAACTTACTCTTTGTTTTTCTTCTAAATTTTATTTGGACAATTTCAGTCATATATAGAAGTAGAATAGCTTTATGAGCCTCAAAGTGCTTTTCATTCAGCTTCAAGCATTATCAATTAGTGGTCAATCTCATTTTTTTCAATCTCCCCAAACCCATCCCCATATTCTTTTAAAGCCCAAGGCAAGCACCATTCTACTTTCTGTCTCTGACTACCTAATGTAAGTGCAATTATACAGTATTTGTCTTTTTGTGACTGGCTTATTTCATTTAGTGTAATGTTGTCAAGGTTAATTTATGTTACAGCACATGTCAAAATTTCCTCCCTTTTTAAGGCTGAATAATACTCCACTGTATGTACATACCACATTTTGCTTATTGATTCATCTCATAGTATTCATTTTGGTTGTTCCATTATTTTAGATATTTTGAATAATGCTACTATGAACACGGGTGTACAAATACTCCTGTGAAACCTTGCTTTCAATTCTTTTGCATATATACCCAGACGTGGAATTGCCACATCATATGGTAATTTTATTTTAAATCTTTTCAAGAACCACCATGTTTTCCACAGTTGCTGTACCATTTTATATTGAAATGGGATAGTTCCCTTGACCCTTTCATGGGACTCATGAAAGGGTTGGCTCGTTTACTCTGCCCACAGCTCTCAAGCCCTTGTGGGAAGGGGAGCGTGCAGATGAGTGAGCGCAGAGGCCAGGACAAGCACTCTGGGCAACCAGCTGGAGCAGAACTCTGTGCGGGCCCGAGGCAGCATCTAGGAGTTGCCCATGACTCCTGGAGCCCCAGAAGGCATGAGTTACAGTGTGTTCTCTTAGTTTTGCCATCCGTGGATGGCTTTAAATGTTAGACAACTCAGTGGAGGATGGAGAGTCAGTATGACAGCCTCTTGCACCTGCACCCAGGTCCTTATCTGGTATCTAGGACGAATCAGGTCGCATGAACAAATTGAAGATAGTAAATGCAGAGAATTTTACTGAGAAGTGGAAGTGGCTCTCAGCAGGATGGGGAGCTGGAAAGTGGATGGAGCAGGAAGGTGGTCTTCCTCTGGAGTTCAGCTGTCTGCCGCCGAACTTTTCTGTGAGGTCCCACCATCAAGCTGCTTCTCACCAATGTCAAGCTGCTTCTTCTCTTCTCTACTTCTCTGCCATGTTGCTCTGCCACTCCACCGGTGGGGCCTGGGATTTTTATGGGTACAGGATGTGGGGTGGGGCAGGCCAAGGTGGTTTTGCAAAAGACAACATTCATATGGGAAAACAGGAATGCATGTTCTCACTTTGGGCCAAGGGTCCAGGCTTGAGGGTGGAGCCCTCACCAGGGATCCCATCCTTTTCTACCTAGTATTTCCCTGCCTCCTGTCTGTATCAGTATTACCACCAACTGTGTACAAGTATTCCATTTTCTCCACATCCAGCCAACGTTTATTTTCTACTTTTTGCTTTTGGAAAGTAGTCAACATAATGAACATGAAGTGTCATTTTATTGTAGTTTTGAGTTGTATTTATCTAATGATTAGTGATGCTAAGCATCTTTTAATGTGCTCATTGGCTTTCTAAAAATTTTTTATTTTTATCTTTTTAGACAGTCTCACTCAGTCTGTTGCCACCAGGCTGGAGGGCAGCTCACTGCAACCTCCACCTCTTGGGTTTAATCGATTCTCCCACCTCAGCCTCCTGAATAGTTGGGACCACAGGCACCCATCAAAACGCCCATCTAATTTTTGTATGTTTAGTAGAGATGGGGTTTCACTATGTTGGCCAGGCTGGTCTTGAATTCCTGACCTCAAGTGATCCACCCACCTCGGCCTCTCAAAGTGCTGGGATTATAGGCATGAGCCACTGTGCCCAGCTTCATTGGGCACATTGATAGGCATTTGTATGTCTTTGGAAAAATGTCTTATTCAAGTCCTTTGTGTATTTTTGAATTAGATTGGTTTTTTTATTGTTGTTGAGTTTTAGGGGTTCTCTGTATATGCTGGATATCAGTACCTTATCAGGCATCTGAGTTGCAAATATCTTCTGTCATCCTATGGGTTGTCTATTTACTCTGTTGGTAGTATCTTTTGATGCACAAATTTAAAAAAATTTCATGAGGTGCAGTTTGTCTATTTTTTCTTTTGTTGCCTGTGCAAGAAAAGAAACTGCCAAATCCAATGTTGTGAAGCTTTGCCCTGTGCTCCAGCCCCATATTATTTTATTTTATTTTATTTTATTTTATTGTTTTGAGAGGGAGTCTTGCTGTGTCACCCAAGCTGGAGTGCAATGGTGCTATCTCAGCTCACTGCAACCTCCACATCCTGGATTCAAGAGATTCTCCTGCCTCAGCCTCCTGAATATCTGAAATCACAGGTGATTGCCACCATGCCCAACTAATTTTTGTATTTTAGCAGTGATCTGCCCGCCTTGGCCTCCTAAAGTGCTGGGATTACAGGCATGAGCCACTGCATCCACCCCCCATATTTTTTTTGAAGTAAATCTCATATATATAATTTCTATTTCATTTATAGATAGGTCAGCAAAACTCTAAAATTTAAGAATTCCTTTTCAATATTTAATATCTATTTATCCATCCATCTATCTACCATCTATCTACCTAAAACCCACAATACCTTTATCAAACTTAGACATTAATCATTTCTTAATATGATAAAACCTCCAGCAAACATTCAAATGTCTAATTATACAGCTGACTCTGTTTGGGTACTTTAGAGTCCCTGTCACTGAAGCTCTCTCAACTTCAGTCCTTAAAATAGGGAAATACATCTGTGCTTCGATGGTGGATTCCTCCTTCCTCCAGCCAACGTGGAATCCGGTGAAGCCCTTAGTATCTCTTTGCTGAGGTCTGTTAGCCCCGTGAGAGACCTCACTAACAGATTCTAAGACAATCCTACACTGGCTTTTGTACACACAACCGACATCAAGTCCATAGGGAACACCCCTGGACCCTTTGCTCTGGAAATTCTGAGATTTTAGGCTATCCAATGTCATATTCCCTCTTTTGGCTTCTCCTCGAGACAGTGCTTCTCTCATCCCTCAGATTTCTTGGGTGACAGCATTATTCCCTAGGGCCCCCCTGTACTGTAGGGACACATTATATGCTCTCCAAGTGGTTCCTAGGAGCCCTCTCACTAGGCTTGAAGTGAGAGTACCGGTTTATTCCTTTTATGTAAGTGAGAGGTATAGAAATATCTGCACAGAGCTTATTCTGAGTTGTAGAGATGGCCGGTTTCACAACTGTCTCTGCTGTCTGATGGCTTTTGGCTTTGTCCTCAGAAGAGATTTCCATTTTAACATCCTCTTTCATACTCAGCCACCCATTTGGGCAATTCAAATCTTGTTTGAGTTGAATGAATTGATATCTTTATTTTTCACAGTGGCACACAAAGGTGGCCAAATCTGAAGACTGGTAAGTGTTACATTTTCTTAAATATTGCATTCTTCAACTTCTGGTTTGCGAATCCTATGAACTTTCAAGTAAAGCACTTAGCATGCATTAAAGTATCTGTTAGGTGGTTTGACACTTCATTTTGCAATTCCAGCCAACTTCTCTCTTTCAAGGGAGGCTAGAGCCTGGCTGCAGTTTGTCCAGGCTTGTAGAAACTTCAGTTCTCCCATCATGTGCCTCATTCTTACACATGGAGCTTCTGATCTCAGTTTGATAGCGTTTTATGTTTGATGGAGAGGAGCACTTCCACATTTTGTCATCTTGCATCTAAATATAAATATTTTATTTTTTAAGATTATGATTACTTTCTGCAAAAATGTCTCCCAAGTGCATTGGTTACTGTTATTTCTAGATAATTTGTGAGGTCTCCACTTGGACAGGTCAAGTCACTGCTTAGTTTTACATTCTTGTGGCATGAAGTTTAGTTTCCACAGTATATTTCTACAAGTGCTTATTAGCATTATCATCAGCTTTCTTTTCCATTCATAGAAACACTCTGAAATGTGCATTTTCTGTAATGAGAATTAGTGGTTGCTTAGAAGATTTTTGCCTTCAGGCAAAAGTTTTTAACAGATAACCCAAATGGCAAGAAAGTGCATGAAAAGAGAACTGGATTAGGACTCAGGAGACCTGAACTAAAGTTAAAGAATGCTTGTAAGAAACTATAAAGCAATGCTATTATTCTAATTTTTAATGTTATTTTTAATAGTTAAAAATCTTTTCTGCATAAGCATATTCTTTTCCAGAGTGCTCCAATATATGTGTTATTGACAATTAGTACAAAGAAATAATCCCATAATTTGCCTAAGGCTTTGTAGTTTTAAAGTACTTTCATAGCTATAAAAGCCTAGAAAGTTAAAAAGTCTAATTTTTTTTTTAAGAGAAAAAATGTTTATAGATCACATCAACTTAGTTGAACATTCTCCTTTTTTAAAGAATGAAAAAATAGCTAGTCATGGTGGCACGCTTCTGTAATCCCGGCTACTCGGGAGGCTGAGGCAAGAGGATTGCTTGAGCCCAGGAGTTCAAGACTAGCTCAGGCAATATACCAAGACCTCATTTTAAAGAAAAACGTCCAATACAATATTATAGAGATATACTACATAAAAATGAAAATTACCTGTAGCTACTTTATTAACCATTGCTTATAATTTGGTATTAATTTCCACAGTATTTATTTTTCCAAACATGTATTTGTAGTGTGTTTCTCTTTTTTAAACTAAGAAAGAACCATATTATCCAAGCCGTTTTATACCTTTTGTTCCATGTATCAATTGGTCTTGAATGTCTTCCCATGTTTACATTATGTCAAATTGACTTCATCTTGTAAATTCCTGTACAATATGTCATTCAGTCAATCATTTATTGATAGACTTTTAGACTGTTCCCAATATGTCCATAATATGAGTAATGCTGCAAGAATATTACCAGACACACATCTTTGGATCTTCTGCATGTGTATCTGCAAAATAAATTCCTGTTTAGGATAGCTGTGTCAAAAACTAAGAACATTTTCAAATTTAAGATGCATTTCCAAATTGTCTTCCAAAAAAGGATGTATCAATTTTCCTTTCACCAACAATGAATAAACAGAGTTAGACAAACTAATGTTCTTAACATCTATTTCCACATGGGTAAAATGAGTGGGCTGGACTCTATGCATTTATATTCTAATTGCTTGATTGTCTCCTAAGGGCAGGTACTACAATTTGCTCAACATTAAATTCTTAGTGGGCAGAACATTGCTGGGCACATAGTAGGTCACCAATAAATATCTGCTAAATGAACTTATCTGTAAATTACTCCCAATCTCACATTGGGATATGCATCAATGGTAATGGTAATGTCAATGAAATCTCTTAGTTTTCTTTCATGGATCGCTAAATCTGAAGTAGCATGAACTGCTGGCAATTGGTAATCAGGATGGCTCCTAATTTTCTAAATTTCTTATTTAGTCTTTTTCAGTTTGGTATTATAGTAGGTCCAAAATAAAACTGTGCCCTAATTCTTTCATGAAGGTAGGCAAATGATCAAGAAACTCCTTTTCTGCACTATAGTGAAGAGGTAAATAAATTCCTTATTCCAGAAGATCTTCAGGCTGCCGCACCCCCCTCTCATTAAAAATTTTTCCAGACACTTACTACAACTTTTTTTTTTTTGAGACAGGGTTTCACTCAGTCACCCAGGCTGGAGTGCCGTGGCATGATCATGGCTCACTGCAGCCTTGACTTCCTGGGCTCAGGTGATTCTCCCACTTCAGCCTCCTGAGTAGCTGGGCCCACAAGCATGCACCACCAAGCCTGGCTAATTTTTGTATTTTTTGTAGAGATGGGGGTTTCACCATGTTGCTCAGGCTGGTCTTGAACTTCTGGCTTCAAGCGATCCTCCCATCTTGTCTTCCCAAAGTGCTGGGATTACAGGGGTGAGCCACAGCACCTGGCCACTTTTTACAAAGATTTTAATAGAATGTCCTCTGTTCTTACTGACAGTTTTAGGTTTTCATACCTATTTCTCTCTGAAATAACTATAATGTCTTGGCTTTTCCTGAGAATTTCTAAGAGTATATGGTAGAAATACAAGCCAGCAATTATATTTTCTTAGCTGAACATGGGAAAAATTGTAAGAAGGGAATGTTGTGCTGGAATTGCTAGGTCACATCAGTAATGGTAAAAAGATTTTATGACTTAGAGCTAAATATAGAGTATTTTCTTCCACTTTCAACTTTTCTCTTACCAGAGGATAAAATACAGTACATTGGGAAATGTACGACAGTGGGATCAGGTAGGCTTGGGTTCAAAATGTTGGTTCTGCCACTCAGCAGCTCTGAGTCAGAGTATGTCCATTTCCTCACCTATAAAATGGAGAAAATTATGCTACCTACTAATGAAGATTTTTATGAAAATCGATCCTGTTTCTCCTTGAGATCTCAATGTAGTCATCATCTCCTCTAAGAAAGTATTCTTGACTCCTTTCTCCCACAAGGTAAAGTGTCTTTTGTCTGTGCAAATTGCCACCACTCCCTACCTACTTCCCACTCCACATCAGAATTCTATGCTATCACTGCATTTCTTATTGTATTAAAATTGCATCTGTGTATGCCTGTCACTCCTACTAGACTGTGAGAAATTTATAACTCATATCTCTAACACTTAATAGGGAACCTGCCTATCAAAAGTATAGTCTTAGTAAATGTTTGTTGAGTGAATGAATGACATATTTCAAGTGATTGCACCATACTTAAAACATTGGAAACATCAAACAATGTGCTCTTTTTTGACTTCTATCATAAATAGAGGCCTGAAAGTTTGAGTAAAAACATTCATCTCTTGCCTATGATGCTGTAGCTAAGAAATATAAGGTTAGAACTGTTTTTTTGATTCATTCTAGGTAATTAGATACACTGATGGGCATGGTTCATGGAAGAGGTTAAGATTTAACAAACTTGATGAATAATGGGATGAAAATTTCTTTGAACCTTTAGCCATAGCTTATGCACATGCATCCAGAAGGAAAATTAATTGTTTGAGCCTTTGTTCATATTTTTTTGTAAATATATAACTTGGCAATGTTGATTTAGATCATTAAAGCAATGTATTGGTGTCTTTTGCATTTGTCTCAGCTGCCTTTTTTCATTGCATTACAAATGATGTTAATTCTGTGCTTAATTATGCTTAACATAGTTTATAGGCAATCCAGTATTTATCAGTTGGACAGAGCAAAAATTCTGTTGTTTTCTTTCCATCTTCCTTCTGCTGATCATTTGTTGATTTTTGAAAGCAGCTGGAGTTGTTCCATGTGAATGGAAACAATTATAAGGCTGTACAATCTTCTCTAGAGAGAAATGCATTTCTCTGTAGAAACCATCTTATCAACTACAATCTTTGCTTTTTAAATAATTGATATATCTTCTCATGCAGACTTTTAACCTGATCTTTGCTGTCCTCTCAGATCAAAAGAAATCTCCACTCAGATTATAAAAAAAAACCTCTCCACCTATCAGGATTTTCCAAAAGCCTGTGTATTTCATCCATTGAAATAGAACCTCCATCTATCCAAACTGACTACTATAGGCAGTGAGACATATATTGATGTTTTAAGGAAATTATAACTGTTTGAGATGAGGGATATGCTAATTACCCTGATCTGATCACTATACATCATATCATTATGTATAAGTATAGTCAATTAAAATTTTTTTTCTTGTTTTATTTATTTTTACTTTTTTTAATGGAATGTTTCATGAATCTCTATGTCATCCTTGTGTAGGGGCCATGATAATCTCTGTATTGTTCTGAGAGTGACAGAAGGCAGCCAAATGCCTAGGCAGAAAGGGGAGGGTCCCCAGTGAAACCCCACCTCCAAGCCGAAGACAATTTAAAGCCTGAAAGCCAAGCTACAGGTTAAATCCTCAGACTGGATTGAGAACTTCCTGTTTGGCATGCTTTCCTCTGATTGATCCCCACCCTTCACCTATTTAACGTATAGCTACCCTTTCCTAATTGGTTTTCTACACTGTCATGCCCATCTTTGAGTGGTGTCTTTGCTTTAACCATTTTTGCATACTCACAAACCAATCAGCATGCACTTCTTATCCTCTGCCTGTAAAGACCCCAGACTCAGTTGGTAGAGTCGAAGACAGCCTAACTTCAGGGAAGAGACAATCTAACTTTGGGAACCACGACCTGCCCTTTTCATCCCCTATCCAGCTGCCCTCTCTGCTGAGAGTTGTTTTCATTGCTCAGTAAAATTCTCCACCTTCACCATCCTTCAATAATCCATGTGATCTTATGCTTCTTGGACTCTGGACAAGAGCTTGGGACCCACCGAGTATGGGCACTCAGAAAGGCTGTCATACTGGCCCTTCGCCCTCGCCAGCAGAGGGCAGCCATCCTCCACAATGAGGCAAGTGGCCAAATGAGCTGCTAAGACACAGCTGTTGTTGGACTGTGGCTGGTGGAACTAAAAGAGCGCTGTTAACACCTCCTCTGGGGCTTCAGGGTTGAAAGCACCTTCACCTGGGTGCCTGCATTCCCCTTGAGGCAACATGCTTAGTCTGGCCGCGGGTTCCACACGGAGCTTGTTCCTGTGTCAGCACCCAGAGCAGCCTGCCAGATTCCGCACTCACTCGCTTAGTTGCTCCCTTCTGCAAGGGGCTGAGCGTGGTGGGCCGAATAGAGGGGAATGTCTGCCGTGAGTCTAGGGAAGGGGTCAAGAAAAATACTGCATCGGTTCCAATTTTAGTATACGTGCTGCCGAAGCGAGCAAGAGAAAAAGTTGTTTAAAAAGTTCATGTTAATATAATGATTGGATATTTGTATCTTAGGTTCTCATATTTTCTTTTTTCTTTTTTTCAGATGGAGTTTCACTTTGTTGCCCAGGCTGGAGTGCAGTGGTGTGATCTTGGCTCACTTTGACCTCTGCCTCCCGGGTTCAAGCGATTCTCCTGCCTCAGCCTCCTTAGTAGCTGGGATTACAGGCGCCCGCCACCATGCCCAGCTGATTTTTGTATTTTTAGTGGAGTTAGGGTTTCACCATGTTGGCCAGGCTCGTCTCAAACTCCTGACCTCAGGTTATCTGCCTGCCTTGGCCTCCCAAAGTGCTGGGATTACAGGGATGAGCCACAGCGCCCAGCCAGGTTCTTGTGTTTTCAATTATTATGTGTATCGTAGAAGTTGAAAAGGGAGTACTTTTGTTTAATATTTACTTTATTATTTGATTTTTTATTGTCATTTTTAATTTAAATTCAGGGGGTATATGTGCAGGTTTGTTACAGGGTATATTGTGCGGTGCTGAGGTTTGGTCTTTTATTGATTCCATCACCCCGATAGTGAACATAGAACCCAAAAGGAAGTTTTTCAGCCCACCCCCCTCCTCCTTTTGGAGTCTTCATTGTTTATTGTTCCTATCTTTATGTCTGTGTGAACCCAAGATTTAGCTGCCGCTTGTAAATAAGAACATGTGCTATTTGGTTTTCTGTTTCTGCATTAGTTCGCTTAGGATAATGGCCTCCAGCTGCATCCATGTTGCTGGAAAGGACATTATTTAATTTTTTTTATGGCTGTATAGTAGTCCATGGTGTATATGTACCACATTTTTAAAATCCAATCCTAGGTTAATTCCATGTCTTTGCTATTGCAAATAGTGCTGCAATGAACATATGAGAGCATTTGTCTTTTGGGTAGAATGATTTATCTTCCTTTGGTATACACCCAGTAATGGGACTGCTGAGCGGAAATGGTAGTTCTATTTTTAGTTCTTCGAGAAATCTCCAGACTGCTTTCCAGAGTGGCTGAACTAATTTACATTCCCACTAAGCATTCCCTTTTCTCCACAACCTTGTCAACATCTGTTGTTTTTGGACTTTTTTTTCTCTGTACATAGTGATGACTTTTTAACAATAGCCCTTCTGACTGGTGTAAGATGGTATGTCATTGTGGTTTTAATTTGCATCTCTCTATTATTAGTGATGATGAGCATGTTTTCATGTTTGTTGGCTGCTAGTTGTCTTCTTTTGAGAAGTATCTGTTTATGTCCTTTGCCCACGTTTTAATGGGGTTGTTTGCTTTTTTCTTGTTGATTCATTTAAGTTCTTTATAGATTCTGAATATTAGATCATATTTGGATGCATAGTTTGCAAATATTTTCTCCCATTCCCTAGATTGTCTGTTTGTTCTGTTGATCATTTCTTTTTGCTGTGCAGAAGCTCTTTAGTTTAATTAAGTCCCATTTGTCTATTTTTGATTTTGGTGCGTTTGCTTTTGGGGTCCTCATCATAAATTTTTTGCCTAGGTCAGTGTCTAGAAGAATATTTCCTAGATTTTCCTCTAGAATTTTTGTAGTTTGAGGTCTTACATTTAAGTCGTTAATGCATCTTGAGTTAATTTTTGTATATGGTAATAGGTAGGGGTCCAATTTCATTCTTCTGCATATGGTTAACCAGTTTTCCCTACGACATTTATTGAATAAAGTGTACTTTCCTCATTGTTCATTTTTGCTGACTTTGTTGAAGATGAGCTGGTTGTAGGTGCAACTTTATTTCAGGGGTCTCTGAAATGTTTCATTGGTCTATGAGCTTTTGGTTAGTATTCACTTTAAAAGGATCATTTCAGTGGGCTTGACACACTGAAGATAAATTCATTTTTTTAAATTTTTATTTTTTTTTCAGTGTAGGATCAAAAATACAATTAGAATATAAGTGTTAAGTATTGAAAAGCAATGTAGTTATGTGATTTTCTTTCTAAGAGTTCTGAGATCAAAATATTTATGCAAAACATTTTTGGTGGCTATCATGAGTTTTTAAAGATTAACATAATTTCTCAGAGTAGTTTTGCAGGTAAAATTTAGGTCATTATACAACATATGAGTTATGCTCCAAAATTAATAATTATATTTATCAAGTGACTATTCTGTGTCAATTGTTTTACATACATTACAATGATCTCATTTATTCCTTAGAGAAAAAACAAACATTTAAAAGGTGAGTGCAGTGGCTCATGCCTGTAATCCCAGCACTTTGGGAGGCCAAAGTAGGTGGATTGCTTGAACTCAGGAGCTCGAGACCAGCATGGGCAACATGACGAAACCCCATCACTACCAAAAATACAAAAAATTAGCCAGGTGTGGTGGCATGTGCCTGCGTTCCCAGCTACTCAGGAGGCTGAGGTGGGAGGATTGCCTGAGCCCAGGAGGTGGAGGTTGCAGTGAGCCAAGATTGTGCCACTGCATTCCAGCCTGGGTGACAGAGTGAGACGCCATCTCAAAAAAAAAAAAAAAAAAAAAAAAGATGAGGGCCTGAAAGTTTATAATTTTGTTTAGATTTAGTAGGTGGAAGGTGCAGGATTGGAGGCCATGAAAAAATGCTCATCACTGGTCATCATGCCACATTTTAAAGGCTGCAAAATCTCTAACCAGAAGTTTATAAAATCTGTCCTTAAAAACGGTCCAGTCCTCAAAAACTGGATTCTTTCCATTTCTCTAGGGTTAAAATTGCTTTTTTTCTGTGTAGACAAAGGAAGCAGGATCAGGAGGGAGGACCAGATGAGAAGAGAGTTTGGGCACTTAATTGTTACCACTTTGATCAACATACTTTGAATTCTCTGAATCCTCAGTTGCTCATCTGTAGAGTGTGTATTTAATGGTATGTAGGCTCACAGGATCTGTGGCAAGGCCTAAATGAGGTAACACACATGGAACCCTTAGCAGACTCCCTGGCATGTAGTAAGTACTCAATAAATGGCAGTTATTACTACTCTTCAGGGTCTGGGGCTCCTCCTTGAAATAATTTCTAATAATAGCAATAATAATCATGGTTAATATTTATTGAGCACTGACTGTGTACCAGAGGCTCTTCCAAACACTTTCTTTTTTTTAAACTAGAAATCAACTTTATTATTCATTTATTTATTTATTTTTTATTATTATACTTTAAGTTCTAGGGTACATGTGCACAACGTGCAGGTTTGTTACATATGTATACATGTGCCATGTTGGTTTGCTGCACCCATCAACTCGTCATTTACATTAGGTATTTCTCCTAATGCTATCCCTACCCTTGCCCCCCACCCCATGACAGGCCCCTGTGTGTGATGTTCCCCGCCCTGTGTCCAAGTGTTCTCATTGTTCAATTCCCACCTATGAGTGAGAACATGTGGTGTTTGGTTTTCCATCCTTGTGATAGTTTGTTCAGAATGGTGGTTTCCAGCTTCATCCATGTCCCTACAAAGGACATGAACTCAACCTTTTTTTATGGCTGCAGTGTATTCCATGGTGTATATGTGCCACATTTTCTTTATCTAGTCTATCATTGACGAACATTTGGGTTGATTCCAAGTTTTTGCTATTGTGAATAGTGCCACAATAAACATACGTGTGCATGTGTCTTTATAGGATTTTATTTCTCCTTCACTTATGAAGCTTAGTTTGGCTGGACATGAAATTCTGGGTTGAAATTCTTTTCTTTAAGAATGTTGGATATTGGCCCCCACTCTCTTCTGGCTTGTAGAGTTTCTGCTGAGAGATCTGCTGTTGGTCTGATGAGCTTCCCTTTGTGGGTAACCCAACCTTTCTCTCTGGCTGCCCTTAACATTTTTTCCTTCATTTCAACCTTGGTGAATCTGACAATTATATGTCTTGGGGTTGCTCTTCTCGGGGAGTATCTTTGTGGCATTCTCTGTATTTCCTGAATTTGAATGTTGGCCTGCCTTGCTAGGTTGGGGAAGTTCTGGATAATATCCTGAAGAGTGTTTTCCAACTTGGTTCCATTCTCCCCGTCACTTTCAGGTATACCAATCAAATGTAGATTTGGTCTTTTCATGTAGTCTCATATTTCTTGGAGGCTTTGTTCATTTCTTTTTACTCTTTTTTCTCTAAACTTGTCTCCTCCTTTTATTTCATTCATTTGATCTTCAATCACTGATACCCTTGCTTCCACTTGATCAAATTGGCTATTGAATTTCGTGCATGTATCACATAGTTCTCGTGCCATGGTTTTCAGCTCCATCAGGTCATTTAAGGTCTTCTCTACACTGTTTATTCTAGTTAGCCATTCGTCTAATCTTTTTTCTAGGTTTTTAGCTTCCTTGCGATGGGTTCAAACATCCTCCTTTAGCTCGGAGAAGTTTGTTATTACTGACTTTCTGAAGCCTACTTCTGTGAACCCATCAAAGTCATTCTCCATCCAGCTTTGTTCCATTGCTGGCAAGGAGATGAAATCCTTTGGAGAAGAAGAGGTGTTCTGGTTTTTAGAATTTTCAGCTTTTCTGCTCTGGTTTCTCCCCATCTTTGTGGTTTTACTTATCTTTGGTCTTTGATGCTGGTGACCTACAGGTGGGGTTTTGGTATGGATGTCCTTTTTGTTGTTGTTGATTCTATTCCTTTCTGTTTGTTAGTTTTCCTTCTAAGAGTCAGGTCCCTCAGCTGCAGGTCTGTTGGAGTTTGCTGGAGGTCCATTCCAGACCCCTGTTTGCCTGGGTATCACCAGCAGATGCTGCAGAACAGCAAATATTGCAGAACAGCATATAATGCTGCCTGATCCTTCCTCTGGAAGCTTTGTCTCAGAGGGGCACCTGCCTGTATGAGGTGTCAGTCGGCCCCTACTGGGAGGTGTCTCCCAGTTAGGCTACATGGGGGTCAGGGACCCACTTGAGGAGGCAGTCTGTCTGTTCCCGGAGCTCAAACGCCATGCTGGGAGAACCACTGCTCTCTTCAGAGCTGTCAGACAGAGAGGTTTAAGTCTGCTGAAGTTTCTGCTGCCTTTTGTTCAGCTATGCCCTGCCCCGAGAGGTGGGGTCTACAGAGGCATCAGGCCTTGCAAAGCTGTGGTGGGCTCTACCCAGTTTGAGCTTCACCAGCCACTTCGTTTACCTACTCAAGCCTCAGCAATGGCAGACACCCCTCCCCTTGCCAGGCTGCTGTCTCGCAGGTTGATCTCAGACTGCTGCGCTAGCAGTGAGCAAGGCTCTGTGGACGTGAGACCTCCTGAGCCACGTGCGGGATGTAATCTCCTGGTGTGCCATTTGCTAAGACTGTTGGAAAAGCACAGTATTTGGGCGGGAGTGTCCTGATTTTCCAGGTGCAATCTGTCATGGCTTCCCTTGGCTAGGAAAGGGCAATCCCCCGACCCCTTGCCCTTCCTGGGTGAGGTGATGCCCTGCCCTGCTTCAGCTCACCCTCCATGGGCTGCACCCACTGTCCGACCAGTCCCATTGAGATGAACCAGGTACCGCAGTTGGAAATGCAGAAATCACCATCTTCTGCATTGATCACTCTGGGAGCTGCAGACTGGAGCTCTTCCTATTAGGCCATCTCCAATTGTTTTGAAATGGAAGCATATGGTTGGGCTGGTTGTTGAGTCTCAAATAAATAGCTTCTTTGAGCCCACTTTCTAAAAAAATTTTATGTATTTTTTGAGACAGAGTCTTGCTCTGTCACCCAGGCTGGAGTGCAGTGATGCAATCTTGACTTGCTGCCACCTTGCTTAGTTCCTTAGCTAAAGAGCTAAGACTCACTCCTTAGCCTGTTGAGTAACTGGGACCACGGGTGTGTACCACCTCATCCAGCTAATCTTTGTATTTTTAGTAGAGATGGAGTTTTGCCATGTTGGCCAGGCTGGTCTCAAACTCCTGGCCTCATGTGATCTGCCTGCCTCGGCTTCCCAAAGTGCTGCAATTACAGGCATGAGCCACCACGCCTGGTCTCTTCCAAACACTTTAAATGCATGTGTTTGCTTAATCCTTAAAACAACCCAAGTGGTAGTTTGCGTTTATCATCTCTCTTTTGTAAGTGACAAGATTGATATCCAGGATATGCTTACCCAAGAGCATCCCTTTACTAAGTAGAAAAGATGAGATTCAAGCTCAGCAAGTTCGGCTTCGAAACACATGCTTTTACCCTTTCCATTGTCCCAATGCTGTTTTAACCTTCCCTGGAACATTTTTGTCCTTTTTTAAAAAGTTTTCTTTTCTGTGAACTCTGCAGAGAAGTATTTTGTCCTTTTTTGGCATCCATTCAACACCAAGCCCATTGCTGGACTCATATTGACTGCAGAGAACACCTGATCATTTAATGATTATTTGATGTGATAATTGGTTGGTTGATTAATAATTTCCAATATAGTGAGTGATCAACAAACATTTGATAAGCAGTTATGAGATGCTAGCCATTTGGCCCAGCATTGTAGCAACAAAGATAAGATTAAGAGGCAATTACAGTACCTTGTGATGAGCCCATAGACAGACATATTCTGAGGGCAATATAAGTACTTAACTATGCCTCTGGAAGGAGACTGCTAGGGACTAGTACCAAAGTTAGTCTCTGTTTATACTTGCCCTTTCTCTGATGGTTGGACAGATGCAGAATATGCAAGGTAATGGTAATCAGGAAATAAGCAGCTACTATGAAAGCCAGGCAGGTAGAAAGCATTCTGCATGGGTGAGCTGGAACATAGTATAGGGATCCCCAGGAAGTGTTGAGGACATGGCAGGCCTGACAGGCCAACCTGAGGTACAAAGATTCAAAAAAGATTTTAATTTAAGCCACCTGAGGCAGTCTTATAATTTGTTTTTTTTTTCTTTATCCAACAAGTACTTATTAAATATCTACCATATTCCAGCCCCAGCCAAACATTGTGCTAGGGATACAATAATAAGCAAAAAATAAACATGACTCCATCTCCAATGGATTTTAGTCTAGCCAAAAGACAGATATTAATCAAATAATTATGTAACAGTGAATGCCAAGTCTCAATAACAATTTGAAACTAAGAGTGGTTTCTTTACTCATTCAGTATGCAAAAGATGTGAGTTCATGTATTGCTAATATTAATGCACCAGGCTCCATCCAAGGTGCCCAGTGTACAAAGACGTAGAACATGAATTGTTATGTTAAGGCAGTTCTTCCCTGTCTTTTTCAAATCATGGTATGCTTAGCAGATGTGTTTTTGCACAATGGGATAAATGGATGAATTTGGTTGTGGTCAGAGGCATCTGATTCACTGTCTGGCTACCCCAGGAGTTGAGAATAAATGAGAGAAATCAATATCCTTCCATGCCTACATTCAATTGTAGCTCATTAGTTAAGGGTCTCTTAATGTGTTCCATCATCTAGTGGGAGGAGGAAGATATACAGACGAATCACTATAGAGTAAGTAAATGCTATAGCAGATATACAAAAAAAAATACTGTGAGGACACAAAGGAGGGAGAAATGATTCCTAACTTGGAGATGCCAAGAAAGTCTTCAGAGAAGAAGGGACATTGAAGCTGGATTCTGACAGTTTTTGTCAGTCACAGAGGATCAAAAGGCATTCCAGGGCAAGAGACCCACATGCACAAAGATGTGGAGTTATAAAAGCCATTACATGTTCAAGCAGCTGCTATGCTCTGTAAATGCAGTATCTGAGGAATGGAATGTGATAGGAAGAGAATGGTAACAAGATATAGATAGAATCCATATTTTGAAGCTCCTTTTATACATATGTTTTTAAATGGCTTCATCTTCTCTTTCCTAATGTCTCTTTCATTTATTCATTCATTTCTTTTCTTCAGACAAATATTTATTGAGTGATTGTTATGTGCTAAACACTATTCTTGGAGCTAGCATTAGAATAAAAACCTTGAAAAACATTAGTGCACTACTCTGTTATATTATCCAGCAAGAAATAAGGTGAGTCTCAAAGAGTGTATTACTGGTCCAAGATCACATGGACCGCTGGTTGGAAGTCATTGTTCTGAAGCTCAGGTTTTTTGACTTCCAGTGCTTTATTGACTCATGTGTCGGCTGCAGAAATGTGCCACTCAAATTTCCTTTAAGAGAAGCTGCTGTGAGGAGCGTAGTTGATGACAGCGTCTGGATGCCACCCTTTTAAATCCACTATGGTGTCCATGAAAAAACCACGCCTCCCACATATACACCATGGAATACTATGCAGCCATACAAAAGGATGAGTTCATGTCCTTTGTAGGGCCATGGATGAAGCTGGAAACCATCATTCTCAGCAAACTATTGCAGGGACGAAAAACCAAACACTGCATGTTCTCATTCAAAGGTGGGAATTGAACAATGAGAACACTTGGACACAGGAAGGGGAACATCACACACTGGGGCCTGTTGTGGGATGGGAGGAGGGGGGAGGGACAACATTAGAAGATATACCTAATGTAAATGATGAGTTAATTGGTGCGGCACACCAACATGGCACATGTATACATATGTAACAAACCTGCACGTTGTGCACATGTACCCTAGAACTTAAAGTATAATAAAAAAAAAAGAAAAAAACACACTTCCTTCCCCTGCTTTGCCCCCCCAAGACAATGACTGAGCATTGGTGAAGATAATAGTACTGGCTTATTCTAGGAATGGGGAAATTGATTCAACATTAGTAACTCTTGTTCATATAATTCACCTACGAGAAGAACAAATAAGAGAAATAATATGATCACCCAATCAAGCACTGAAAAAAACTCAATCAATTAAAGACTTTATGGACACATTTTAAACTAATAGTCACTTTTTAAAAGCCAGCATTATGTTTAATTAAAACACACTGGGAGTGCATTAAATATGATGCTAGCTTTTGGATGGTGACTATTAGCTTAAAATGTGTCTATGTTGTTCCATTAATGTCAAGAAAAAGCCAGAGTGTCTACTATCACTACTATTTTATTAACATAGTCCTGACTATACTTGCCAATGTAATTAGAAAAAAGAAGAAATGAATTACATATATATTTGAAAAAAGAAAGTAAAATTTTTTTGCAAATGTTATATTTGCTTACATGGAATACACAAAAGAATAAACTAAAAAATTGTAGCTAACAGTAGGGGAATTCATAACTACTTGAGTACAATAATAAACAGTAATCAACAGCTTTCATAGGTACAGACAATAACCGATTAGAAGAGATAATGAAAAAAATCATCACATTTACAATAGCAAAAAAAATTAATTTCTAGAAATAAATATAATAAAAAGTGTACAAAATCTATATAAACAAATGGAAAACATACATTTAAATACAAAGATTCAATATTATAAAGATGCCAGTTCTTCCTAATTTAAGTAATAAGCTTAATTCTCTTACTGTAACAATAAATACAGTAAGAGTATTTATTGTTTGTCTGTGCATTTGTTTTTGGAACTGAAAGTGTTGATTCATACAGAAAATTTTAAAACAGCAAGAAAACGTCATGCAAGTCCGCCTCCGGTTCACCTTTCCCTGCCTCAGCCTCTCGGTAGTGGGATACAGGCCCGCCACCGCCCGGTAATTAGTAGAGACAGGGTTTCACCGTGGTCTCGATCTCCTGACCTCGTGATCTGCCTGCCTCGGCCTCCCAAAGTGCTGGGATTACAAGCGTGAGCCACTGCGCCCGGCCAAAAATTCTTG
Source organism: Hylobates moloch (assembly GCF_009828535.3). NCBI lineage: Eukaryota > Metazoa > Chordata > Mammalia > Primates > Hylobatidae > Hylobates > Hylobates moloch. The sequence goes on from NW_026652279.1 coordinate 52,553,388, forward strand.
AAAAAGAAAAATAGCAAGTTAATTACCCACCCAAATGTTAAAATATAGCACTACTGTAATTACATTAATATAATAACAATTACATTAATTACTGCATGAATTCACAGGCAGATAAATGGAATAAACAAGAAAGTCTGTAAGTAGATCCAAATATATATCAGATGTTAATATATGGCAAGAATGGGATAGAAAGTCGGGGGTAAGCAATGTAATGGCAATTACTCTTGCACCAAACTAATAATAAATGGTATTGGGACAACTGGATAGCCATCTGGAAAATAAAATTAATTTTGGATCCTTACCTCATTACTTACAACAAAATTCCAGATTTTTCCAAGATTTACAAAGAAAACTTCACACTTGATCTTAGCCAAAAGGCGGAGAAGCGATACAAAGAAAACTTAAAATACAAGTGTACTAGGAAAATACTATATATGTATACACAGGTGTGTGTATGTGTGTGTTCGTGTGTGTGTGTGTTGGGAATACTTTTCTAAGGTTAATCCAAAACTAAGAAATCATAAATGAAAAAGTTGATTAATTTGGCCACATATAATTACAATAAAATTGTCATGGTATTAAAATACCTTAAGCAAAGACAAATTACACATGACAAACCAGGAAAACATATTTGTTTGCACATCATGACAGAACAAAGGGTATATTCCTCAGCATATACAAATAAATATGTAAGAAAAAGACCAATAATCCAATAAAAAATGAACACAGTATAAAATAGTTTGCATTAAGGTAAATATAGGTGGGTCTGAACATAAGCAAAGGTATTTACTTTATACATAATAAAAATTAAAACTATGCTGAGATGCCATTTTCCCATGTCAATTTGGCAAAGAAAAAAGAATTCTGATGGCATATTGTATTGAAAAAGTGTAAGGAAATAGCATCTTATACACTGCCTTTGGGGATACAATTTGGTGTAAACTCTGTAAGAGGCTATCTAACAATATCTATCATAATTACAAATGCACATATCCATTGATCTTGCAATTCTACTACAGGAGTTTACCTACTTATATACTCACCACACCTTAAATGACAAACTTAAAAGTATATTCATCATAGCATTGCTTGGAGTAGCAAAAAGATTGAAGGCAGCAGAAATATTAATATTAGAGAACTGGTTAAATAAAAAAATAAAAAATAAATTATGTACAGGCATGGCATGAGAAACTATGCAACCTTCATAAAGAATAAAGCTGCTCTATCTGTATTGATTTGGGACAATATTCAATATGCAATGTTAAAAGAGTAAAAAATATTGTATATAATACTCTTTTTTTTTGTTTTACACACACACAACTTCATATGCATAGAATATCTATAAACTGGTAAAGGTGGTTACTTTAGGGAAGGAAACTAGGAAACTAAAGACAGGAGAGATTAAAAAAACTAAATTTTGAATCTATAGATTTTTATTTTTATTTATCATTGTGATATATTACATATATACAATTCTCACTACAACACTAAGCATGCCATTCAGTTCAGCTCATATTTTCTTTGTAAAAAGACTTTCTCAATGAAGGAAGCAGTATGTTCATTCACATCTGGCACAGCTCCTTACCCTGTCACAGATTGGTAACAGTTTGCTGACTGGCTGCTTTCAGTAGTGGTAGTGAGGCTGTCTCTGAAGCAGGGAATATATGGCTATACTTATGGGACTCTGGTGACTTGACCTGTGTTTGTGATGCTGGGATGAAAAACTAGAGTAATAGGAGTGTGAAAGTAGGAATTGTGGTGGGTGGTGGGCACAGCTGGTAGACTTTGCAGAAAGGTAAAACTTGCTAGCAACTTTTAACCTTTTTACTTAGCTTGGATGAAGAAAGGCATTCTGGATGTCACTTTGTATTCTGGAGAAGTATAAAATCGTAACAGAAAGTTAACCAGAGCTTAGAGTTGTCTCTGAGGAAGCAAAATGGCTAAGAAAACACAGCAGTAATTTAATGTTTATAAAGACTGGACTGAAATAACTACAGTATATCAAAAGCAAATAACTGCTGAGGAAATTGGCATATTTTAATTTGGTTCAGACTATATTTTACATGTTCTGGGTGTACTGTGATGTATGAGTTTGTATGTAGAGCTTAAATGTATAATTAATACGGCTTTGAAGCTAGTTCTATCCACATGATTAAAATTTATCATGGTATTAGCTTTCAGACAGAGACTTTTTCACAAGTTATAGTCAATGCTGTAAGTTAGATCTTTTCTGCTGAGCTCTGAACAAAGGACTATAATTTATCTCAATGGTATTTTATTATAGGCATTTTAATTGCTGTGGCAGGTGAAAAGCACCATTCAATATTTTGACCAAACTTTTAAAAATGAAATTATTTGCCTCCAGTACCGTTGGTTTAAAGAATATTCTGTTTTATCGAAGATGAACTAAAAGTCTTTATTTATACATGTGACTCAACCTCACCTTGAATACTAGGCAAATCTACTTAGTGGGGAGTTTATTCCATAAAGAAGACCAGGAATCCTTTAACATTTGTAAAGGGGTTGACAGGTTGGTCCTTGCAAGTGTAAATCAAAAAGAAGAAATTCCAAATTTCTTTTTCAGTGGTCTATAAGTGAAGAACTGGGAATTGATTGCTGCCAAATAAATTATGGGTGTGGCACATTTCTTGCTTTCTACTTCTTTTTTTCTGATCATATAAGTAATATATGCTTTAAAAAATCAAGTTATAGAAATGTGCAATTTCAAAAAAAAACTTTAACAATCATTTCTCTAAGAGATAACTACTATTAACAATTTGGCATACATTCTTCCAGAAATTTTCTACACAAAATACTTTTTTTCCCTCTTAAGACTGTGGGTCTGATGCCAACAATGTCTGAATTTTTCCTCCTCTGCCTGCTGTATTTTATCACATTTGCCCACCCCCCACAGTTTCAATTACTTTGTTGGAATGATATATTATGCAAATGTATCCAAAAGTCCCAGTTACTGGGCCTAAGGACAGATTTCATGCCAATGCATCTGTGCCTAAGAGCGGATTTTAGATTTGTACCTGTGCCCAAGTAAGGACTGGGTGCCAGCTTGTCAAAGCTTAGCTGAGTACAGACCACCATGCCATGAGTTAGGCTGCTTCTGGTGGTTCCATTTCCTCCAAACCAGACGGAAGTATCTGGTTGAGTACAGTGCTGGAGGGCGGTGTCTTTATTACACTTCCCCACATTTGGTTCAGTGGATTAAGCAAGGTTTCTTACTTCAATTTCACCCTTGTCAAAATGATTACCAAGCTTATTCCATCTTGGGTTGTATGTTTCCTAGCTTCTAATGGATGCTTTTTATGGTTTAGTATTTGACCACTAATTCAGTAGACACTAGTGAGAGGCTTTAAAAAATGTCTTAGAAAACAATCTTTATTCAATGTGATAGGTCATTTGGAGTAAATACCGATGTATAGAGGGACTGAAATTAACAGTCTAAATGCCTAGCTGCATTTAGTGTGTGATTGAGTTTTAACACATCAAATAGATTTACTAAAGCCTAATAAAAAATTCCACGGATATTAGAATATTAATTCTGAGAAACCCTGGGTTAGAATGCATCAGAAGCTGTTAAATATCTTATTTAATTTTGTCAACATGCTCACTCTTCTTAATATACCATATTCAGAGTAGAAAAACAATGTGTGCATTGTCAAAGAGACTAAATCTATCCTTCTAAATTATCTTTCAAAGCCATCTAATATTTCTTCTTCAGAAAGGATTGAGACAGGAAGTTTAAAAAGCCAGCTTTCGGCCAGGTGTGGTGGCTCATGCCTGTAATCCCAGCACTTTGGGAAGCTGAGGCAGGTGGATCACTTGAGGCCATGAATTCAAGACCAGCCTGGCCAGCATGGTGAAACTTCGTCTCTACTACAAATACAAAAAATTAGCTGGGAGTGGTGGGGCATGCCTGTAATCCCAGCTACTGGGGAGGCTGAGGCAGGAGAATTGCCTGAACCCGGGAGGTGGAGGTTGCACTGAGCCAAGATTGTGCCACTGCACTCCAGCCTGGGTGACAGAGCAAGACTCCGTCTCAAAAAGAAAAAAGCCAGCTTTTCCTATTTTCATGTTGGAAACATCTTGGGTGTCACAGACAATGTGAAATTTGGTGTATATCTATATGCATACATATAGAAAACTTACATAGATATACTACCATTTATGAGAGACTTATTTTGAAACGGACACTTTACTAAGTGTTCATGTGGATTATATTGTAAACTATAAGCACCTCTTAAGCTCATCAGTATTCACAAAGTAATGGTGAAGCTCATATAACATCCCCATTTTCAAAAAGAAATAAGCAAAAGAATATCTCTGTTTTTTTCAAACAGAATAGAGACAGGAAGATGACATAACATGTTGTGATGAATTTCTGAAAAATCTCTGTATCGCTTCCAAGACTAAACTTGCTATGAAGCTTCCAGAAGCAGAGTCTAGATTTGTATCTGAACCTCCTGCCTGTCATTGAAATATTTGCCTGATGACACTTTCAGGGGTCTTGAAATTTAGAGCTGGAAAGAACTTAAAAATTATTGTCCTTCTTATTTTACTAATGAGGAAATAGAAGATGCGAGTCACTTGCTCATTTATTTATTCTTTCTATTGCCAGTCACTAAAAACAGGCTACGGGCTTGATTCTTTATTGTGTCTTGTGATTAAAAGCGAATAAGTTGACTTAGTCTAGTGCCCAGAATTTTAGAGCTGTTTATTTTAGTGGGAAAGGGCATGGAAGAAGCACTGGATCTATTGTCATAGGATTAATATGAACCCTGACTCCACTTATGAGTAGAAGCCATTAATTCACCATTAATTTTTTGAGCCCCTACTATGCATCAGGCATAAAGACACAGTAAATAAGGCCTCTGATCTTATCCAGTTTGCAGTCCAGTGGGAGAGACATTTGAAAAGGAAGCAAGCAAAAGAAATGAACATTCACAATGAAATGAAAATTACAAACTGTGATAACAAACAGGGCTAGGTGAGAGAAGTTTAGAGGGTGGGTTCCAGTGAGAAGGTTTCTCTGAGAAGATGTCACTGAAGAATGCAGAGACAAAATGATGAGAACGGGCAAGACAGGACTTGAATAGGAACTGGTGTCCAGGGTGTGACTGTGAAAAGTACAGTGACCGGGGCAGGCAGAGCAAAAGGTCATGGCAAGGAGGTGAAATTATATATATATTATACATAATATAAAATTATATATTACATAAAATTATATGTTTTATATATATTTATATTTGAAACAGAGTCTCTCTCTGTCACCCAGACTGGAGTGCAGTGACTTGATGATCTTGACTCACTGCAACCCAGGTTCAAGCGATTCTCCTTCCTTGGCCTCCCAAGCAGCTGAGATTACAGGTGCCTGCCACCATGCCCAGCTAATTTTTGTATTTTTAGTGGAGATGGGGGTTTCACCATGTTGGCCAGGCTGGTCTCGAACTCCTGGCCTCAAATGTGCACCTTGATCTCCCAAAGTGCTGGGACTACAGGCATGAGCCACCATGCCCTGCTTGAAATTATATTTGAAAAGCAGTGAGAAACCATTAAGGGGTGCTTAGCAATGGAAGCAACATTGTGAATTTTTAAAAAGACTTCTAAAGTGACATTATGAATTTTAATTTTTTTTTAATGGAGTCTGGCTCTGTCGCCCAGGCTGGAGTGCAGTGGTGCAATCTCAGCTCACTGCAACCTCTGCCTCCTGGGTTCAAGCGATTCTCCTGCCTCAGCCTCCCGAGTAGCTGGGATTACAGGTGCCCGCCACCACACCCGGCTAATTTTTGTATTTTTAGTAAAGATGGGGTTTTGCCAAGTTGGCCAGGCTGGTCTCAAACTCCTGACCTCAGGTGATCCACCTGCCTCAACCTCCCAAAGTTCTGGGATTACAGGTCTGAGCCACTGGAATTTTAAAAATTTTTATGTTGATTAGAGAATGTATTAGAAGGGAGCAAGTGTAAAAGTGGAACGTGCAGTAAGCAGGTTCTTTGCAGTAGTCCAGGTGAGAGAGTACAAGTGGGTAACTTGGCAGTGGTAAAGAGCAGCCTATGGACTGAGCTATTTTGGGGAACCATATACCGAGGCTTGCTCATGGATTGAATGTGGGAAATTGGAGAGGTTATCATGAATGACAACCAGGTATCTGGCTTTAAAACTGAATGGATGAGAGTGCCGATGTATTTACTGATAGGTTGAAAACTGAGGGAGGATGGAGGCTGATTAGGCTCTTTGGAAGTCTTATGCATTAAAAATATTGCATTGCCTCCTTTCTTTAAACATAAGATGAAATGAAAACAGTACTAAATTATAACGTAAACATAAAGATGTCTAATCAAGTCCTAACCCTTATGACTACTTACATGGTGTTATTTTAAAATATTAAATATTAAGTTATTTCCTTAAAAAATTATTAGGGGAGGAGTTTCCCCTATTTTGTTTTGCTTTATGCCCAAGTTTGCCCTTCTCATTCAATTTTCCCAAGTCCTGGGAAAAGTCAGTAGTTGTATTTTGGTATGTTGTGTTTGAGATGCATGTAAAACTGCTAAGAAATGTCAAGGTGGCAGTTGAATATATGACCGTGGGGGCACAGAAGGTGGAATGGATATATTAAGTAGGGAAATGTGAACAAATAGGTGGTTTTAAAAGCTACATAAATAGATGTGATCATCCAAAGAAAATGGGTGAAGAGCCAGGTAGAATCTAACATTTCTAACCTTCAGATGAAGAAGAGAAAAAGGAGAGTGAAATGGAGTGGCCAGACTAGGAGAAGATGATGTCAGGGAAGCTAAGGGGAGAATAATTCAAGAATAGGATAGTGTACAGCTGTGCCAGTGCTTCCGTGTGGTCAATTCAGATGATGTCAGAGAACTGGATGTCATTATTGACCTTAGGATGACGGAGTTTCAGGTTATGGTTGAGATTGAAGTTGATTGAGGGTTAATGGGAGATGAAGAAATTGAAATGATGTATATAGAAACATTTTGAAAACTGGTTGTAAAGGAGAAAAGAGAATTGGGTTAATAAGTGGAAGGGATTGTTGGGTCAGAGGGTGTTTTATTTGATTTTATTTTTAAGGGTGAATGGTAATGGTGTATATTTGCACAAGAGGAAAGACCCAATAGGAAAGAAAGTTTGGTTGATGCAGAAGAGAAAAGGCCTAACTTTAGGCGTAAAGTTCTTGAAAGGGTGAGAAGGAATGTGATTCAGAGCAGAAAGGTCAAAGAAGATGAAGAAATTCCTGTCTGATGCTTAAGTATGGGGAGAACATGTATCTTTAAAACATTCATCTTTGTACTCATCTGAGCCAACCTCCTTGTATGAAAACTTTTTCTTAATCAGAACATACAGATTGCCTTGAGAAATCATAATTTTATAGTATGAATAAAATACTGGTAAGTAGTAAAGTATTCAAAGGGAAGACCTGAAGAAAAAAGATACAGAATTTATGCCAGAAAGATGCACCTGGAAAGTCGATGATCTGCCTGATCTACTCCATCTTCTTGGGGGAAGCCAGGAAAGCACTGAAGCCTGAGAGGAGGTCTGAGGGTAAGAGACTAAAGAGAAGACCTCAGAGAATCACACAGAAGAGGGGCAGTTAGCATTAGGAGACTGCTGAACGCCCTCTAGTAGCCAGCATCAAAGAGTTTTGTGGAAGCTTAGACAATACCTGCTTCTAACAATAGCTCACATTTATTGAACACTTGTAGACATTTGTTTACATGCTCTACACACAATAATCAATTCAGGTTGTTTAATTCCAAAAACCATTTGCAATAGAAAGTTATTTCGCCATTATTTGGATGAGGAAACTGAAGTATAGTACTTAGGTAACTTTCCCAAAGTCATGCAGCTATAAAGTGGGGTCAGATACTCAAGTTTAAGCAGTCTGGCTCCAAAGCCTCATTCTAATCACTATAGCCAACGGCTAGAGAGTAGTTTTCAACAGTAGGAGTAATCACTGCATGGCTGCAGAGTTGTTGCTGGCTGCTGACTGGCAGCTCAGTTGGAAGCTGTTCAACCAGGAGCCTTGGTTCCTGCCCACATAGGTCTCCTGGGAATACTGGCACTTCCTCACAGCATTGTGGATGGGTTACAAGAGTGAGTGTTCCAAGAGGCCTGAGTGAAAGTATAACAAGCTTCTTGTGACCCAGTCTCACTTCTGCCGTAGCAAATTTGTCAAGTGATTGAAGCCAGTCCACATTCAAGGAAAGTGGAACTAGACTTCACCTCTCAATGGGATGAGTAGCAAAGAAATCATGGCCATCTTTATTTTGCCACAGCCAGCTTTTTGAATTTTGTAATGTGCTGTGATTTTTTCTCATTTTAATTAAATACTCTCCTTCACATCTAATTTTGCATACGTAATTTTGTATTCTTTCTCTTATAGAAAGCCCTCAAATTATATAAGGTGGAAGCTCTAATGGGAAATGTTGATGTCATCTCACGAGTCAGAGGTAAACAGCTTTGAGCCTGCATGACTTAAGTTCAGAGAATTACTCTTGGTTTTATTAATTTTTTAAATTTTAGACTTGAATTTTTCCCCATGGCTCTGGGATCATTTAGGAGGTAGATAATCTAGTATTGTATGCACTGTTCTGGGAGGCCTGTGGAGTGTGTCATTACTTGTGAGAATAAATTCCAATCTTTTAGAAAGGCAAGCCAGTGGTGTCAGCAGCAGGCAGAGCTTGCTTTTTTTTTTTGAAATGGAATCTTGCTCTGTCACCCAGGCTGGAGTGCAGTGGCACCGTCTTGGCTCACTGCAACCTCCGCCTCCTGGGTTCAAGCAATTGTCCTGTCTCAGCCTCCTGAGTAGCTGGGATTACAGGCACCTGCCACCATGCCCAGCTAATTTTTGTATTTGTAGTAGAGACAGGGTTTCACCATGTTGACCAGGCTGGTCTCAAATTCCTGACCTCGTGATCTGCCCGCCTGGCCTCCCATAGTGCTGGGATTACAGGTGTGAGCCACAATGCCCGGCCAATCTTGGACATTTAGATGTGTTTTTCTACTCATGTTTATTTTCTGCTACCTAAAAAAAGAGAATGGACACATTGGCCAAACAGAGACATATGACATACCCTTGATTTTCTAAACAGAGTTGCATCCATGGTATCTACCAAATTGAAGCAAAATGTTTGGATTTTGATTTTTCGGTACCCAACAAGGAGAAGGAGAGACTAGGAGAGCAACTTTTAAGGTAGGAACAATTTTTCTCCTTCCTTGAATGAAAACTACATTATGTTCAGATTGACAACAAAGAATAGAACTAAAATGATCCACACACTTTCCAGGAGCATTCTAGATAGGCTGTAAAGTCAAAAACGAAATACATATGAGAGCATATTAAGGAGTCATTATCATCATTATACCCAAATTCTAGAGCCTCAGGTATGGCCCATCATGGTGGTATAAAAACAATCTGGCAAACTATCATTACATGGACTATTGCATTCTGAATATGTGCACCAAAACGGACTAGTAACCTGTCCCAGAAGTTCAAGCCATCTTGGACTGACTGCCAAGGAGACATTGGAGGTCGCTTCTGGACTTGAGGAGTAAGAATGATTAAAGGCATATGGCTAAAGGAGATAAAGAAAAATATTGACTTCATCTGCCCTGTATGTGAGAAATGGGTGGAATATTAATTTGAAAAACTGCCCAAACATATTTCCAGGGCCTCTGCCAGTTTCCAGTGTTTAATGGAGAAGGTAATTGGGGGATATAAATTACCTAGAGGCATTTATTTATTTAGATGACATAATCATTTTTGGCAGGATTCTGGGAAAGCCAGAGCAAAGACTTAAAGTTAGCAAGGGCAGGGTTGATGATGTCCCTTGATAAGTACAAATGCTGACAAACCTTCATGAATTATGATATAAAGACACAGCGCAGAGTGAATACTGTTTCTGGAAAAAAATACCTATTAGCCCAAATGACATCAAATTTAAAAGCTTGTCTGAGGTGAGTGATGAACAGAGTAGAGTATGAAGGGTATTCTCTAAAAGCTAAGCCATGAACAACCACAGATTGCCCTATCAAGAGAGGACTAAGGTCAGCAAGGGTGCAAGACACCAGGTAATGGCCATGTGGCCTCTCCAACTTTTCAGGGATTGCTGCTTGAAAGCCTGAAACCAGGCAGTGAAAGGCAGTTGGGGAAACTTAACTTGGCCTTCACGAACCCTGCTATGCATTTGTTACCTGTATGGATGTCAAAATCGAGGTCTGGGAGCTGTTATGTCCAAAGAAGGGAAACAAGCCAGTGGTATTCACCAGCCATTGTCTGTTGGATTGCAACCTCATATACTACTCACACCTTGGTAATTTCTAGCCCTAAGACAAACCATTACTGACAAATTTCAGGAATATGTAAATGAGGTGGCTTTGCGGTATGAATGAATAGCAATATACTTAAATTCATGCTCATCCAGACCTAACCAGACACTACGGTGAGTGGTTGACCTAGCTGACATATTTAGTGTTTATTATAAATCAGGCCTCAGCATCAACATATGTGGCTGCACATCCCTAAATATTCTTTATATATGATGGTAAGAGCATTGCTCAAAAGGAGTCAAAGCAATTTATGATTCGTAAGTCCTCTTGAAGGACTTATGGCCAAAATTTTGGTGTTCTTTCTAATACAAATGGTATATTGTTCTGGTTTTCATTTACTTGCTCGTTAAAAATATGTTTATTATTACAAATATAGTATGTGTGTGATGTAGAAAACCAATATAGGCAGGAGAAAAATAAAACTTTACATTCCCTCCATCTGGATATCCTCTTTGTAATACCTTAGTGCCTTTCCTTTTAGATCTTTCTCTTTGCATGTAATATGTACATATATAGACTCATACATATGTGTAATATATATATGCAAAATACACTCATACTGTTAGTACCTGCTTTATATATGTGTGTAGAAATAATTTCAAGCTTACAGAAAAGTTGCAAAAATAAAAATAGTACAAATAACACTCATATACCTTTTCCCCACATTCATCAATTATTAACATTTGACTCCATTTGCTTTATCATTTGTGATATCTATCTAGATTTTTTCCCTCGAAACCATTCAAGGGTAAACTTTATATATCATGGCACTTTGCCCTTCTTTTTTAATGTTTTAATTTTTTATTAAAAAAATTTTTGTAGAGGCTGGGTCTCACTATACTGTCCAGGCTGGTCTTGAACTCCTGGCTTCAAGCAATCCTCCTGTCTCAGCCTCCAAAAGTGTTAGGATTACAGGCGTGAGCCACTGCATTCAGCCCCTTAAATACTTCCACTGTATGGCTAGGTTTTCTTCTAGGGTTTTTATCCATTGTGGAAGACAGTGTGGCAATTCCTCAAGGATTTAGAACCAGAAATACCATTTGACCCAGCAATCTCATTACTGGGTATATACCCAAAGGATTATAAATCATTCTGTTATAAAGACACATGCACACGTATGTTTATTGCAGCACTATTCACAGTAGCAAAGACTTGGAACCAACCCAAATGCCCATCAATGATAGACTGGATTAAGAAAATGTGGCACATGTACACCATGGAATACTATACAGCCATAAAAAAGATGAGTTCATGTCCTTTGCAGGGACATGGATGAAGCTGGAAACCATTGTTCTCAGCAAACTAACAAAGGAACAGAAAACCAAACACTGCATGTTCTCACTCATAAGTGGGAGTTGAACAAGGAGAACACATGGACACAGGGAGAGGAACATCACACACCAGGGCCTGTCAGGGTGTGGGGACTGGGGAGGGAGAGCATTAGGACAAATACCTAATGTAGATGATGGATTGATGGGTGCAGCACACCACCATGGCACATGTAAACTTATGTAACAAACCTGCACGTTCTGCACATGTATCCCAGAACTTAAAGTATATATATATAAAACTTCTACTGCGTTCAGCTCCTTAAATACTTCTGAGGGTATTTTCTAAGACTCCCTGTTTTTAAGAGGCCTAGATAGTAGGTAACTTGGATTACTGGAGGAAAGAAAATACTTCAGATTTCATCTAGAATTGAGATAAGACGCTAGACGACTTTAAGTTCAGAAGTAAGCCTTGCATTCATTGCATCCAGCAAAAAGCCTGCCTCTGCTGACTGCTTCCTTGGTCTACTCAAAGCAGGGTAGTCCATGGAAACTGTTGTGCATGGAGTTTTCTAACCTTGGATGCTGGTACTTATAATCTGATCTAGTTACCTGGGTTTTTTTTTTTAACCTGCTATTTTAGCCGAGAAAAGATGTTATAAACATGAGTATTTAAAGTCCAGGGGGTTCCAACTTCCCTTCTTAAAAACTAAATATTTTCCAGCCTCTAGACAAGGTGTGATCTAGAAAGCTTGCTTGAAAATAAAGAGAAAGGACAGATTTACTTTGGGCGGTGAAAGAAGGAAAAAAGAGGAGAAAGGAAGGAAGAAAGAGGAGTAAGAAAGGGAGGAAGGTCATGAGATACAAAGCATATACAGTACATATAATTTCTAATTTTTCTGGAATCAACAGTGTGCTTTATACTGTAATTTCAAACGCTGTGACTTCCCAAAAAGTCAGTTTCACAAAAGTAAATTAATAATTCTTGAGCCAAATGGAAATGGCTTTGATTACTGTGCTCCTACTCATTTCTGACAGTGCCAATAATCAGAAGCCACAGAATAAAAGAAGGCTTAGATTCTCTAGCTATAGACAATAAGGCTGAGGACAATGGCACACATCAATTAAGATCTCATGGTAAATCAGTAATAAAACTAGGAATTAAACTTTCATGTTCTAACTTCCAGTGTTAGAGTCACTAATTTACACTGTTCTGCTTCTAATGAGCACTGATTATTTTAAATATAGAGAAGTTCTACTCTTTTACAATGCTAAGCACACTACTTATTGTGTTGTATTCGTGGTATCACTGGTGGAGAAATGAAAAAGCCCAATTAGGTCATCTTGTCCTCTTCCTGGGGACGGAACTATGTCTATTCAACTGCAATGACTCAGCTGATGAAAATTTCATTGTGGGCTGAGAACTCATTGTAGAACTCAGCCTGCAGTAGAAATCAGGCTGAATGGGATGATGGGTTTATTAAAAAAAAAAATCAAAGCAGAATAAGATGGAGACCAGGAAACCAGCAGAGGGGTAGATAACTTGCAGCATCACAGCACTGTGAGTGACTGTTAGAGGTCATCATTCACTGTGGACAAACCTAATGAATTTAGTCTAAGCGTACCTGGAAAATATTGCATATTTTCCTTAGAAAGGCTTTTTAACAGCTGAGTTCCTGACCTTCCCTGAAGTCAGTTTTCTTTTGTTTTATTCTCATAGCTAAATTTAAAATCAGTACAGAAATAAAAAAGTCTGGTAGAGAATGGGTTTTTCTTTAAAACATGGGACATTTTAGCTCCCTGATATTTCAGCAGCTTTCCGCGACTTCATCTTCTGCTTTATAACTTGGCAGATCATTAGAAACGACTTTATTATTGTCCCATCCAATCTGATGGAGACCCTTTAGGCGTCACATCTCAGCTTCTCATTTTGTTACCTCTTTAACTCTCTCAACTCCCCTGTCCACTCCCTTCTCTGTGGCAACTACATTGGCCTGCTTCCTGTTTTTCAGACGGCCTACAGAATTTCCTGCCCCAGTGCCTTTGTACCGGCTTGGATTGCTCTTCCTCAGATATAGGCCTCACATCCTTAGGCCACTTCTTTCAGGTCGTTACTCATCTTCTTGGTGAGGCCTTTCTGGAAACCTTATTTAAAGTTTTACTCTTCCTCTTTAATATGCACAATCAGGAGCACTCATTCTATTTTACAGAAGGTGTTGCCCCATAAAAAAGATAATTAAAAAATATCTAATATATACAATCCCTTTTTCCTTTGCTATTTTTTTCTCCTTAGTACTTACCACATTCCAACCCAGAATTTACATTTAAATTATTATCCATTTCTGCTCCTCTAAGCGAGACTATAATAAGCTCCATGAGGGTAGAAATATTTATCTTTCTACTTTCTGTTCTACTTTTCAGGATCCGTAAGACTGGCTGACATTCAATAAATATTAAATAAAGGAATGTATGGATAAAGTTAGCTTTTGAGGAGAGGAGTATATCAGGGCTTCCATAGCTTGAAGGACTTTTTTAACATCAACTCAGTGAATTCCCATACCTCACCTTCACCACTCTCTTATTATACTTAAGATGAGAAAACCCTCGCAGAGCAATTCAATTTGAAATCTCAAGCTTTAACAACAACAAAAATGCTACCTAAAAGAACAAATTCTTTTTTTTTTGTTTGAGTCAGAGTCTGGCTCTGTCGCCCAGGCTGGAGTGCAGTGGCGCAATTTCGGCTCACTGCAAGCTCCGCCTCCCGGGTTCACGCCATTCTCCTGCCTCAGCCTCTCCGAGTAGCTGGGACTACAGGTGCCTGCCACCACGCCCGGCTAATTTTTTGTATTTTTAGTAGAGACAGGGTTTCATCGTGGTCTCGATCTCCTGACCTCATGATCTGCCCGCCTCGGCCTCCCAAAGTGCTGGGATTACAAGCGTGAGCCACCGCACCCGGCCAAAAGAACAAATTCTTATTGAGGATGCTAGGACCTTGATTTGGGGGCATGGGTATGGTAAAAGAGGCAGTTCAACTCCCAAAATTTGGGCAAAAGAAAAAGTAATCTATACAATCTGAGATTTTATAACTAGAAATCTTTCTAGGTATTTATTTCAGATTCTAATAATTGGCACAGTGATGTAAGTTTGAGGATAATCTATTAATTTTCCCGACATCTATTTACATAGTGTGATTTTCACCCAGCCACATTGACTGAGTTAATTCATATTCTTTCCTAGGAGCTTCAGGCTCTGGAAAATAGACTGAATGTATCTGTCAGCCCCTTTCCCCTTCAAGTTGTATGAATCCATTGCCTATTTACTAAAATAAAAAGGAAATGTATAGACTTTTAACAAAAGGAGAGAATCAACTATAAGTTTGTTGAATAGTTCCTCAGATGTCTTATGTGAGAGCTTGCGTCCTGGTACGTGGAGTTGAATCAACAGCTTCTGTTCCTTGAGATGTCACCACACAGAACCATGGGAATTTAACTGTTTTGTGAAATGGATATATATATATATAAAATAAATATATAATATAATATATACTACATATTATATATGGATATATAATACAATATGTATTATAATTTGTACACTTACATATTTATAAATTTATACTTATAAATTATAATTTATATATTGTATATATTTATAAATATATGATATAATACATATATTTATATAATATATAATATATTATATATGTTTTATATTTTATAAATATACATTTATATAATATATATATTTTTTACTTTTATATAATTATACTTTAAGTTTTAGGGTACATGTGCACAACGTGCAGGTTAGTTACACATGTATACATGTGCCATGTTGGTTTGCTGCACCCAGTAACTCGTCACTGAACATTAGGTATATCTCCTAATGCTATCCCTCCCCCATCCCCCACCTCACAACAGGCCCCGGTTATAATATATATTATATATGTTTTATATTTTATAAATATATGTATTTATAAAAGAGGTAGGGACTTCTGAGTTCAACTTTTCCTATTTACCACTACTACAAGTGAGACTCATGGGGTTAAGTGACTTGTGTAAGGTCACAAGATAAATAGTTAATTGTAGGACTTCACTAGAACCTGCCTCCTGACCCATTTCTCTAACCGTGTCTTTGTTTTAGCTAATGCTATGACCATCCGCCCAAGCTGCAATCATGAACTCCATCCTCCTTATCCACTGGGAGGTCAGTTCTTTCCTAGAACTGTTACCGAATAGAGTTGCCCAGGTTCTCGGTGTGTTGAACAAAGAATTGAACAAAATGCACAAAGTAACAAAAGAATAAAGCAACCAAAGCCAACGCAATAGAAGAAGGGAGTAATGAAAGCACAGATGTATTGAAGACAACTCACTGAGTGGGACTGGGCTCCAGCAAACCGCACAAGAGCCTCTCCAATTAGGATTTTTATAAAGCCAAAAGAACTTGGCAACACCCCTAGGTGCCCTTTAGAGGCCTCAATTGGTTACACCCTATGAAGGATTGGAAGTGGAAACATCTGTCTTGTCACAGGATTGAAGATATGGCCTGTATGCGGCCCAGTCTTGCCTACAACTGGCTGCACCTGCTGTTCCTTTGCTTATGCCCCCAACCCTTGGCTACCCTAACTCCCTATTCTCCTGCCTCAGAACTATCTTCTGATCTGTCCACGTCTTTTACTCCTGTGTCATTTTTTGGTTGGACTCTAGCAACAATCTACTGAATGATTTCCTAGCTCCATGTTTCTCTTATTTCTAATCCACACTCCTTCTATACAGTTTCCAAAGAAACAAATATGATCACATCCCTTTTGTTTGTAAAGACATCCAAATCCTTCAATATGGATCCAAAACCCTAATTAATCTCCTTTCAGAATACCTATTAATCTTTATTTTTATCATACTCCTTGTCCAACCCCAACGTAATATTATGAGCTTTATGTCATTCTTCAAACATATCCTGCTGTTTAAGTCTCTATGTCATTAGATTTCTTTCGTTTTTTTTTTTTTGTTTTTTTTTTTTCTTTTGTGAGATGGAGTCTCACTCTGTCACCCAGGGTGGAGTGCAGTGGTGTGATCTCAACCCACTGCAACCTCCGCCTCCCAGGTTCAAGCAATTCTCCTGCCTCAGCCTCCCAAGTTGCTGGGACTACAGGTGTCTGCCACCACGCCCAGCTAATTTTTGTATTATTAGTAGAGACGGAGTTTCAACATGTTGGCCATGCTGGTCTCAAACTCCTGACCTCAGGTGATCCGCCTGTCTTGGCCTCCCAAAGTGCTGGGATTACAGACGTGAACCACCACGCCCAACCAAGCCACTGCGCCCGGCATCTATGTCATTAGATTTCGATTTCTTTTTTGTTGTTGTTGGTTTGTTTTTGTTTGTTTTGAGATGGAGTTTCGCTCTTGTTGCCCAGGCTGGAGTGCAATGGCACGATCTCGGCTAACTGCAACCTCTGCCTCCCAGGTTCAAGCGATTCTCCTGCCTCAGCCTCCCGAGTAGCTGGAATTACAGGCATGCACCACCACACCCGGCTAATTTTGTATTTTTAGTAGAGACGGGGTTTCTGCTTGTTGGTCAGCTGGTCTCGAACTCTCGACATCAGGTGATCTGCCAGCCTTAGCCTCCCAAAATGCTGGGATTGCAGGCATGAACCACCGCAACCGGCCTCGATTTGTGTATATATAATGAAAAAAGTTACCTGTGTCTCATACAAGATACATATTTAAATTTCTCTTACATAAAAAAAGCCAAGAATGAGGCAGTCCAAGGATGGTGTGGCAGCCCCACAGGTATCAAGACCCCAGACTCCTATTTCCCTGTTTTACCACCCCCAGCACATGACTTAAGTACACCCCATTATTTAAGTACACCTCATAATTCAAGGTGGCTTCTAGGACTTCAGCCATCACATTTGAGTTCCAGGCTGAAAGCAAAAAGAAGAAAAATATTCATTCCTTCCCCTTTAAGAAGACTTCTTGGAAGTCTCACATATTTACTCACATCTCACTGGCCAGAAATTAGTCACATTATTATGAGTCAGAATGTAGATTTTTAATTGGGTATACTGTCCCCCTTCCCCCAAAATAGGGTTTTTGATAGAAAGAAGTCTTACTCACAGTTTTAAGGGCCAGCTCAAACGCTTTCATGCTTTTCTAACTTTTCCATGCAGAAGAGGTTCCCCTCATGCTTACCAAACATTTACTTTTCATTATCGATGGATGGATGGGTGGATGGATGGATGGATAGATAGGTAGGTAGATGATAGATAATCAACAATCAACAGATAAATTCAGGTACAAACACACACACATGCACACACACATACACACACACATATATATGTAAACACTTATGTTTTCCTTATCAAAGGAGCTCCTTATAAATAGAGATCATGGCTTACTCAACTTTTTATCTTGGCACTGAGCATGGAGTAGGCCTTCATAAATGTTTGTTGAATAAATGCATTGATGCTTACATAAATAAACCAGCCGGACACAGTGGCTCACACCTGTAAACCCAGCACTTTGGGAGGCCGAGGCGGGTGGATCACGAGGTCAGGAGTTCAAGGTCAGCCTGGCCAAGATCGTGAAACCCCATCTCTACTAAAACTACAAAAATTAGCCAGAGTGATGGCGGATGCCTGTAATCCCAGCTACTCTGGAGGCTGAGGCAGGAGAATAGCTTGAACCTGGGTGGCAGAGGTTGCAGTGAGCTGAGATCACACCACTGTACTCCAGCCTGGGTGACAGACTAAGCCTCTGTCTCAAAATAAATAAAAATAAATAAATAAATAAACTATGAGTTTTGAGATCCTTTAATGAATTGCAGTTTACGTCCATGATAAAATTTGGGCCTTATTTTTGTGTTAGTGGTGAAGACCTTGTTAACCCAAAATATCAGAGACAGGTCTCAGGCAATTTAGGAAGTTTATTTTGCCAAAGTTAAGGACGCACGCCTGTGACACAGCCTCAAGAGGTCCTAATGACACATGCCCAAGGTGGTCAGGGCACAGCTTGCTTTTATACATTTTAGGGAGACATGAGACATCAATCAATATATGTAAGATGTACATTGGTTCTGTCCGGAAAGGCGGGACAACTTGAAGTGGGGGAGGGGCTTCCAGGTCATAAATAGGTGAGAGGCAGATTGTTGCATTCTTTTGAGTTTCTGATTAGCCTTTCAGGCAATCAGACATGCATTTATCTCAGTGAGCAGAGGGATGACTTTGAATAGAATGGGAGGCAGGTTTGCCCTAAGCAGTTCCTAGCTTGATTTTTCCCTTTAGTGTAGTGATTTTAGTGTCCCAAGATTTATTTTCCTTTCACAACCTGAAGTGGGCTAAACCCTCCAGTCAGTGTCTCTGCAGACTATTGTTCTGGCGGTTCCCTGCTTTAACACCACCAAAGGGGTGACTGAGGTCCAAAATTCAGCCCTTGCTCTGCCCTGCATGTCCTATTCCTTGGAGAGGGGCTGCATCAGCCTGGAGAGCACACTTTTTCTATTTGCCCAGGGTCATTTGTAGCACTTGCCCGTAGTGGTATCTAAAAGGCTGCTGAGGTTCTTAACCAGGGAGTGATGGTCTGCCTGACTGAATGGTGGGCTACGGAGCTGCAGGAAAGCACAGAAAATGCAGACAGCACACTGACCTTCAGAAGCAGGAGGCTTGGTTGATTATCCCACCTTTTTCTCTCTTTTTTCCTTTTGCCTTCACTTACGCACCCCTTTATTGACATTTCAACTTCCAGAACACAGAGCCTCCCAAACACTAAAGAACTGGAGTTTAGGACAGGCATGGTGGCTCATGCCTGTAATCCCAGCACTTTGGGAGGGCGTGGCAGGTGGATCGCTTGAGGTCATGAGTTCGAGACCAGCCTGGCCAACATGGCAAAACCCCGTCTCTACTAAAATACAAACATTAGCTGGGTGTGGTGGCAGGTGCTTGTAATCCCAGCAACTTGGGAACCTGAGGCAGGAGAATCATTTGAACCCGGGAGGCAGAGGTTGCAATGAGCCGGGATCATGCCATTGTACTCCAGCCTGGGTGACAGAGCAAGACTCCGTCTCAAAAAAAAAAAAACTGGGATTTATAATCTTCATTTGGAGAAGCCAGAAATTTAAGTCAAAAAGGAATGCATTTGAAGACACATGGAGTAACTGAACTTAGGCTGCAAATGATTCCTTACAGAACTGATACTTAACTCAGGGGCATAGAGGACAGCTGAACTTGGGACACAGAGGCAAATGCAGAGGAATGGAGGATCTCATAGAGTGGCATGTTGTTTTGCCTGCACTCCTGAGAGAAGAAAGGGCTTTCTGCATTACTCTATGCCTGCGTGGGTGGCATTCACACCACTGTGAGTCCTGTTGTATTAGTGGGGTTATTGAGTCCTGTGGGCTCCTGATCCCAGAAAGCTGCCCCCTCCAGTAAGGGTATTGTGTGTATCCTATGAGCTATGATGCTTGGGATTGTTTTCCCATCAACACCTGAAGAGCTTCCACAGCCCTTCCCTGGGCCCTGAATGTGCAAAATGTGACAATCAGAGTTATTTATTACCAGCACCTTCCTCTCCAGGCGGCGGATCAATTTTCTTTTCTCCAGATGGCTGTCATAGGCCAGCCAAAGAGAGGACTGGGCTGGCCATCTGCTTCCTGTTGCCTTTTCAAGCTGGCTAGCCACTCAGTGAGGCTGGCAAAGCCCAAGGCACCAGCTGTCAGTCTAGGCTGCCCCTGCTTGGCCTTGCACCTTGTCACACTAGGCACCATAGCACAGGGGCCATGCTGAAATCAGTGTTTGACACTCACGAGGCAGGATGCTTTCCTTCCAAACCATGCCAGCCAGCTTCTCTGATGGCAAACAGAAAAGATGCCTGCCCTGGAACTTCCTCTAAGAATGAGCTTCCACTGATTTAATATTTGACTAACTGGGATGACTCTGGGGAGGGCAAAGGCAGTGCTTGTGGTCAACAGACAGAACAGAATGTGACATAATTCCGAATTTCATACAAGTAAAATGATTTAATCAGAATTTCCAATTCACTCTCCCATTGTGGTGTTTTTTTCTATTCTTTCTAATTAGATGTTTATTTATTTACAATGACAAACTAACTATGTGCATATTGAAGAAAATCTGTAAATTTTTTAAAAATCACCTATAATTCCATTACCCATAGAGATAACTGCTTTTTATTTTTTTCAAATATCTCTTCAGTCTTTTTTTCCTCCTAAAAAAGTTGAGATCACACTATTTTGATTTTGTGGCTTAATATTGCAATAAAAATATTTTAAGCTTTAGTAAATAAAAATAATAAATTTTTATAAAATATTTTTAATGACTAATATTACAGTGCATGGTATCTTAATTCACTTAACTATTTGCTAATTGTCAGACATTAAGTTTCTTTTTTTACAACTTTTTACTATTTTACATAATTCTATAATGAACATCTGTGCATAAAACTTATTTAGATTATGTCCTTAGAGTCATTTTCCTAATGTAGAATGACTGCACAGATATTAAAAACAATTTACTATTTTGCCAAATTGCTCAAAAAAAATAATCAGGAGTGCCAATTTCATAGTTCCTTCAACAATGAGTCCTTCCTTCCTCTCTCAATCTCTCCCTCCCTTCCTCCATCCTTCCTTCCTTCCCTTCTTCCTTCCTCTCTCCCTTCCTATCTTTCTTTCTTTTCTTTTTGAAATTTCTGTGGGTTTGGTGCATTTTCCCATCTCAAAAGCACAAAAGCTAAACGGTACATCTGGGGATAGGCACTAAGCTGGGTACCCTATACTAGACATTTGTTTCTGCCAAGTTCCAAGCAACGGATCCAGGAGTATAATCTGAGCACTGATTCAGCAGTAGGGATGTGTGATGATGAATCTCTGTTCCTGAAAGGGATCCACTGTGCTCAGAGCCCCAGAGCATGCTCCCCTTTGAAGAATGCTCATCTCCATTAACCAACTCTGTGGGGTGTCACTGATGGCCCTAGGTCTTTAATGTCTTCTTCCGGAGGCCAGGTGGTCCCACCTACAGAGAACAGCACAAGTGCTCTACAGAGTGGTGAGGCTGCAAGCGCCAAGTTAGGTATGGTGGTTGGCTCTCAGAATAGAGCTTCAGCAGGAGAGCCGGGAGTCCTGCTAGGAGGCTGGGCTGCTTCCACAGGCCCTGTGGTGAGAGGCCAGCACAACGCCTTCCGTGCACTTGAGTTAGTGGTCTGAAGCACCCAGTGGTGGTGATGTATAACCATGTTATAGCCTTGTTATACCATCCATCACAGCCTCAGTTCTTTTTCTTTAGTTGTACCGTTGCTGAGCCCTCACAGTTTCCCACTGATTAGAATAGCTTTTCCACCAACAACCCTCTCTTCCCCTCCTCTTTGACAAATCAAATCATGCCACCTCCAACCCACACTCCTTCAAGTAATGTATCCCAGTATTTCTGGACTGCATTTGTCGCTCTCTTTTCTATATTTCCATAGTTTAAAAATTATTATTGATGCAAAACATTTTGGTATTTGATCACTTATCACATTGTATTTTCTCCCAATTTGTCTACATAGGCAAATCTTGTGGCCTCAACAATGTCACAGTTTTTTAAAAGAGAGATTTGTGTCTTTGTATTACAACTCTAGTCTATATCTTTCCCTTGAGTTCCAGACTCATGACAAACTGTCTAGTTGATATCACGCCATGGGCATCACACAATTCAAACTTTGACCTACTCAAACTTGGATCTGTTACAGTATTCCCTATTCAGACTGACATCCTTATTACCTCCCTACATCTCCACCAATTACTGATCTAAAATTTATATTTATTAGATCTGTCCTGATCTAACTGGTCCATTCGTATCCATTTTGGATCTCATCCAGTTCTACACTACAACTAAAGTGACCTTGACAAAATCTAAATTTGATCATGTCATGTTCTACTCCCCTACAAAGCATATTTTAAATTTGTTAATGGCTTCTCTTCTTTTGAAAAACTTTTATTGTGGTAAAATATATATAACATAGAACTTGTCAATTTAACAATTTTTAAGTGTATAATATAGTGGCATTCAGTACATTTATACTGTGCAGCCTTCACCACTATTTCCAAAACTTTTTCATTATCCCAAATGGGAGCTCTATAAACATTAAGCAATATCTTCTTATTTCCCCCTCCTCCCCATCCCCTGCTAACCTCTAGTCGACTCTCTGTCTCTTTTAATCTGCCTATTCTAGGTTTTGTATTTAAATCATACATTTGTCCTTTCTTTTTTTGGTCTGGCTTCTTTCCCTTAGCATAATGTTTCCAAAGTTTATCTATGTCGTAACATGTATTAGAACTTCATTTCTTTTTATGTCTGAATAATATTTCATTATATGAACATATCACATTTTACTTCTCTTTTATTTAATATTAAAAAGCAAACTTTTTTTGTTTGTTTTTTTGAGACAGAATTTCACTCTTGTCTCCCAGGCTGGAGTGCAATGGTGTGATCACAGCTCACTGCAACCTCCGCCTCCCGGGTTCAAGTGATTCTCCTGTTTCAGCCTCCCAAGTAGCTGGGATTACTGGTGCCTGCCACCACATCTGGCTAATTTTTGTATTTTTAGTAGAGACGGAGTTTCACTAGGAGTTTGGCCAGGCTGGTCTCAAACTCCTAACCTCAGGTGGTCTGCCCACCTCGGCCTCCCAAAGTGCTGGGATTACAGGCGTGAGCCACCGCGCCTGGCCACAAACTTCTTAAATTGGCCTATAAGTTTCTGCATGGTCTGGCCCCTTCACCTCTCATTCCCAGCATCCTCTGCTCCCTGAGCTCTCTCTCTCTCTCTTCTTTGGAGACTTCATGCTAACATGGTTCCTTCCTGCATCAATGCCTTGGCACAGGCTGTTTTAATTGCCAGTGACCCTCTCCCCTCCTGCATTTCACCAGTTAAGTCTTTCAACCCTTCAGATCTTCACTTAAGTGTTTTTTTCTCAAGGAAGCCTTTTCTGGCTTCCCTGAGTTCATGCTCCTATTATAGGATTTCAAAACAACACATATTTATACTTAGTTGTTCTTATAAAAGTTCACATTGACATGTATTTGTCTTCTCCAGAAGATTTTAAGTTACAAGTAGACAGTGTTTGTGATTTGGCATTTTGTTTTGTCTTGATTTGTTTTTTAGAGACAGGATCTCGTTATGTTGCCCACACTGGAGTGTAGAGGCCATTTACAAGCATGATCATAGTCCACTGCAGCCTCAAACTCCTGGGCTCAACTAATCCTCCTGCTTCAGCTTCCTGAATAGCTGAGACTACAGACTTACATGACCATGCCTGGCCAAAGAGGGATTAATGGTGAGTGGCACTTGGTGGATGCTCAATGAAGGTTTATTAAAGCTATAGAGACTGTTCATAGAAATATATTTTTTTCCCTATATCCATCATAGATCTTATAATAGTCCTTGGCACATGTCATAGATTCATTAAAATGTGTTCATCTCAAGCTTCAAATTAGCCAAGTTCCATTTTATGCTGAAATAACAGTATGTTGAATTTCAAAAGAAGAAAAACACAACGCTCTTAGAATGTAAGAGGCAATAATTACCCCCAAATCTTGAGAGACAGTTGTGACTTCATATCCGCTGTGTGAAATATCCTGTGTAGTGATTAAGACCATGTGTTCCTCAAGAGGTTAAATACCAAGTTACTGTATGACCTAGCAATTCCATTCCTAGTTATATACCCAAAAGCAATGAAAGCCTGTACATGAATGTTCACAGAAGCATTATTTATAACAGGAAAAGGTGAAAACAATGCAAATGTTCTTCAACTGATTAATGGGTAAATAAAATGTGGTGCATCCAGACAACCAAATATTATTTGATAAAAAAGAAATGGAATGCTGATACATGCTACAACATGGATGAATCAAAGACCACATATTGTGTAATTCCATTCATCTGAAAGGTTCAGAAGAGCTAATTCAATAGAGATAGAAAGTAGATTAGTTGTTTCTTGGGTTTGGGGAGCTGAAGAAAAATGGAGAGTGATTGACAATGGGTATGGAGCTTATTTTGGAGCGATGAAAATGTTCTAAAATTGTAGTGATGGTCGCACAACTTCACAAATATGCTAAAAATAATTAAATTATACACTTCAAAATGCATTTTATAGCGTATAGACTATATCTTGACAGGGTTTTTGTTTTGTTTGTTTTAAAAAACTGATGATAAGCTCCAAAGCCACACTGTCTGGGTTCATCTCAAGACCCCTTCATTTCCTAATTATGTGGCCTTGAGCAGGTTACTTAGTCTCACTGTCTTTCAGATACTAATGATGCCTACTCGGTAAGGTTATGGTGAGAATTAAACGCATCAATATGCATAAAAGGTTTAGGTAACCACTTAACAAAAAGTTCAATAAATATAAACTTTTATTAATGTTGTTTTCGTGTTCTAGAGGATTCATCTGCAGGTTCCTAGATCTTCCAACACGCGCATCTGTTTTGACCTACAGTGCCTTGGGGAATGGTTCATACGCTAGTGATCGCTTTTCTATAGTTTATCTTGTTGATAGCCAGTCTACTGTTCTCCCCTCTCTTAGCAGAAATTTCTCCTTTCTTCTGATTTTAATCTGTAAAATAGATTTCTCCTGTTGCTACTACTATCCTCATCTATTAAGGTGTAGACTGCTGAAGGAAATTTCTCTTTTCTCAGGGCTGGTTCTCTTTACACAGGAGTGCCCAGCAACCCAAGTGATGGGTATCCAGAGATCACCCTAAGGGCTGAATCATGTGCATGGGGAGAAAGGATGGACAGCAATCAGGATACTACTGTCTAATCATGAAATAAGTATCCCTGAGTCAGAGTATGTTCCACCTGCATCCAAACTTTGCTAGTCTCTTGGCCATCCAGGACAAGTTGGGTAAAGACTGAATAAACTTAGATGAAGATCCACTATTATGCCCATGATGCTATTAGCTAGACATTTTCAGACATGAAACACTCTCTCTCTTTAGAACTTACTTATTACAAGAATCAATCTGTCATATTCATTTTCTTGTACTATTTAAACCTCTTTTTTTCTGGGAAAAATTTAAGCTTGATCACAATTCTTAACAAGCACCCCCAGATTCAGTTCTTCTGTTATAAACGTAGATTGTCTTGCTTATCGTATCTTTTTGTTGTTGTTGTTGTTGTTCTGGTGATATGCTCTTTCCTTTCTTCTTTCATTCAGTGAATGAATATTAATTGAGTGTTTCTTACATGCCGGGTACTCTTTTAAGACAAATTCCTTGTGAGCTTGAAGTTTACATACTAGTTGGGAGAAGTCAGGGAACAAGTATAGGCCGGGCATGGTGGCTCACGCCTGTAATCCCAGAACTTTGGGAGGCCGAGGCAGGTGGATCATCTCAGGTCAGGAGTTTGAGGCCAGCCTGGTGAACATGGTGAAACCCCACCTCTACTAAAAATACAAATATTATCTGGGCATGGTGGTGGGTGCCTGTAATCCCAACTATTCAGGAGGCTGAGGTGGGAGAATCACTTGAACCTGGGAGGCAGATGTTGCAGTGAGCCGAGATCACACCACTGTACTCCAGCCTGGGCGACAGAACAAGACTCTATCTCAAAAAAAAAAAAAAAAAAAAAAAAAAGAAAAGGAAATAAGCAAGTATATTGGTGTTATGTCAAATGGAAATACATGCTATGAGGGGAACAAAAACTAAAACAAGCCAGGAGGATTGGGAGTGCTGGTGAATATTATTTAATGTACAAATTTCAGGAAAGGACTCATGGATAAGGTGACATTTGAGCAGAGACGTGGAGGAAGCGAGGTAGGCAGTCTCTTGGGTACCTGATGAGAGAGAGGCTGAGTTGGGGGTGTGCTTGGCATGTTTGAAGAGCAGCAAGGAGGTTGCTGTGGCTGGAGCCCACTAAGCAAGCAGGAGAGAGGTAGAAGAGAGAGATCAGAGAACTAACAGAACCAGATCACGCAGGGCCTTGAAGGAAACTGTGTAAAGGTTAGATTTTACCCTCAAGGGAAGGAAAACCATGAGAGAATTTTGAAAAGCGTATTGAGACATTCAACTTAGATTTTTTTTTTTTTTTTTTGAGTCTGACTCTTGTTGCCCAGGCTGGAGTGCAATGGCATGATCTTGGCTCAGTGAAACCTCTGCCTCCTGGGTTCATGCAATCCTCTCACCTCAGCCTTCCGAATAGATGGGATTACAGGCACCCGCCACCATGCCTGGATAATTTTGTATTTTTAGCAGAGATGGGGTTTCATCATGTTGGCCAGGCTGGTCTCAAACTCCTGACCTCAGGTGATCTGCCCGCCTCAACCTCCCAATGTGCTAGGATTACAGGTGTGAGCCACTGCGCCCAGCCAATCTAACTTCGATTTTTAAAAGGCTCTTTACAGCTATGTTGTTGAGAGGGAGACAAGGGTGAGAATCAAGGAGCCCAGTTGGGGCACTGTTTTTGTAATCCTGGAACATCCCAATTTTAATAACAGTGTAAGTGACAGAAAGTACTTAGGCTCTGGATATGTTTGGAGTGTAAAGCTAGCAGAATTTCCTGATAGATTTGAAGTGCAATGTGTGAGAAAGAGGAGTCAAGAATGACTTAAATGAAAAATAAAAACAAAACTACCAAACTACGTCTCTATTTCCAGAGTGGCTGTATCATTTTGCATGTGCACCAGCAATGTATGAATGATCCACGTTCTTCACATTCTTGCCAGCATTTGGTGTTATCACTATTTTTTATTTTAGCTATTCTGATAGGTATGTAGTAATATTTCATTGTGGTTTTAATTTGTATTTTCCTAAGAAAAGAAACTAGAGCAAACAAACAGCAAGAAAAAAGAATGACTGAACCAAAGATTCTTTTCGGGTTGATGAAAATCTTCTGCAATCAGATAGTGGTGATGGTTGCACAAAACCCACTGAATTATATACTTAAAAAGAGAGAATTTTGTGGCATGTGAATTTTATCTCAATTAAAAAGTAATGAATACTGCACTGTCTTTTCTTTGAGGAGCTGGAAAAATCTATTGGCAATTACCAAAGTGGGAAAAATGGGTGGAAGGAAGCAGGTTTTTGTGGAATGGGGGAAGAGAACAGGAATAGTGAATATATTAATTTTGAGATGCCTAACAGATATCCATATGAAAATGTTTAGTGTGACTTGGATATAGGAGTCCAAAAATCCAGTGAAATCTCCAATTTGGAGACAGAAATTTAGACATTGTCAGAATATAGATAATGTTTAAAGCTACAGGCCAGGCTAAAGTCACCTAAGAGAGAGAATGTAAATAGAGAAGAGAAGCACTTAGCTTGAGCACGGCGACATTTAGCGGTCAGAAAGATTTGAAAATCAGCAAAAGAGACTGAAAAGGAGGAGCCAGTGAGGTGGGAAGAGAACTTGATGTCCCAAGTATCAAGTAAAGAACATATTTTATGAAGCAGAAGTGGCCAATTCTGCCTAATGCTGCTGATGAGTCAAGTAAAATAAGAATCGAGAACTGACCATTGGATTTTACAAATTGTTGATCATGACAAAACAGTTTTGGTGATACTGGGGGCAAAAAAACCCCAGCAAAAACATTGGAGGGTTCATGAATAAATGGGAGGTGAGGATGAGAATTAATGGGCGCAGAGAAATAGTGGAGGGAGAGGGAGAAGAATGTGAGACCAAGAGAGGTTCTTTTCTTTTTCTTTTGAGGTGGGAGAAATATAGCACCTTTATAGGCTGATGAGAAACAAGTAGAGGGAGTGAAAACTGATGATGCAGAAGTGAGAGGAGAGAATGGCTGTAGTGATATTCTGGTTTTTTTTTTTTTATAGCGATATTCTTTTTTTTTTTTTGAGATGGAGTCTCGCTCTGTCGCCCAGGCTGGAGTGCAGTGGCATGATCTCGGCTCACTGCAAGCTCTGCCTCCTGGGTGCACGCAATTCTCCTGCCTCAGCCTCCTGAGTAGCTGGGACTACAGGTGCCTGCCACCACGCCCAGCTAATTTTTTGTATTTTAAGTAGAGACGGGGTTTCACCAAGTTAGCCAGGATGGTCTCCATCTCCTGACCTCATGATCCACCCACCTCGGCCTCCCAAAGTGCTGGGACTATAGGTGTGAGCCACCGCGCCCGGGCTATATAGCGATATTCTTGAATACAGATGAAGAGGATGGAATCCAGTGGTAAGTGGAGGGCTGTCCTCAGATAGGAGTCCAGGTAGTTTATATCTTGAATAACTGGAGGAATGTGAGTGTATAGGAGCATGGGTACAAGTAGGGTAGCAGATATGATTGGGAGTATGTAGTTTTCTTCTTATCATTTTTATTTTTTTAGGGAAATAGGAACCAAAGCCACTGGCCAAGAATGAGGAGGGAGGAGGAGATACTGAAAGTTTGTCAAAGGAGAAGATATTAAAAGCTCGCCTAGAGAAATGAAAGAAGGAGATTCTGAAAATGTAGTGACCTTTCCTTGGCAGTGCCATGGGCCCATGTGAGAGATTACTGGTCATGAATTTACAGTGAGATCTGTCAGCATAGCTGTATTTTGCTTTTTTCCCCAACCATAGCACAGGTGCAGGCATAGAGTAAACAGAGAGCTGGAGTAATCAGAATTGAGGATTTTTTTCAGGTAAGTTACAGGAAGAAAGTGTGTGTTGGGAGGGAGTTGTAGGTGTCTACAAGGAAGTGTTACAACAATGGACCATGACCTCTGAGCCCCGTAAAGACAGAAAAAAGGACCTGAGGGGAGTGAAGAACAGTGAGTAATGATGAAGGCACTGGATTGTAGAACCAGGTGGAGTCCAAGAATTTTCAGAATTGGAGTGCTAGAGGTAGTGAGCCAGAAAAACAAGAGAAGCACAAGTTTGCAATGTATAATAGCACGCCAACTCTGCTTCATGCAAAGATGTTTAAATCCAGCAGTACAGAATGGCTTGGTAAAAACTCAAGGTGTGTTAAAATATCATTCACATGAACTCAAGTGGTGATAGTCAAAGTTGTGAATAAAAAAATCCTTTCACACATTTTATAAAAACAGGTAACAACAATTGAATGTATGTTACAATTGCTCTGGGGCAAGAAAAGAGCAGTCATCTGTTTATGACTAAAATTGTCAGTGCTTAAAATGTTCCAAGAGTCAATATTTAATTAACAAATTGCCACACTCATTTCACAGATGCCACATATGAGAGAATTAAGTATAGAATGAAGAATTAATGAACCCCTATTTAGGAAAACATGGGAATTAATACACACACCCACACCCAACCAGCCACACACACACGTACACATCCTGGTAATCAAAACTGTAAACTGAGGAAATTAAGAAGATTGAAGAGCAGTCACTAAAAATATGCTTGTGTCAGAGTATCTAAAGAATGCAGCTTACATAGAGCACAGGACTTTCCTGTGGTTTAAATCTTGAGTACAATAAAATGTTTGACACCCAGTAAGTATAAAACAAATATTTGTTCGATCAAATTAAATGAATGAATAAATAAATGAATGATGATGATAAGTCATTTCTCTATCATGACATTTGTGTATAACAAAATCTTTTCCATTTTGTCCCATGCAGGTTCAATTTCTGGTTGGTAATTGGCAATGATGGAATGACTGTCCAGAGTAAAGAAGCCCCTCTTTGTTCTTGTGCCACGATTTCCCAGCCAGGCAGTGCTTGCAGTTCACTGGACTGATCATTTTCTTTCACACTTTGTGCCTTTGCAAATATTATTCTTTTGTCTGAAAATTGCCTGCTGCCAACCCTTCATTATCATCCCCACTAACTCTCACCCACCCACCCCCAGCTTGTTGACTTGGAAACTCCTTTTTTTTCCCAGCTGCAATTCAAGCAACATCTCCTCTGGGAAGCCTTTTCAACTCTGCCTTAGTCTTTTCTGGCCCTAGTTTTTGCATCTCTCCAGATTCACTGGGCTTTATCTGCTTTCTGGGTCACTTGTTCAGTGAAGAACCCCTACCCCATCATCACCACAACTCTTAACCCTACCACCCTTCTTAGCCCTTTCCAGATGAGGGCTGTGCTCTAGCATGGCTCCTTCATACTCACTATGATGGGACTGCAAAGACCCTGGTGCCTGGGGCCTGAACTCACTGGGCCCCTGAAGTTCAGCTCCCTGCAGCATTCCCAGAGTCTGAGGAAGCACCGTGAACTGAGGTCTGGGCTCTGACTTCCCTGATTCTGGAGCCAGGTCATCCAATCTGTAAATGTAAAGGATGGAATTATTTTACCAATGAGGAACATGTAGACTCTTATGCCTTCCTCTCCATGCCCTATCCCCACCCTTTACAGACTGTAGAAGCACACAGATTTCTACTTACAGACTGTTCTGAAGCACATAGATTTCTACACGACTGACTGGAGACATCTAGTGTGATCAAGACCTCAGCTGTGTTTTGTAATCAATGTGCCACCTTTGCCTCCCCCTCTACTCTCATTCTTGCTGCTCAATAACACCAGACCTCTGCTCCAGGTTCTCATTTCTATGCAAGTGTGGAAATCCTCTATAATCTCCTAGCAACACAGGCATACCCCTACCCTAGCTTGAAATAACCTGCGTCATGATTGTTGGTTTACTTTAACAGAGATTCTTGAGTGCAGAGGAATTTTTTTCAGTGGTCTCATTACTTAGCATCATGTTGGGGACATAGTAGGTGACTCAATCAACAGTTTTTAATTAATTAATGGCTTTAACATTAAATAATTACAGAACACATTTAAAACAAAAAGAGCTCTTAGACATTTTTGCTTTAATTCTCTGTATGATATGGAGAAACAGCCTGAGGCCAGGAGAATTAAGGTACTTTCCAGAGTCATGCAGCTATTGAGTAGCCAGACTGGAGATGGCATATTGGTTTCCTGATCACACAGCACTATTCTGTTTTTGAAAACTGTTATTTCCGTTTATGGCAGTGGAAAACAACATCAGGATCAATCTGGCAAATCCCTGGGAACTGTGTTTCTCCAGGCCATCTTTAAGCCTTCAGATTAAAATATAAAATTGGGTAACACTAACAGTAGAAGACAGTGTTCCTTTGCCTCTGTCCCCATCCTTGTGGGGAAAAGAAAGAGAGATCAGATTGTTACTGTGTCTGTGTAGAAAGAAGTAGACATAGGAGACTCCATTTTGTTCTGTACTAAGAGAAATTCTTCTGCCTTGAGATGCTGTTAATCTGTAACCTTACCCCCAACCCTGTGCTCCCTGAAACATGTGCTGTGTCAACTCAGGGTTAAATGGATTAAGGGCTGTGCAAGATGTGCTTTGTTAAACAGATGCTTGAAGGCAGCATGCTCCTTAAGAGTCATCACCAGTCCCTAATCTCAAGTACCCAGGGACACAAACACTGTGGAAGGCCGCAAGGACCTCTGCATAGGAAAGCCAGATATTGTCCAAGGTTTCTCCCCATGTGATAGTCTGAAATATGGCCTTGTGGGAAGGGAAAGACCTGACCGTCCCCCAGCCCGACACCCGTAAAGGGTCTGTGCTGGGGAGGATTAGTAAAAGAGGAAGAAACGCCTCTTTGCAGTTGAGACAAGAGGAAGGCATCTGTCTCCTGCCCGTCCCTGGGCAATGGAATGTCTCGGTATAAAACCCGATTGTATGTTCCATCTACTGATAGGGGAAAACCGCCTTAGGGCTGGAGGTGGGACATGCGGGCAGCAACGCTGCTCTTTAAGGCATTGAGATGTTTATGTGTATACATATCTAAAACACAGCACTTCTTTACCTTGTTCATGATGCAGAGACCTTTGTTCACGTGTTTATCTGCTGACCTTCTCTCCACTATTATCCTATGACCCTGCCACATCCGCCTCTCCGAGAAACACCCAAGAATGATGAATAAATACTAAGGGAACTCA
The DNA here is from genome assembly GCF_009828535.3 of Hylobates moloch. Lineage (NCBI taxonomy): Eukaryota > Metazoa > Chordata > Mammalia > Primates > Hylobatidae > Hylobates > Hylobates moloch. The sequence continues at coordinate 52,585,859 of NW_026652279.1, forward strand.
GAGGCAGGCGCAATCCTCCATATGCTGAACGCTGGTCCCCTGGGCCCCCTTATTTCTTTCTCTATACTTCGTCTCTGTGTCTTTTTCTTTTCCAAGTCTCTCATTCCACCTAACGAGAAACACCCACAGGTGTGGAGGGGTAACCCACCCCTTCAATCCTCTACAAAGTCCCTGCTGCCTTTTTTCCTGGATGTCTCCAGGTGGTGTCTCACAGGTGATTGCAAACACAGTCCTGTCAGCTCCCATATGGCACCTGTAATGACATTCCTTTTCTTCTTCAATTTCTAGCTCAGTGCCCACAGCCAGAGCTTCCCAGGCTGCCTGTCCACGAGTATGGCACATCTGCAGAGCCTCAGATGGCTCCTGCTACTGCTCACCCCACGAGCCCTGACTGCTAATATCTGCCCAGGGCCCTGTTTCCTTCCCTAGTGTTCGTGTGGGTTGGTTAGCTTGTTACTCAAGAGCCACCGTGTGGAGTCCATGCTCCTATAGTAGCCTAAAATGAGGAAACTGCCCTGCATTAACCCAACTCTAGCTTGTTCCAAAACATGGAGCACAGAGCATTGCTGCCTGCAACCCCTGGAACGGCACAAGATTATCTATTTATTTATTCTTTAATCACAGCTGGAGGCCTCAGATATGAATATTCAGGATTGGTGAAAGAACTCAATAGTTTGACTGAGTGTCATAATTGTGGCACAGGGAGGAAGGAAGGACAGCATACCAAGCCCTTAATCACACGCTCCCCAGATACCAACATAAGGCCCGACATTCTAGAGCAGGGGTCAGCTCATGGCCTGCTTTTCTTTGGCCGGTAAGCTAAGAAAGGTTTTTACATCTTTAAATTGTTGTGAAAACAAAACGAAAAACAAAGAAAATGCCAGAGAGCTATGTGACATGCAAGCCTAGAATACTTACTATCAAATTCTTTAGAAAAAGAGCTTGTGTACCCTTGTCCTAGAGGGCAAACAAAATGCCTCTATTGGAAATGTGACAATGCATAATATGAACCATGTAATTGTAAATTATAAATGAGTTCCATTGGCTTTGCACCTGTATTAAAATCTTGAATTTTTCATCATGATAGGCACCAAGAGCACAGAGAAGTGAGTGCACTCTCTCGATGACTTGTCACTTCCGTGTCAGACAGCGGTTCTGCCTTCAGACATCATGGCCTTGTGCCACCTCTGGTCTTAGTGCCTGACCCTGCACCAGAGAAAGAGTCCATCCTCTCACATCTGTCCCATTATTGCTATTATTCTAGACAATTGGGAGCACTTCATATTAGTCTTTCTTTAGGAATTTTCCTTTAGGATAAGGAGTGCCCTTCTCCCAGAATGCAGATCCACAGGCTTGTCTATAAATAGACTCCTGGGAGTCTTGGGCCACCAGTTCTGCAGCTATGCCAAGAAATGAGTGAATCTTAAAATGAACACAGCTCAGACTCAAACTGAGGCCCCTACCACACATAAAATTCAATTTGATTTCTGATTAACTTTATCTTGATTTGGTTTAGAATAAACCAAAAGTATAAATATTTGCCTCCTATTCGATGCAAACAGATTTTCTTCCAGCCCTAATATAAATGTAAATTTCAATAATAATTTCTTAGAAATGGGAGAATGATTATTTTTAGTTTATATTTTCTTTTCCTTTGAAATATAAATTTCTGTGCCATTTTCAGCTGGTTGTCTTCTAGCTCATCATTGGTAGATAAAGGTTTCATATGCCAATAAATAATCTAGGGTGCCAGAAATACAACAAAAATTTTACTATATGCTATTGGTTTTTTTTTTTATTCATTTGAGCTTCTCATTCCATTTCTATTTTCTAAGTATCAATTAAAAACAACAACAAAGTAATATCTACTTTTAACTTAGAAGGAAAAAGCAGCTTCAGCGTTAATTCAAACTCTTCTTTTTGATTGATACTAGTATTTTATTGGTACTAGATTAAACTAGATTAAATGAATTATGAAACTAATGTCAAAAATATGCTTAAATTTATTTGTGTATTCACTTCCCCTTCCTTTTTTGTAAGTAGAATGGGAAAAGGGGTTTCCACAAAAAGTGGCACCTGACTCCTGTCTGTTAGTTAACACCTGTGGAATAGTCTTTAAATAGCCAATTTCCTCTCTAAGCCTCAGTTTCTTTTCTTGTACAGCATCAGTTTACTGTTTATTGATTCTTTCCACAGGTGTTCTGAAGGGAGAATGAGATAATGTCTACAGAGTGTTTTATGTTTCTTGGATGAAAGGTTCTTTGTAGCATTTAAGGACAAGTTTCCTGGAAGAATACAAGGATTCACCTGAGATCGTACTGGAACTGCTGTTAAGAATGCAGACTGGGAAAATGAACCTGCCTAAGTGGCTGATGACTGTAAACAACCTAAAGCTTTGTACTATTTGATTTTTGGTTCAGACATCTCTGTAGCTATTCTTCAACCATCAACCTATTTTAAATCTTAGGTGAAAGGGAGATTTGATTTTTTTGAAGTAGAATACTGTTTTAATAACTTGTCAAGTATCCATACAGTGGAATAGTGTGTAACTTTTTTTTCCTGTTTTAAATTTATTAACATATATTTTAAATTCTAGGGTACCTGTGTGGGATGTGCAGGTTTGTTACATAGATGAACGTGTGTCATGGTGGTTTGCTGCACAGATCAACCCATCACCTATGTATTAAGCCCAGCACCCATTAGCTGTTCTTCCTGACGCTCTCCCTCCCCATCTCCACCCGACAGACCCTAGTGTGTGTTGTTCCTCACCATGTGTCCGGAAGTTCTCTTCATTCAGCTCCCATTTATAAGTGAGAACATGTGGTGTTTGGTTTTCTGTTCATGCATTAGTTCACTGAGGATAATGGCTTCCAGCTCCATCCATGTCCCTGCAAAGGACATGACCTTGTACCTTTTTATGGCTGCATAGTATTCCATGGTATATGTGTGCCACATTTTCTTTATCCAGTTCTATTGTTAATAGGCAATTGGGTTGATTCCATGTCTTTGCTATTGTGAATAGTGCTGCAATGAATATACACGTGCATGTGTCTTTATAATAGAAGGATTTATATTCCTTTGGGTATATATTCAATAATGGGATTGTTGGGTCAAATGGTATTTCTGTTTCTAGATCTTTGAGGAATCACCACACTGTCTTCCACAATGGTTGAACTAATTTACATTCCCACCAACAGTGTAAAAGCGTGAGGAGATTTGATTTGCTAGAACCTTGATACCACATATTTAGAATAAAAACATTTGGCAACAATAGTACCAGTATCTTCCTGCCAGCTTCTCAGAGACTTGCTTTCAACTCTTTTCCATTCTGACCTGTGGTGGAGCTACTCTTATTTAAGCACAATTAAATCTAAATAAATCAAACAAAAGAGAATGAGAATGATAGGGTGTTTTCAGAAACAGGCAAGCAAACAAAACCTATAGTAGAAGTTCTGTGGAATGACACTCTGGATTAATCAGTGTTCACATTCACATGTAAGATTTTCCAGATGATGACCATGGCCTGCTGAATACTCGCTGCTGTCTAATATGCTGCCATACTTCTCCCTCCAACTGAGCGGTATGTTTACCAAGATTCTGTTGTGTTTACCCTCAAACTGGATTAGGCTAGTTGTACCTGTTATTACAGTGGTCTAATTTAATTGTATTTTGCCAACACTTATTAAAATATAAGTTTGAAAGAAAATTATTCTTTCTAATAAAAATTATGAGCCCTCAGGAAAGGAATATGCAAGTGAATCTCAAAAATAATTACTGTTAGATTCGATGTGAGTGAGGTAGCTATAAAAGATTGGGGTAAAATCACCAAAATTTGGGGAGAATTTTGCACTCAAATTGCTGAAGAATATCTTTAAATTCTTGCTCTATTTTAGAAAAAACTAAAATGAAATGGTAGAGCTAAATTATAGGTATGTTTTGAGACAGAAAAATTATACAAAACTCCAATCAATCAAACCATAACTAAAGGAAATACCAGTAAAGGAATAAGGAAAGATACAAGTCATTAGAGGTAGACAGTGTAATGTGATCGTATCTTAAAAACATGATGCTGAATGAAAAAGTCTAAGAAATTGAATAAGAATTTTAACACCATACCATGTGTATGTTTACATTTATATACACAAAACAAAAAAATACACATTTTTAAGAACTCAAACAAAACCATGCCCATTAAACACTGTTTTTGGAGAAGAAAAGGGTTGGGAGTGGAAAAAAGATAAAAGACGATAAATAGACATATAAATAAATAAACAAGAGGTGGCCCTTCCCTAGGCCAATACTGTTGATATGTCATGATTGGAGAAGTGTGACTAACTCATCCTTCTTTAACAGGTTCTTCTCTCACCCCTCCCAAAGAGGGTATATAAGCCTAAGGACCTAGAGAAGTAATGACAGAATTCAAGGGAGGGAACGAAACTTAACAATTGGGTAAGCAGATGCATCAGTGGTAATCACCTTAATCAATCAGAAAAAACTGAAACATCAGTGCTTGTAATGGGGGAAAAATAAGAAGTAAGCTGATTCTTACCACCAAACTCCCACAGACAGGGAACACTAGATACATCTGGAGGCATGTGTGCAGGTATGACTGGAAATGGGGTTGACTGAAATTCTGCTCAAGAAATAGTTAAAACTTTGGATGCCCTCCCCTAACCCATGCAGTCAGGCAGCCCACCCATCTCACTGTTAAAAGAGCTGGAGTGGGCCGGGTGTGGTGGCTCATGCCTGTAATCCCAGCACTTTGGGAGACCAAGGCAGGTGGATCACAAGGTCAAGAGATCGAGACCATCCTGGCCAACATGGTGAAACCCTGTCTCTACTAAAAATACAAAAATTAGCTGGGCGTGGTGGCAGGTGCCTGCAGTCCCAGCTACTCAGGAGGCTAAGGCAGGAGAATCACCTGAACTCGGGAGGCAGAGGTTGCAGTGAGCCAGGATCACGCCACTGCACTCCAGCCTGGTGACAGAGCAAGAGTTCGTATCAAAAAAAAAAAAAAAAAAAAGAGCTGGAGTCGGGGACCAGATGATGGTTGACTGGAGTAGGAAAAGGAAATCCTCAAAAACAGTGAACAGCAAAACTAGCACATATTGAATGGTGCGACTCTTCAGCTCCTCCTTCCCACTTGTATCCCAGAACAGTATCAACTAGGTCTATACCTATCCCTCTCCTCCCCATGTGGGACATTTGAGAATCTGCCAAGCCAAGAGAAAAGACTTCTGGATAGTGACAACTGGGAATCTCTCAGAGAAATGACCGATGCCCTGCTCTATCACCTACAGTGAGCAAGCCCTTCCAGAAACACAGAGCTTTCAGCTACCTTCCTGGCAGCTCATTAGTGCATGTGAATGGGCAGTTAAGGATCACAGAAACAAGAAGTCACTTTTGAACAGTAATTTTGCATTATAAGAATTGATTCCAGATTATTTGCTGTTTTGAATAATTCATGCCTTTGTCCTTTTTCAGCTGTCTAAGATTTTGTCTATCATCCTTAGGTGAACAAGGACCTAAGCAAATCTTTATCACATTCCCTAATATTACAATGTTCTACATCCAGGTGGCTAAAAAGATCTCACAAGTGTTCTTTCCAAGAGTGCTCCCAGAACTTAAATGTGGAGACAAAATGGATTTTTCTGACTGCAGTTCTGCAGCAGTTGGCCTGCATTAATCACATTGCCATCAGCTGGGTACCTTGTGTAGTCATGTGGGACTTTAGATGGACTGAAAGGAAAAGAAGGAACAGTTCCGTTAGGTTCAGGCATGTCTTGATTGGGATATAAGTCAGAGTATCTGTCATCTGCTGTTCTGAGTGTGTATGCATGTGTGTGCATGACTGTGTGTGTGTGTGTGTGTGTGTGTCTGTACTTACGTATGTGTGCACACATACCCATGCTCCACCACAAAGCGGGAATGCTTGTTAAGCTTTTTCAAAGACATGCATCAGGCTGCTAAGACACTTTGCCTTTTCTCCTTGAGAAATCAGGAACTTGGCAAGGCAGTTGAAACCCTAGAGGAGATGCCCTGTTTGCTGAAATCAGAGCCATCTAAGTGACTGTCCAGCAGGAGATTACCAGTTTTGTCATCAGTGAACATTTTGGTTGATGAATTAAAGCCTGGGTACAATATCTAGAGAGCATCTCTAGCTCTACTATAGGAGAACAAGAGAGATTTGGGTGTGTGTTGGGGGAGAAATGCTTGAAGAAGAGCTTTCTTACCGTTGCTTTGGCTTCTCCCATTAATCTTCCTTCGTGCCCAAGATGCCCTTGTGCACTGTTATTGCTGAGAGTGGAAGCTGGAAGTCCATCTGCAGGATGATTGAATTGTCACATTTGCCTCTCCTTGCCTCCTGTGGAAAGTACAAAGACAAATGTTCCTTCTACAGACTAAGACAAAAGTACTCCTGAGATTCATTAACCATGTCTTTTATTTTCCAAGTTCTGATGCTTTGATATCTGGAGCCTTGCTAACGAGGGACTTCCCTCCCAGGGATAGCCAATTCCTAGAGAGAGTAAATACTGGAGATAGTAAATAACTTGGCCTGAGCATGGCTTTCAAATGCAAACCAACCAATCCAGAGCTCATACTTCCAGCTACCTCTCTTATTGGAGTCTCATACTCCAGGCCGCTCTCCACACGCCCTTATAATCCCAGGGCCAGGTATCAGACAACCAGGCACAGCCTCTATGCCCGAGAGCCAGCTAAAATCATTTATGCTAGCCATTCCTAAGCCTGCTTACTCCTTCCCCGTTCTTCCTCATGAAAACCACATTAAAGGCTCTTGCCTTTGGGTTCCCCTCTCACTCTGCCTCCTGACTGACCCTGGTGCTTCTCCATACATAGTCCCATAGCATAGCATGCCTCCCTGTCTTGGGAGTTACAACGTACAAACAACTTTTTCAAACGGCAATCATCTCTTGCTATGTTGGCCTTACCATGCCTACATAATGATAAAACCAATGAAAACAGGGAAAGCCTGTTACAGTGACTGGAAAATCACAAGAGGTGAGGGATTTATGGGTGGATAGAATCTATACAAGTAGAGAGAGAACAAAAGAGAGTTCCAGAGAGGAAGAATGTTGTGGACCAGGTTACTGGCAGAAGTGACTGCTAGGGTTGTTATGAAACACAGGTAGAGTAATTTTGTTGGCGTACAGGCACCACGGAAGCAAGATTGAAAAATAAGGATGGAGAGGTTCAGACTGCACTTGGGTACAAATTTGGGACTAATAAATTTGGACATTGAATGATTCATTTGAGCAAGAGAAGTTATTAAGGCAATGTTTCCAAATGAATCTTAAGTAGTAGTTAGATATTTTGGAGGAAGAAGGAATTGGAATGAGTTGCATTTTGAAGTAGGGCATTGCTGTGACTGAACACACTCAAGTGTAGGCTGCATTACCACTTAGTTGGAGATGGTGTATTGCAGGTAAGCAAATCACTTGGGAGATCTTGTTAAAATACAGAGTCTGATTCAGCAGGTTTGAGATGAGGCCTGAGCTCATTTCAAACAAGCTGATGCTGCTGGTCCTCAACTACACTGTAAGTTGCAAGAAAGTAGATGACCTCTATATTCACTTACAACCTGCAGTTCCTTGATTTTACTACCTAGCATGCTGAGAAAACAGCTGAAATTTTTCATCTCATATCAGCTTGAGCCATTCTGCTTGTCCCCACTGGTGAAACTGTAAATTTTAGAATGCCAAGTCAAACCATGAGAAAGGGATTACACACAGCTCCTTGCCTTGCAATTACCTCATCACACACTGAGTTAACGTGGGCAAAGAGAAAATATGCATAAGATTCTGAAAAGACTGGAACTCAACTTAAGTTAGGGATAAAAAAGACAACTTTGGGGCTGGGCGCAGTGACTCAACACCTGTAATTCCAACATTTTGGGAGACTGAAGCAGGCAGATTGCTTGAGCCCAGGAGTTTGAGACCAGCCTGGCCAACATAGCAAGACCTTGTCTCTGCAAAAAAAGAAAAAAAAAAAAACTTTGGAATCTCCAGAAAGATATAAAGGAAAGGATTGTGGAGCAAATTATGAGTTAGTTGCATTTTATTCAAGAATATAGTTTGGCTTTCTCAGTAAATATAAAACTTGATCTCACTATATATTTTCTAGTTCCCATGAAGCTGCATGTGAGCAAAATTTTATCTCAAATCAGTTTTTTTCTTTTTCTTTTTTTCTTTTCTTTTTTTTTTTGAGACGGGGTCTTGCCCTGTCACCCAGGCTGGAGTGCAGTGGTGCAATCTCAGCTCACTGCAACCTCTTCCTCCCTGGTTCAAGCGATTATCCTGCCTCAGCCTCCTGAATAGCTGGGATTACAGGTGTGCTCCATGACGCTAGGATAATTTTTGTATTTTTAGTAGAGATGGGGTTTCACCATGTTGGCCAGGCTGGTCCCGAACTCCTGACCTCAGGTGATCCGCACACCTCAGCCTCCCAAAGTGCTGGGATTACAGGTGTGAGCCACCGAGCCTGGCCTCAAATCAGTTTTTTTCTAATGGCTTCTTTTAGACCCTGAAGACATGGCCATACAGAAAATACTTCATTAGAAGGAACTTAAAAATATTCAAGAATCTCAAACTTTCCCTCTAAGGAGTTTTCTGCTTAGGTAGCTTTTTGTGTGCTTTTAATTCTTTGACATGATCATTTTTTTAAAGTTAGTTAAAAAGTATTGTTTTAATTTTCACTTGAACCACTCATCAAAAGCACTTATATGTTGTTTTATCTGTCGGAAAGGTATAAAGTTGATCTTATAGAGAAACTGAGATGAAAGCTGATGGGGAACAGGGTTACTTTAAATATGAAATATAAGAAAACGGTAATAATAAGCTAAAACATGGTGAAGCCGACTTGTTTCAAAATAAAAATGACATTGAATTTTAAGAATAGGAGTAGGTCCTGAGATTTTTGTTTATAAAAATTACTTTTTTTAACAGAATAATGGAATCTAATAAATGGAAATGGACAATATTCTTTGAAGTCATGTATTCTATTACCTTCATTTTACAAATGAGTAAACCAAGGCTCAGAATGTCTAGGTCTGGCCTTCCTTCCTTCCTTCCTTCCTTCCTTCCTTCCTTCCTTCCTCCCTCCCTCCCTCCCTCCCTCCCTCCCTCCTTCCCTTCCTCCCTCTCTCCCTCTCTCTCTCTCTTTATTTTATTTTTTTTTGAGACGGAGTCTTGCTCTGTTGCCCAGGCTGGAGTGCACTTCCTGAGTAGCTGGGACTACAGGTGCATACCACCACACCTGGCTAATTTTTGTAGAGACAAACAAGGTTTTGTCATGTTGCCCAGGCTCATCTTGAATTCCAAGGCTTAAAAGATAAGCCCATCTCAGCCTCCCAAAGTGCTGGAATTATAGGTGTGAGCCACCGCACCCAGCCTTAGGTGATTTTCTTATGACAACTTAGTACATTAATGGCAGGGTTAGGGATACAGTGCTTTCTACGTACTCCTAAGCTATTTCAACAACACCAACAACACCATACTAACACATTTTGGGTAATAATAATGTTACATTTCTGAGATAAGATATTATTCCTCAACATGTCCTATCATTTTACAGGACATACATGAGTGATAGCTTCGTGTGTTCAGAAAAGATAGGGAGGAAGAAGCACATCAGTTTTTCCACAAAGAATTGGATAGCAAATGAGTAGACAGAAGGATGTAGTAGAGCATATTAGGACCCAGAGGTGACACTGTTAGCTAAAGCATGAAGGCAGAAGTAGCAGGAAATAATCCTGGGACCTGGGGATATTGACTAGCTGGGAGTATTAGGCAACAAAATTGAGGAGAGGATGGGCCAGCTATTAAAGATGGAGAGCAAGTCAGATACTTCAACTTGGCACTACCAAAATAGAGGGCCAGAAACAGATGTCCTGGGAAACAGCTTAAATCAGCTTGTGAGAGTGAATTACAGTATGTTCTTCTCGTCCCAACTTGGAGTTCAGTAATATTACATTAGCAATTGAAACTGGCCACGGTAGCAGCATTTACTCCATGGAAATCAGCAAATACCACAAACGGCAGATTTTTTTTCTTTCTGGACAGCCAATTTACCAGCATATCCAAATAAAATGATCTATGTTCCTCCAGTAGCTAGACTAGACATACAGGAGGATGGAGAAATTGAGAGAAGGGTTGGGGAGATGCGAACGTCTACCACCCCATCCAATGAGAAGTTTTAGAGGAATGTTCTCACATCCAATTTTCACGGCAAATACTTAGTACATGTCCTGGTTCCTTAATTTGTAAAACCCAAAGTTTCTGACTTCCAACTCCTTCAGTCTGAAAGCACACATGACACTTTTGAATTTTTCAGACCCGAATTCAATCTACAATGCTTTAGGTAAGAAGAGAATGAGCATCTCCATTAGAAAAGGAGTAAGCCAAGAGGAAGAGAGTCGGAACACTGAACATAATTTTGCTACATTAAAGTCTAACTCACATCTGCAGCCTAAAGCAAGGTAAGATTTGCATCTGAAAATCACCGTTATTTACTCCAGTCATGTAGAAGGCTATCATCATACTTCCTACCGTGATTTTCATTACTACCATCTGCACATCACCACACCAGTAGCAATAGCAACGTCATTTATTGAGCAGTTATCCTAAGCCAGGCCCTATGCTTGTCATTCAATCATGTTTACTATATGGTTTACTAATAATGCTTACTATGTGTCAGGCTTGTGCTTGATTAGTGGTACTTAGGTTTCTTGGTCATGAGACACCTTTACATTCTTAGACATTACTTAAGGTCCCAGTGAATTTTGATTGATTGACTGATTGGTTTAAGTGACAGGGTCTTGCTCTGTAGCTCAGGCTGGAGTGCAGTGGCATGATTATAGCTCACTACCACCTTAAACTCTTGGGATCAACTGATCCTCTCACCTCAGCCTCCTGAGTAGCTGGGATTATAGGCACTTGCCAGCATACTGGGCTCCAGCATGATTATGGGGGTTACAGCCACTGATATGTATTGTATTAGAAATTGAAAACAACTTTTTTTTTTTTTGAGACTGAGTCTCACTCTGTTGCCCAGGCTGGAGTGCAGTGGTGTGATCTCGGCTTGCTGCAACTTCCATCTCCCAGGTTCAAGTGATTCTCCTGCCTCAGGCTCCTGAGTAGCTGGGACCACAGGTGCACGCCACCATGCCTGGCTAATTTTTGTATTTTTAGTAAAGAGGGGGTTTCACCATGTTGACCAGGGTGGTCTCGAACTCCTGACCTCAAATGATCTGCCCGCCTCGGCCTCCCAAAGTGCTGGGATTAGAGGCATGAACCACCACGCCAAGCCAAAACCAGCTATTTTTAAAAAGTATTCATTAATTCATTGAATGATAATATAAACCCATTACATGTTAATATAATTAACATATTTTCATGTAACAGAAATATATTCTCCAAAACAAAAGATAATAGAATTACGACATAGTTTTAAAATCTGGCAAATCTCTTTAAGGTCTACTTTAATAGAAAGCCCCTGGATTCCCTTATCTGCTTCTGCATGTATCTGTTGCAAGTAGTTTTTGGAAAACTCTACACTCATGAGAAAGAGTGAAAAAGGCAAATAACGTCTTGGTATTTTTACCAAAATAGTTTTGACCTGATGGAACCCCTTTCAGCATCTTGTGGGTCTCCAGGAGGCTCCAGACCATACTTTAATAAGCTGCTGTACTACATATTTAGGTGTGAAATCAATCTCTCCTATCCTCACAGAACGACTGTCTTTTACATGCCTTATGTCATTCAAGCCCACCACAACCCTATGAGATAGGTACTTCTATTGCCTCCATTTTCCACATAAGGAAGCAGGAACAGAGAGGAACAAAGAACTACAGAACACAGAGGTATTATTGGCAGAACTCAGTGGTGAAGCTGAGGCTCAATCCAGGTGTGTCTGATGATAGAGATGATGCATATAAAGTACCACACAAAGAATAAAGTTTGTAACGAAATTTTTTTTTTTGAGATGGGATCTGACTGTGTTGCCCAGGCTGGAGTGCAGTGGCATGATCTCAGCTCACTGCAACTTCTGCCTCCTGGGCTCAAGCGAACCTCCCCCCTCAGTCCCCCAAGTAGCTGGAACTACAGGCGTGAGCCACCATGCCAGCTAATTTTTGTATTTTTTGTAGAGACAGGATTTCACTATGTTGCCCAGACTGGTCTTGAACTCCTAAGGACAAGCCATCCACCCAACTGGGCTTCCCAAAGTGCTGGGATTACAGGCATGAGCCACTGTGCCCAGCCCATTACCTACTTTTTAAAGTTCCATTGAGACAGAAAAGTTTGATCATCTTTTGAAGAGGTCCTTTATGAAACAACTTCTAATCCAGCTGCTACTACTGTTCTTCTGCCACAAATGAAATGATCCCATCCCAAGGTAGGCCTTACCGTTTTGGAATGATGGCAAATGGTAGGGATGGCGGATGCACTGTGAGAATTTGGGAGTGAAAGAGAAAAATGTGTATGGAAGATCTGGCCAGGATATTGCAGTCTTTGAAATGGGTCCAAAAGTGTTGGGGGAGGAAAAGTAAAAGGTTGGTTGGTGTTAACCCGGGAGGCGGAGCTTGCAGTGAGCCGAGATCGCGCCACTGCACTCCAGCCTGGGCGACAGAGCATGACTCCATCTCAAAAAAAAAAAAAAAAGGTTGGTTGGTGTTTCCAGTCAGCCAGAAATGTGAGCTGCTGCCATAGCCTGCAGGATTTGCTACTTCCCCAAAGACTCCCTCCTCCCTGCACAGATGTAGTGGCACAAATTAATAGCTTTTCTCTGATATGCTGAGATCAGCCAGCAGATCTGAGAGCTACCTATCACTGTACTTATGGGAGATAATGGATTACAGACATCATTATTATCAGATTATCCAGGGATAGAACAGACATTAACTGCGACATCATCATAATTTATTGAAGAAAAATTTCTCAGAGGTTTTTTTTTTTTTTTGAGGCAGTTTTGAGACACTCTGTTGCCCAGGCCGGAGTGCAGTGGCACGGTCTCAGCTCACTGCAAACTCTGTCTCCTGGGTTCACGCCATTCTCCTGCCTCACCCGCCAGAGTAGCTGGGACTACAGGCACCCGCCACCATGCCCGGCTAATTTTTTTGTATTTTAGTAGAGACGGGCTTTCACCACGTTGGCCAGGATGGTCTCGATCTCTTGACCTCATGATCCACCCACCTCGGCCTCCCAAAGTGCTCAGAGTTTTATAAATAAAACTCTTTATATATAATCTCTACTTTCTACTACCTTGTACCATGTATATGAGCTTCTTAGTATAGCTGCTATAGAATTCTTTCAAAAATTACAGCATCTTGAAAGATATCCAAAAATCACCTGGATTTTTTCCAGAATTCAAATACTACAGTAAAAAGAGCATGAGCTTTGGAGTCATAGAGATCAAGGTTTAACTGGTGGTTCTGCCAGTGATGAATTTTATGGTTTCAGGTAAATGACTATCCTTTCGGAGCTTCTGTTTTTCCATTTGGAAATTGAAGAAGACAAAGTTGTCCTCATAGGAACATTATGAGGCTTCGATGAGACTCTAAAAAAAAAGGGCAAGGTCAAAGACATACGTTAAAAAGATTTTACTTCTCTCTTCCCCTCTATGTACAGTGGCCATGCAATTTATCATTGGGAATGGAAGACTTCTGAGAACAAAGGGAGACTCAGTTAATAATTACACCTGGACAACAGACATAAACTGAATCACCCTGGGCAAATCAAGTGCATGATCACGCTATCTCTGAGTAAAACCTTCTGGTAGGCAAGCGGATGCTGGCACTGCTATAGCTACATAATGTCAAAGTGGTGCTTTCTCTCTGTCATTAAAAAAAAATAAGACTTTTATAAGTTTTAAATTTACAGAAAAATTGAGCAGAGGGCTCATATGACATTACCCCTACAAACATAGTTTCTCCTATTAACATTTTGCATCAGTGTAATACATTGGTAACAATTAATGAACCAATGCTGATATGTTATTAACTAAAGTCTTTTTCACATGAAAATCTTCAGTTAGGAAGTAAGTCCATAACTTCCCAAATACAACGTCTGTGTTTGTGCATAATGTTTTCTGAATAGGAAATGGGATGAAGGGCGGATAGAACATGAAATCAAGTGCTTAAAACCAAACACGTCATCTCTAGACTTTGAGAGTCTATCAGATTTTCCTGCTGCCATCTCTCTTTTCAAAACCCTCATTACCCATGTCACCCACACTTGAAAGTTTGATGGCGTCTTTTACTCTTTCTTACTGCTGAAGTATAAGCCGTCATCACTTTGCAATGTTTTGTTTTGTTTATACCATTGTAAACTTAGAGCAAGAGAGAAAAAGACTGCTTGAATATCTTTCCAAATGTAACTTTGTATGACACTGCCAGACTGGAACATATACAACTGAATCTTTTGGTTTCTAAAGAAATTATTCGGCCAGGCGTGGTGGCTCACGCCTGTAATCCCAGCACTTTGGGAGGCTGAGGCGGGAGGATCACAAGATCAGGAGACGGAGACCATCCTGGTTAACACGGTGAAACCCCATCTCTACTAAAAAAACACAAAAAATTAGCCAGCCGTGGTGGCGGGCACCTGCAGTCCCAGCTACTCTGGAGGCTGAGGCAGGAGAATGGTGTGAACCTGGGAGGTGGAGCTTGCAGTGAGCCGAGATCGTGCAGCTGCACTCCAGGCTGGGCAAAAGAGCAAGACTCCATCTCAAAAAAAAAAAAGAAATTATTATAGCAGTGGACTTTATATAACTTGTCCTTCAAGATTAAAAAAAAAAAACTCTCAAGAAGCCTGCTTGGTATGTTGCCAAAAGTCTTCCCCACTTGCTAGGGGAAAGAATATTATCTCTAGTGTCAACTACTATAATACACATTACCTAGATAAAGAGATGGATTTTCTATTAGCAATTTTCTATAAATGATTTGGCATTCATTAGTTCATCGGATTAACCAGCGAAAACCTTGGAAGACAGAAAAAAATACTTGCTTCCCAGCCTCCCACTTGGCCTCCCTCCAAGCAATCTTCTTTGACAATGACACCAGGGATACAGAGTATTTAAAATGCAAAGTTAATCAAGTTACTTCTCCATGTAAAATCGTTCAATATTTCTTGTTATGCATTTCTTATTATTTCTAAACAGTTGTTAGTGATTTGGCTCCAACTCACTTTTTTCATCCTCTTGCATCCTTGGCCTCCTACAAAAGCACCATCGTATCGTCATTCCGTGGTGCTCCTGCTCTCTCTTGCACATGCTGGAAAGTCTCTCTGATTGTCACCCAATAATTTTCTTACTTATCTTCAAGCAACTTGAGCTGTGCCTCCTCTCTAAAGCTTATACCAGTTATAAAAATTTAGTTTATTTATTTATTTATTTAACAATAATTTCTACCAGCTCTAGGGGCTGGGGATGCTACTGTGATCAATGTAGCTCGAGTTCTGATTCTCAAGAAGATTACAGACTAGCACAGGGGAAATGAGGTGGAAGGGAGGCTTTTCATGGACTAAATATGTAAGAATAAGTAAATTATAAATTAATAAACAAGAGAATTTCCTATAGTGCTATACAAAATAACAAGAAACAAAAAGGCAGCCAAGCACAGTGGCTCAAGTCTGTAATCCAGAACTTTGAGTGCCCAAAGTGGGATGCCGGAAGTTTGAGACCAGCCTGGGCAACACCATGAGACCCTGTCTTTACAAAAAATAAAGAAAATTAACTGAGGCTGCTGTGAGCTGTGATTGCTGTACTGCACTCGAGCCTGGGTGAGAGTGAGATGCTATCTCAAAGAAAAATGAAAGAAATTAAAAAATGGCAACATAATAGAGAGAAACTAGGGGAAGGTTGAGGATGATAGGGAGAATAATCAGCCCCCAAAGATGTCCACGTCCTAACCCTGGAAACCTGTGAATATGTTCCCTTATATGGCAAAAAAGATTTTGCCGATATGATTAAAGTGAAGAAGCTTAAAATGGGCAGACTATGCTAGATTATTCAGGTGGGTTTAACCTAATCACAAGTCCTTTAAAATGGAGAACTTTTTCTAGCTTTCATCAGAGAGAGAGGAGTCGGGAGAGAAAGAGAGAATGATGGTGATGGAAGAGGCAGAGAAGATGGTGGGAAGGGGCCACAAGCCAAGGAATGCAGTGTCTTAGAAATGTCACCCCAAAATATGCCTCCTTGTTATAAAAATTATTGCTGAGCTAAAGGCAATTAAGAAGCAGCAGTGGAGGAATTCTCCTCTCTCTTTCCTCCCCCTTTTCTGCTTAAAGACAGGATATAAATTCTCCTTTACTAGAGACAATGCTTATTAAGAGGAGACCAGAGGAATCAACAAAACTTAACTCCATTTGTGTCCTCCCATACATTTATGTTGCCATGGTTTCCACCTTTGGAAGCCTAAAACCACTTTCCTTTATCCTGTCTTTTCTCTATAGATTTATTGTTCTTTGTTAAAGATGCCAAATAAGCCAGAGTTTTAAGCCACTGCCTTGAGTTACAGTAGTTTCTCCTTATCCACAGTTTTGCTTTTCTTGGTTTCAGTTACCTGCTGTCAACTGTGATTAAAAAATAGCTGAGTATAGACCAGATGTGGTGGCTCACGCCTATAATCCCAACACTTTGGGAGGCCGAGGCTGGCAGATCACTTAAGGCCAGGGTTTCAAGACCAGCCTGGCCAATATGGTGAAATCCCACCTCTACTAAAAATACCAAAATTAGCCGGGTGTGGTGGTGTGTGCCTGTAATCTCAGCTACTCAGGCGGCTGAGATAGGACAATCACTTGAACCTGGGAGGCAGAGGTTGCAGCGAGCCGAGATTGCGCCATTGCACTCCAGCCTGAGCAACCAGGGTGGTACTCTGTCTCAAAAAAAAAAAAAAAAGCTGAGTGTGGTAGTACAATAAAATATTTTGAGAGAGACAGAGACAGAGATTGAGATCACAGTCATATAACTTTTATTAGGATATATTATTATAACTGTCTTATTTTATTATTAGTTATTGGTGTTAATCTCTTACTCTTCCCTAATGTACTATTATAGGTATATATGTATACGAAAGAACAGCATATGTAGGTGACATGATTTGGCTCTGTGTCCTCACCCAAATCTCATGCTGAATTGTAATCTCTAATGTTGGGGTAGGGACCTGGTGAGAGGTTATTGGATCATGGGGATGGATTTCCCCTCTACTGTTCTCATAATAGTTAGTTCTCATGAGATCTGGTTGTTCAAAAGTATGTAGCACTTCCCCCCTCACTCTCTGTCTCCTGCTGTCATGTGAAGACGTGTTTGCCTCCCCTTCACCTTCTGCCATGATTGTAAGTTCCCTGAGGCCTCCCCAGCCATGCCTCCTGTACAGCTAGTGGAACTGTGAGGCAATTAAACCTCTTTTCTTTATAAATTACGCAGTCTCAAGTAGTTCTTTATAGCAGTGTGAGAATGCACGAATACAGTAGGGTTCAGTACTATCCACAGTTTGAGGCATCTAGAGGGGGTCTTGGAACATATCACCTGCAGATAAGAAAGGACCACTGTACTTTTCATTGAGGTTTGTCCTGTGTGATATGCACTGTATTTTAAAATAAACTGTTTTCCTCTTGATGATGTCTCTTTTGTTATAAGGGTCTGTCCCAACTACAAACTTTTGAGGGATGAAGAAAATTATATTTTCTTCCTGACACTGAAAAAGGCAAGGAACCTGATTTCTCTCAATATTGTCTAGAAAGAAACACAGTCCCTCTGACACCTTGATCCTAACCCAGTGAGGCTAATGTCAGCCTTATAACCTAAAGGTCTATACAATTATAAATTAAGGGCCAGGCATGGTAGCTTATGCTTGTAATCCTAGCACTTTGTGAGATCAAGGTGGAGGACTGCTTGAGGCCAGGATTTCAAGACAAACCTGGCCAACATAGCAAGATCACGTCTCTAAAATAAAAAAATAGTTTTAAAAAAGGATTATAAATTCAAGTTGTTGTGGGCCACTGAACTTGTGGTAATTTGTTAGAGCAGCAAGAATAAAGTGATACAGTAAGCTACTTAATACCAGATAGTAAGGATGCTATCCTTGAAGAAGAATACTTGAGCTGAGACCTGGATGATGGAGAGAAATCAACCTTTTAAGTTTCACAGGGAAGAAGAGTCCAGGAAGAGGGAATGTCAGTTGCTGACAGTGGAGCAGACTTGACATGCTGTAAAATCATAGTGGAGGCCAATGCTCTGGAACATGGCAGTGAGCGAGAGAGAAGGGAGAGGAGTGCAGGATGAGATCCGAGCTCCGGGCAGACACCCAGCCATCGAGAACCCTTTGCGGACAGGACTTCTGTTGTGGCACTTTACCTTGTCGTAGTGTGCACAGACAGTAGCCCCTCACTTCACTGCACGTCTGGAGATCCTTACCAGCAGGAACTGGTCTCATTCATCTTTGACACCCTGCACAAAGTAGCTGTAGTGCCTCAAACATAGCAAGCCCACAAATGTAGAACTTGTCCGGATGATGTGTGAGATTCTTTAGAAAAATGGAACAATAGCAAGACTAATCTCGGTTGCTTTGGGATTATTGACTACTGGGAGCTCCTTGAATTTTAAAATGTAAATGTTTCATCATTCGGGTAATTATTTTATGGCACATTAAGGGGAAATGATCTGTGATAGTATGTGAATCAGAGAAATTCAGGTGATCAAAAAAATTGTTAGACATAAGTGTAGTGGCTCATGCTTGTAATACCAGGGCTTTGGGAGGCCAAGGAAGGGGGATCGCTTAAGCTCAGGAGTCTGAGACCAGTCTGGGCAACATAGCAAGACCTCGTCTCTACAAAATAGAAATAAAAAAATTAGGTGGGTGTTGTGGCATGAGACTGTAGTCCTAGCAACACAGAAAGCTAAGGCGGGAGGATGGCCTGAGCCCCAGGAGTTTGATGCTTGTGGTGAGTGGTGATCACACTACTGCTCTCCAGCCTGGGTGACAGGGTGAGACTCTGTTTCCAAGAAAAACAAAAAATTAAAAAAAAAATTAAAAAAAATTGTTGACTGGGGTCCCCAGTAGGAATTTCCTTAACACTGCTACCATAATCAGTTTGTAACTTTAGCAGTAGCAGCCCTTAGGTGTTTGTAAGACCTAAACAGGCTTCTGCCTCCAGAGGGTACATTCCTAAATACCAGGCTATACCCCCTCCATATTCTCTCCCCAAGGGGCACAACCCAAAGTTAAACATTAAAACTCTCAGGAAAAATGCCAGAGAATTCCTGTCTGGTCTTTAAAGGTAGTTAAAAGTTCAACTATACTACAGGTCTGGCTACTTTTTTCCTCTGTATAGTTGCTGCCTGGATTAAAGATCACCAGAATACCTCTTCAAAAATATATTTTTGATGGGGCAAAAGAATGGAGCTAAGAAGGCATATCTTTCCTCAGCTTGTCTGTTAAAAAATCACTAGCTTGTTTTCTATTGTTATGATCAGAAAGAGAAAGTGCAGCTGCTTTTGTCACCGATGGATGGAGTAAAATATTTTAAATTTAAATAATTTATTTCATTTTTACATTTGAACTGCCTTCTAAGACAGTTCCAATTTGTGATGTAATCTCCAAATATTTGTTTTTTGTCTCTAATTTGAAGTAGTCCGGCACTATCTCTGATTTAGATGGGTAGTTTGTATATTTAACCAGTCAATGCTAAATTACTTTCAATAAAATTCATTCAGACTGCCACTGTCATTGAAGATAACAGTGTGAGATATATATTTTTTCTGCCTGATTCAATTGCCTGAGATATTTGAGATCAATCTGAGGAAAGTAAATGGAATAAGTAAAATCCACACAGGAAAATAAATACCTTCATTTTTAATTTGTTATGTGTACAGTGGTTCTCATCCATTAGTTACTCTATTTAAATTATAATGAATTGGCACAAAAATGGATATCTTTTGAGACTGGCTCTGCTGTGTGGATGAAACTGAAGAAGCAGAAATGAAAAAATACTACTAAGTTCTTATTCAGTCCTCTTATTGACTCACTGGACAGCAATGTGGATAAATTACATCACATCATATTTGTTTGTGATGTCACTGACATAAAAGGATAAGAGCAAAATCTTGTGACTATGACTTCCCAATAGGCACCATCCTCATCAGTACCCATTTATTCATCACTTACTGCACACCAAACATTGTCCTAGATATTGTTGGAGTTGCAAATATAAATCTCAATTAAATCCTAACCTTAAAACCGTTTCTTGCTATCCACAGAGGATTGGTTCCAGGACCCCCCACCCCCGCAAAGACACCAAAATCTGCAGATATTCAAGTCCCTTATATAAAATGGCATAGTATTTGCATATAATATATGCACATCCTCCTGTATACTTTAAATCATCTCTAGATTACTTATAATACCTAATACAATGGAAATGCTATGTAAATAGGTGTTATAGGGTACAGGTTTTAACATTTGTATCATTTTTACTTGTCTTATTGTTATTTTTTATTGTTCATTTTTTCAAATATTTTTGATCCACAGTTGGTTGAATTGGTGGATGCAGAACCTACCAATATGGAAGGTCAACTACACTGCAATACTATAATGGTATACTTTTTTTTTTTTTTTGAGATGGAGTCTCGCCCTGTCACCCAGGCTGGAGTGCAGTGGCATGATCTCGGCTCACTGTAAGCTCTGCCTCCTGGATTCATGCCATCCTCCTGCCTCAGCCTCCCGATAATGGTATACTTATATACAACAGTGATAGTGATGAATATAGGTAAGTGTACTATAAACTGCTATACATAAAAGTCGTAATTATAGCAATTTTATATGCTATAATTACATATGCATATGTTACTCTTCTGCATTCTTTGAAACCTAAATCTAAATCCACCTCCTCAGTGAAACCTTCCCTGAATCCCCCAGGCTGAGTAAGTTGTCTATCCTCTGTGCACATGTACAATTGTAACTTGAATCAATGTAGCTCTCCTCTGTATAAATGCAGTGGATGTTTTTCTCTCTTACTAAATTCGAAGCTCTGTGGAGAAGAAACTGTGTCTCAGTCCTCTTTGTACCTTCACCATGCCTAGGCCAAGGAAAGATGGCTGTCGTGTTTGTTAAATGAGTGGATAAATGAATCAATAAATGATACAAGGTAGAAAGAGTATTTGACGGGAGTAGACGAAATAATTTAAAAGGCCAGGTTTGGGGGAGCTCTGAGTTATGGATAACAGAATTCTGGAGTACATTGTGAAAAACCAAAAAGAGCATAGACTTTTATGTGACCTTAGGAAAGCTAATAGTAATAGCTAACTTTTATTGAGTGTTTAGTTCCATGCCAGGCACTGTTCTACCTCATCTTATTTATTCCTCATAATAAGTAGATCCAATTATTCCCATATTACTAAAGAGGAAGCTGAGCACAGAGAGGTGTCAATAAGACTCCACAGCCAGCCAAAGTGAAGCCATGACTGAAGTCTAGACATCTCTTTTTGAGAAAGAGTCTCACTCTATCACCCAGGCTGGAGAGCAGTGGTGCTATCTCAGCTCACTGCAACCACCACTTCCCAGGTTCAAGCGATTCTCATGCCTTAGCCACCCAAGTAGCTGGAATTATGGGTGCAGTCCACCATGTCTAGCTCATTTTTTTTTTTTGTATTTTTAGCAGAGATGGGGTTTCACCATGTTGGCCATGCTGGTCTCGAACTCCTGGCCTCAAGTGATCCACCCACCTTTGCCTCTGAAAGTGCTGGGATTACAGGAGTGAGCCACTGTGCCTGGCCAGAAGTCTAGACATTCTTAATTGCTGTTACAGAGCTGCCTCTAGTTAGCTCTATCTAGACAATTTAAGCCTTAATTTTCATCGCCCTAAAATGGGATCTGTAGGACCTACCTTATCAGATTGTTATAATTCAATAAGGTAAAGGGTATAATGGTTTAGTATAGCACACAGCAGAATATATATCTCAATAAATGTTTACTTCCTCTTTTTTAATCAGTCGAAGGTTTTGAAAAGTGGTTGAGTAGGATATATAACAAGATTAGCACCATGCTTTTCATGTCATCAAAGGAAGACTTGGAATTGTTTCCCTAGACTAATATGGCATTGATATGTCCACTGGAAAACCATGTGAATCAGCATTACAGGAATTCTAGAGGTTAGATGTTCAAGAGACATAAAAAGGGTCAGCCTGATCCTTGGCATATATGTTGACTGGTTCTACAGAAAATGCAGGAAAGCTTAGGCAGAATATTGCTTGTGTAGAGTCAGACCAGTGAGCCTCAAATTTGGACAGAAGCCTCTGGGAGTCTGGATTTAGTAGGATTATCCTTACCCGTCATTTCTAGTTACATAGTGGGCCTCTATATTAAGCAGGTGAAGAAGGCAAACTAACAGAGTTCCCTTTAAACTTCACAATGAAAACCTGCTTCAGAAGAATTCAGAGTCACCACAGTATTTACGTTTGTAATCCTCCAGTAGAGTATGTAAACATGGTCAAATATTAAATGAATGCTTCTGTGAGGGTATTTTTGGATAAGATTTACATTAAATTGGTTGGCTTTGGGTTAAGGAGATTACCCTGTATAATATGAATGAGCCTTATTTAATCAGTTGAAGTCTTGGAAGGAACAAAGGATTGACCTATCGTAAGGAAGAGGGAATTCTGCCAGCAGACTGCGTTAGGCGTTAAATGCAGCGTGGGCTCTTCCCCGGTCTAAAGTCTGCCTGCCCACCCTCAAGACTTTGGACTTGCCTGCCTCCATAATCACATGAGCCAATCCCTAAAATAAATCTCTTTCTCTTTGCAGTCAGTCCTGTATTTACTATGGTTCAACTTACAATTTTTCAACTTAATTATGGTGCGAAAGTGATACACATTCAATAGAAACCATACTTTGAATTTAGATCTTTTCCCAGGCTAGCAATATGTGGTACAGCACTCTCTCCTGATGCTGGGTGGCAGCAGCCAGCCATGACTCCCAATCAGCCACACAAACACAGTACTCTATAGTAGACTGTGTTGCCAGATGATTTTGCCCAACTGTAAGCCCAGGTAAGTGTACTGAGTATGTTTAAGTATGTTTAGTATGTTTTCACACTGCAATAAAGAGACTGGATAATTTATAAAGAAAAGAGGTTTAATTGACTTGCTTCCACAGGCTGTACAGAAAGCATAGCTGGGAAGTTCTCAGGAAACTTACAATCATGGCGGAAGGGTGAAGAGGAAGCAGGCAAATCTTCACACGGTGGCAGGAGAGAGCGAGCTAAGGGGAGATGCTACATACTTTTAAATAACCAGATCTTGTGAGAACTCTGTCACAAGACAGCACTAGGGAAATAGTGCTAAACCATTAGAAACCACCCCCATGATCACCACACCTCCCACCACGCCCTGCCACCAACACTGGGAATTACAATTTTTTTTCAATTTTTTTTTTTTTTTTTTTGAGACGGAGTTTCGCTCTTGTTGCCTGGGCTGGAGTGCAATGGCACAATTTTGGCTCACCGCAACCTCTGCCTTCCGGGTTCAAGTAATTCTTCTGCCTCAGCCTCCCAAGTAGCTGGGATTACAGGCGTGTGCCACTACGCCTGGCTAATTTTGTATTTTTAGTAGAGACAGGGTTTCTCCACGTTGGTCAGGCTGGTCTCGAACTCCAGACCTCAGGTGATCTGCCTGCCCCAGCCTCCCAAAGTGCTGGGATTACAGGTGTGAGCCACCGTGCTCGGCCATAGGAATTACAATTTAACATGAAATTTGGGTGGGAACACAGAGCCAAACCGTAATAGTGGGCTAGGCAAAGCTATGAGGTTGGGTAGGTCAGGTGTATTAAATGCACTTTTGACTTAACGATATTTTCAGCGTGTGACGGGTTTATTGGGATGTAACTCCATCGTAAGTTGAGGAGCATCTCTATATATACATATCCTATTGGTTCTGTTTCTCTGGTGAACCCTAATACACAGGCATTCTCAATTTTTTATTAAATAATTAAAGAATGAAACTTTGTGTTAATAAAATGTATATTATTGTTAAAACACTGAAGATATATTTATGTACAGTCTCAAACTTATTTCCCACTGCAAAACTAAATGATTCATCATCTTTGTTTTGTTTGTTCAGATGTAATTTAAAAATCTATGTTCATATTTATTGGAAATGGATAGCAGTTAACTTAATAAGTTATAAATTAGCCTTAAATTTCTCACTGAAAACACCTCTAGGCCATAGGATGGGAAATGTGGAATACCGAGCAGCTGTCAGTGTCCTTTTGAAGAAATTGCTGAGGCCAAAGTCCTTCCAGTCAACTTCTTGGCATTTGGTTTTTCTGATTTACTTGCCACTAAAAAAGTGCTTAAGATTGTTTTAAGACCACATAAGATCAACTAAGGTCTTAGGGAAATGTTTCCATTTACCTTAAAAGTTCAAAATAAATTGTTAGAGAGAACAACTAAAATAGAGAATGGAGATAAATAGACTTCTGAAGACAAAAATTCCATTTACCTGTGATTTTGGGGGGCAATCTTGACAATTAGTTATATCATCTCAGTGCTTCTCAAACTGAGGTGGTAATCCATGAATATAAGGAAAGTTACAGGATAAATGCAGTCCACTTTTTGCTATGGCCAATTTTTCAGTTTTATTTGAAAAAATTATAAAATGTGCCTGGCCAGTGAGTCAAAACTGTTATTTCATATTAAAATAAACATCAATAAATTGTGGAACAGAATGCAAAGCTTACAAAAATTTTACAAAACTTCGAAGAAGTTTGCACTTAAAAGTGAATGACTTCCATTGAGTTCCTAGCCACTATCTACTTGTTATATTAAGGCTGTATTCTCCACTCAGCAGTACACCTTTGATGAAAAATGTTTTAAAATCATGGTTTTAAAATAAACTGACTTAAGAAGGTGACAAGCACTGAAGAAGACAGAAGAGGATCAGCTCCATTTGAGAGCTCCCTGTCCTTCTTTGAATTAAAAAACTCTTTCAAAGAAGAGGCAATAGAGAGTAAAAGCTATGAACAGAGTGGTTTAATGAAACTACTTTTTTCGGTTTTTGTTTTTGCTTCCCTTTTCCCATAAATGCCATCTTTTTGGTAAATGTTATTACTATAGCCTTTTTTTTTTTTTAGTTCTTTTTTTCAGAACTACCGTTTATTGAGAATGTCTTATTCCAGGTTTCTACATGGGTTTTCATAACTACTCTCTTCAACAACTTTGAGACAGACATAATAAATAATGTAGTAAACAGCATGGATATACCCTCAGGTCTCCAAAACCCACGGTTTTGGCACAATGCCATTCCAACTTCCGCCATCTTCATCCTCCTGCTTTAACCAGGAAAACATATTTACTGGGCAGTAGACATGTCAAAGGTGAAGGTATTAATATCCAAATAATACTGTGCTGTTGTTTTCAAAGCAATCCATGTTTCATAAGCCTGCAAGAAAAGGAAACACAAGTCATGATCTCTGAGTGTGTAGAACACATCTTGCATCAGTTATTCTGATTATCATACAGATATTCCTAAAAGATGAGAAAAATATAATGGAAGAATTATACCAAACAGACTTTGGTTTTCATACTTTTAATTATCTGTTTATTTCAATGCTCAGATATTTTACAGTATTTGTGGGGCCACAGTATAAATCAATGTAGTAGAGTCTTGCTACATTACATAGTGTCTGTCAGTTGGTACAAAACTGGTCTACAAGTAGAGGCAGGAGTATACCTGAAAATGTCAACATTCTATAAAGAAGACACAGTCTACCAGCCTACTTAATTACTTAATTGACCAAATAAACAAATGTCTTGTTTTAATAATGCTAAATAATGCCTATTGGACAAAAACAGCCATAAAACTAGATGCATTATTCAGTTAGCAGTTTTCATCAGCAAGTGCAAAACAAGTAGATCCTGGTAGACCGGTTAAGACCCAGTCATGTGGAGTAAGGATAGGATCAAGGTTCCATGAAAACAAGGACATTCAACTTTTTATGACTTTATGCAATCCTCATGCCTGATGATAATCAGAGCCTGAGATATGTGGAAAGAAAGAAAGAATAAGTGAAGGAATTAATTTATTCATCATACAACTTTGTTTCCTAAATTGCTAAATTGTAAGAAGAAGATCATGAATAATTGAAATCCTCAGATAATTCAGCAATTTCATTTGGCCTGGAGTTTTAATGTCTTCTTCTATCAGAAAAGTAAACATAGAATAAAAAAGGCCAATGCAAGTTTCTTCTTTCTCTTGCAGCAAGAATGCAAATGAATAGGAAAATGTACAAAGGCAAGCAAAAGGAGGAACAACATTAAAGCTTTGAATAATTATCACAGGGGATACTTAGCTACTGAACAACTGAAAGTGAACTAAAGTCTGACCACTGTCCATTCATCAATCTACACATACATGTAATAATTTATTAAGCTTTGACTATATAGCAATCATTTTGCTAGTTCCCGAGAATAATTACCTTGAAGGATAAGATACAGACTCTACCTTTACAGTCTAGGTAGGTAGGTTGGGTACACAAAACAAGTAATTCCAATTGACATTTTGAGAGCTATTTACTTGTGAAAGAGCATGCAAAAAGGGACAGAAGGAAAGATAAATGTCGCCCTGAGAAGAAGGGAAAGGCTTCAGAGGGACATTTGAGTCTAGTCTTTAAGCAAGAGGCAGAGTTTACCAGGCAAAAATCATTTCATGGGGAAGAAAAAGGAGATATAGTTCAGAGTGTCTAGAGAGGAAAAATCAGGGCTAGGCTAGTCATGTGTTAATTAGTGGTCAGCAAATGCAATGACTAAAAAGATACATGGTGAAGGACCATTTGTTTCTAATACAAATACCTGCTTAGCCAGTGTGTTTCCCCACACATCTGAACTGTGATCTGGGTCCCAGTAATCCTGCAAATTTACATGTCTTTTGAGACGTAGGAACTGGTTTGCAGGGTCCTCCAACAAAAATGGCGCTCCCAATGCTCCTGCAATTTAGAGTCCAAGAGCACAACATCTTTTAGAGCAATAGTTTACATCTCAATGTTTCCTCTTCAAGAGACCCAGCTGTGATCTTTGGTAGGCTGGGGGCCTGAGGAGGAAACTCTGGAAAAGCTAAGCTCTGAGTGAGACAGCTACTCCTTGGCCCTTTGTCACCATTGTATGCTAACCACTCAATTTGACCTGTATTTAGCTCATCTTGACAGCCAGTGCTATGTGGTGGATGGAGCAGGATATCGGAACTTCCATACATGCATGGGGGCCTCCAGACCCGGATTCGAATTCCAGCCCTATCACTTTTCTGGGAAAGTTGCTTGATTTCTTCGCACTTTAGTTTTCTTGCACGTTAAGGGGTATAATAATGCACACACACATGCTGTAAGGACTGGATAAATTGATGACTATAAACCATCCGGCTCAAACTAGGCAGTCAACCATCTTATTCTTGCTTTCTTAGCCCTCCAAAATAGAACTGATCTTTCTGTTTGAACTAGGCTGCTCCCAAACCTGACACTGTGGTTTAAATTGTTGGCACTGATTGATTCACCATCAAATCGAACCACCTTGTATTTTGCAACTCCTTCCTACTCCAGGATTAAGAAGAAAAAAGAGATGATAATTTTAAGAAATCCAGACTTTTTAAAGATCTTGAGATTTTAACAATCTGTGTTGTATTTTCATTCTCAAGTAAAACACAATTGCATTCAGAATTATAACTTGAATTAATATAAAGGAAGAACACACTTTCTCCTGACCTATAGGTGACAACAATACAATCTGTTCATTGTGATAAAGAAGCATTTATTACAACATCTAATTGTGAGTAATGTTACATTAGGCACTTAACAACCTCATTATTAGCAGTCCCCTATTGACCAACCTTCTGTATGAACCTGGGTTGTAGCAAGCTATACAGTATAAAAATTCCTCTCTATAAGGCTTTCTGTTTATTTGGGATCCAGGGTCAAAGATAAAAGACAAAACGAGGCAACACAGGATTTGATTGCACTAAAGGAATTTAGGAGAAGATGCTGTTATTGAGCACTAAGACACTGGGGTACAAGTAGGCGTTTTCACGGTCAAGGAAGTTGTTTCACCTTCTCCTTAAAGGAAAAATTTGATTTAGCAGGATGGGAGAAGGGGAAACATTTTTAAAAAAATTTAAGCCAGAGGAATGATGTGTTTCACTATCTTAAAACAATAGTCAGAGGTGGCTAGATAGAAGAGTTTTATATAAAAAAAATTAGTTAACCTTTAAACTTAGGAGATATTAGTGACAGATGCCCAAAGTAATACTGTTCTGCTGCTAGCTAATCTAATTTAGTATAATCCAACCAGCAAGTTTGTGGAAACCATCTTTTAAGGTGGCTCCCAAAAATTACTACTTCTTGTTATTCATATTCTTGTGTAGTAGCCCCCTCTTTTAAGCTACTGTGGAATGACTGTGTGCAATTTTTGTGGCTAGGATATACAAGACGTTACAGCTTCTGCCTTGCCCCTCTTTTGGACCATTTGCTCTAAGAAAAGTCAGCTGCCATGTTGTGAGGGCACTCAAGCAGCCCTGAGGGAGAAGACCACATGACAAGGAAATGATGCCTCCCACTAATAGCCAGGTAAGCGAGCCATCTGGAAACCTGATGTTTTTGCTTCAATCAAGCCTTCAGATGACTGCAGCCCCCATTGACATCTTTACTGCATCATCATAATAAATCCAGAGCCACAACCACTGAGCTAAGCCACTCCCAAATTCATGACCCTGCAACTGCAATAATATGTTAGTTGTTTTAAGCTGTTAAGGTTTGGAAAAATTAGTTATGCGGTAGTAGATAACTTATACACACAAAGGTCGAGACTAAGTTGAGGCAAGTGAGACACCTAGGATAGGGTACAAAACACAAGGAACTCACTTTCAGGGTCATACAAATTTTGTACCATAAGTTCCTCACTTCTCTCACCCTAGTCCCCGCTCTGATTATCATCATTGCATGGAAAGATAAACAAAAATAACTCTTGCTAATCACTACCACATGCAAAGATAGACAACAAATAACACTTACCATTAAAGAATTCACATTATTGTCAGAGTTCATATATAATTAGAAGAAGACATATTGTGATCAGACCATCCATAGTTGGAGCAATTTTGATACTGTCATGGAGACGTCACAGAGAAATTCATTTTGAGTTGGGCTTCAAAGATTTGTTACGTTTCAACAATGAGGATGAAGGGCGTGGAAGCAAAGCGCATGTATTCTAGGCTGAAGGAGACTGGAGAGTTAAAGAATGGAGGAGCAAAGGAAGATTCAGGGTTGGTGACTTTCATTTTGCCAATATGATTGAAAGGTAGGGTTGTGGTGTAGATGTGGTCAGAGATAACACTGGAAAGGTAAGTTGGAGCTCGATTCTGAATGATTTTAACTGTCATACCAAGGAGTTTGGGCTTTACTCTAAATAATTAGTAATCATTTCTGAATAAGAAAATGATAGGAAGGACCAGATTTACTTTTTTAAAAAATTGTTTGTATTATGGTAAAACATACATAGCATAAAACATTCCACTTGAACCAGTTCTGAGTGTACAATTCAGTGGTATTAAGTACATTTACAATGTTTTGTAACCCTCACCACTATCCATCTCCAGGACTATTTCATTGTCCCAAACAGAAACTCTTACTCTTTAAACAACTCCCCATTAACCCCTCCCCAACCCCTGGTAACTACTATTCTACTTTCTTTTCCTATGAATTTGCCTGTTCTAGGCACCACATGTAAGTGGAATCATAGAGTATTTGTTGTTTTCCGTCTGGCTTATTTCACAAACATAATACCATCAAAGTTCTTCCACATTGTGACATCAGTATTTCATTCCTTTTTAAGACTGAGTAATACTTTATGTATTTAATATATATGTATATACACCATATTTTGTTTATTCATTCACAGATTTACTCTGAAAGATCCTTTTGTCAGTGGTGTAAGGACAGACAGTAAAAGGAAGAGAAGAGTGAGGGACACGAGATCAGAGGCTATTCAATAGCCCATATGAGAGATAAGAAGGGCCTGAATCTGGTGAACATGGGATGGGAAAACAGGATTGATTTGAGGAA
The DNA here is from genome assembly GCF_009828535.3 of Hylobates moloch. Lineage (NCBI taxonomy): Eukaryota > Metazoa > Chordata > Mammalia > Primates > Hylobatidae > Hylobates > Hylobates moloch. The sequence goes on from NW_026652279.1 coordinate 52,615,965, forward strand.
GATGGGAGGAAGGAACCCGCATTCATTTGGGCTGACCAGTGTGGACTAACCAGCTTTGATTTTTTGCTTTTAGATGAAATGCACTAATGGGTCACTTTTCAGATTTCTGATTATTCTCTTTGAAGAAAAGGTGTGTGTTACAGTGTTACATATTTTGTGTGTTACTATTCTGTTAATAAATAGGTGTTTTTTTCAAAACAAAATTAGTGGCTGTGCAAAATAGATCCAATTCCATCAATAAACAATAAATAGCTCTAAGTAAATGATGCTTAGGATATCATTTATAGCTATACAGTGAATCTGTAGTAATTGCTTAAGATAGTGTTACTTGAAATTATCTAAAAGTAAAACCAGAATTCTGTACTATAGTCATCCTGGTGCATTACACAATCACTAAGAAAAAAAATGCTATTGCATAAATCTTGGCAGAGAGGCATGCTTTAAAATATATACCATAGCTATTTTAAGCTCTAATAATTCTGTCTTTTGTAAGTCTTTTACCTTTTTGTTCATGGAAAATGCGTTACCGATACAACCTCCTTCTCCCTAGGACAAACCACCTACCTCAGCATTATAAGCCCGACAGGCATCCAATAAATCTTAATTGATGATGATGATAACATCACCCATGAGAGAGACAGAAAGTAGTATTTATTATCCTACTTTACGAATGGAGAAAATTGACATGCAGAGATGAAATGACTCACTCAAGGTCGTATAGTAAGTCAGTGGCAGGGCTGGAAATAAAAATGCAAGTAATATAGAAGGGCAGGCTATTATCCTCTCTGCTTGAGAAATTTCTCCTCCCTTTTTCATTCTGCCTGATCAACCTTGAAAGTTAGTGAGAGCAAGACCAGGGTTTTGTGTTTGTGAACCTATCTAATATTGCTGGGGTTTGAAAACTGAACCCTGAGTTTTATTGCTTTGTTGATTTTTAAATGAGTTTTTTTTAAATGTAGGCAATATCAACCAGATTAATGCCTTTCTTAAACTTCATGATCATCAGCTATGAAAAATATCCTTCTCTCTTTATTTACAACTCCCTACACATGGCCCTTTTTTCACCCACATCATAGTCAGCTTTAATAGGATCTGTAAATGTTTTGTCTAAACATTTTTCAAATATCCTCTGCAGAAAATTCTGTACAGTAGAAACAAGGCAAACACTTCAGAGTATAAAGCAAACACTATTTGGGATCACAGCTCTCCTTATACAAGCCAAGAAGGATCGGAGACCCAGAGTCTTTTCTTGGCCTCGCCAGTGACCAGCTAGGTCATTGAGCCACTTCTTATTCCTGCACTTCCATTTTTTGTTCTGTGAAACAAGTCTGGATTACACAACCACTAAGGTCTCTTCCAGCTCTAATATTCTGATCTGGAATGTATTAATAACAAATAGGTCATTAATCAAAAACTACTTTCTATGCATGGTATCATGTTATCGAAAGCACAGAGAATATGCTAAGTGGGCACAGTTCCTACTACTTTCAAGGAACTTACTGAAAAATTTAGCACTGCGACAGTCAGAAATAAGTGAAAGAGATGTCAAAGTAGACTTACCCAATAATTAAAGCAAAACAGATAAAAATGTATTCATATTATGAACAAAGTGGTGAGTACCCATCACAGGCTAATGAGCAGTATAAGCATAATGAAAACTGCATCATTAGAAATGAAAGTCTCTATGTTACTAGCACCCACAGAAAGCTGAAAAATACTCTTTAAACATAATGGTGGGGAAAAGACAATATTCTATACCCTATACACATAACCTTGAAATGATACTTGTGGTAGGAACCTATATATCTAAAAGATCAGAAAGCCTAAGGTAAAATAAGATACAGAATTAAAGGACAGAGTGTGCTGGCAGATTTCTCTTTTCCCTGATGTAAAGGAAGCTCATTTAGGGTAAGCCTAGGCCCCTCTTCACCTCTATGTGTGCTCCGCTCCTGGGAAGGGGCAGTGCCTCAGTTAATTTGTAAATCCAAGAAGTTTAACTTGACCATGTCCAGCTCAGCTCTTTCTTCTTCTCTTGATAGTAAACTGCCCTCCTAGGGCATGCTTCCTGTTCTGGTTCTGCAACCTGCAATTGGTTATAAATTTGCCAAATTTGGGGGTCCAGTCATCAGGCCCTTTATGTACTTATACTAAGCTACATTTTCCAAATTAGCCCTTCTCAGGAATAAAGGAAATCGATTGCCTTCCATAATCATATTTCTTTATTTCTCAACTTGATCAAAACTGGACAAAGAAGAAGGGTGTTATTTGTTGGAGGGAGGTGAAGAAAGAGTAGCTTAAAGAACCCGATAGTCTGTTGCTCAAAGCCTCACTAAAAAAGAAGGGGGAAAAAAAAAACAGAGCACGTGCCAGGGCACTCCGGTGGGAGCTTGTCATTCCCAGATAGGCACAACCGAATTATTCCCCACATGTAACCTTCAATGTCTGTATGTTTTTGAAATAAATGCAATGAGATTCAGTGGGGTCAGAAGACATAAAATATCTGGGCAGATCCATAGAAGAGGTCTACTGCTAGCTATTTCCCTTAGGGTCTAGGTAATACTGGTATCTGGGGTATTACCTGATACTTGGTACTACAGATGGAGAGTAAGCAGTGCAGACTTGCTTAAAGTTCAAAGATATTTACGTATGGGATGGTGAAAGTAAAGCACTTAGCACTCAGTATAAGTACATAATAATATTTATTGTTTACTATTTTTATTGAACTGCTGAGTCTCAATCCTTTCCTTTAAAATATTTATTTTTTAAGAAAAGATGAAATAACTGCCCAGAAAATTACGGACACACACAAATTAAGTACTGAAATAAAGTATAAATGGTCACTAGGAATAAAGTACAAAAGAGGATCTGGAGAAAAGGATATATAAATGTCTTATTAATGGTGTAAAAATTTCAAAGATTTCTGTAAATGTAGGAGGAGTTATATGATTTAGTGAGAGACTAAAATACTCACATTTAGGTTCATATTTTCTAAAACTTGAATATTCTCTTTGTTAAGTAATTTTCTTTTTTTTGAGATGTAGTCTTGCTTTGTTGCTCAGACTAGAGTACAGTGGCACGATCTTGGCTCACTGCAACCTCCGCCTCTGGGGTTCAAGTGATTTTTGTGCCTTAGCCTCCCGAGTAGCTGGGATTACAGGCATGCACCACCACGCCTGGCTAATTTTTGTATTTTAGTAGAGATGGGGTTTGCCATGCTGGCCAGGCTGGTCTTGAACTCCTGACCTCAAGTGATCTGCCTGCCTCTGCCTCCCAAAGTGCTAGGATTATAGGCATGAGCCACCATGCCCCACCAAGTAAGTAATTTTTACATACAATGGCATAGTTATTTTATTTCTTTCCCCATTACCTTTGGTCACTGACCCAAAAATGTGTAGTGGAAGACAGAAGAGTTGTGTTCAGTAGAACATATTCCCTCACTTTGCTTGAACTTGGATAAAAATTGGTGAGAAAAGGAGAGAGAGACAGATAATGGAAGAGAAGCAATTTGGGTTATGAGAGAAAAATGTGAAGACTAAAAAGAGGAGAATAGAAGGAAAGGGATGGAGAGAGAAATCAAGAAAAAAAAATAAAAGGAAAGAGAGAATAATGAAGGGGGTTTACAAAAGACAAAAGGTGAAAAGCCACAGGGCAGATAAAGGAAGTAACACAACAGAAGGCAAACAGGATGAAAGGAAACTGGAAAAAATGGAGAGGGGTGCTGAACTGCTGACCGGCTCTCATATCCTAGTGTCCTGTTCAGAGGTCTAACAGGGGCCGGATGGGGTGGCTCACATCTGTAATCCCAGCACTTTGGGAAGCCAAGGTGGGTGGATCACCTGAGGTCAGGAGTTTGAGACCAGAATGGGCAACATGGTGAAACCCTGTCTCTACTAAAAATACAAAAATTAGCCAGGCATGGGGGTGCACGCCTGCAATCCCAGCTACTCAGAGGCTGAGCCAGGAGAATCGCTTGAACCTGAGAGGTGGAGGTTGCAGTGAGCTGAGATTGCACCACTCCACTGCAGCCTGAGTGACAGAGAGAGACTCTGTCTCAAAAAACAAAAACAAAAACAAAACAAACAACAGCAACAAAAAAACAAAGGTCTAACAGGATGCTTTCTAACTGACCTTTTAACTCAGTAACTTCCATTTTACTGGCATTACAATTGCTGACATGTTGAGTATTTTGAAAAGTAAACAGGAAGTGGTGTCACTTGGGTTTAACTTAAATCTGTTCTAACCTGCTCTTAACACATACACAATGTTGGCACTCACTCTTATGGCCACATAATTTCCTTGGACATGTTTTTGGAGCTAGTGGTTCTTTTATTACTTTTAATCTTGTAGACATGGAAATTCATAATTCATGAAAGGCAGCATTGTATTTGATTCAATAGTGACTCTTTCTGGGTCATTGCCTACATGTGTTGATGGGATCCCCATTTCCAGTGCCATGACAGATGATGCCATATGTGTAGGAAAAGTTTTTCTACAGCACCCAGACTGCTTAATGAATCTAGTCATAAGCAATGACATTGAGACAACCAAGTATAAAGGGGTCCCCGGAGAACCTCCTACCGGCCTGGTTCCTGGGAGAAGGGGTGGAGCTACGGAAGCTCAGGCCATTTGCAGCGGGGAGGGGCCTGGCTCTTCCTGTTCCTGTGTGGGAACCTGGGATTCAATCTGTGAGATGAGGGCCTGTTAACAGGAACCCTTCTCCCACTTTGCTGTGTTGTTTTACCATTTTCTTTTTCGTCCAGTAAATTCCGTCCCCTTCACCCTTCAAAGTGTCTGCGAACCTAATCTTTCCTGGTCGTGTGACAAGAACCTGGATTTTCCTACAACAACTTTTTTTTTCAACCAAATTATTTTCCAGTTTATTCTCATTATGTATCTTCTTGAGAGTATCAATCAGTCATAAGCCCAAGTGAGTAGGTAAAATTAAGAACAAAATCTTTTAAAATAAATTAAAACTGTGTCAGACAATACAGAATCTCTAAGGAATTGGAGGGCTGCAGGGATGACTGAAAAGGGCTAGTCTTCCTATGGTAGAGAAGAAAGCAAAAAGAAAGGGACTGGGGATGCTGACAGGGTTGTGTGTTAGAATATGTGAGCTTAAAAGCTCTTGTCAAAAAACAAAGCAAATCAAAAATCTTTCAAGACAAACTGGCATTGGTTACTAACTGTGGAGTGAAAAATAAGAGCTGGAACCACGAGAGGAAAACAGACCAAAGGCAGCTTATTATTCTCTCTGTCTAAAACCAGAAAACATACTTGCACTTTATGGACAGATCTGATCGCAGGTCAACAATATGGGCGTGGACCCTCAAATCGTTTCATGTGTGGGTCAACTCCAGCTGCCAAATCCAATCAGGAGAACATGATTGCTGAGGGAAAATAAATCTATTTTTCATTTTAGCAGAACAATGAAAGCAATCTTTTAAAAAAATACAGAAATGAGAAACAACAAAAAACACCAGTATAATTGTTAATAGTGTTCAAAAGTTGGTTCACTTAGAAAAACACTTTTAAATATGTTTGTTTTCCGTATTTCCTTTGTATGTGATATAAAGCTGTTTGGTTTTAATAAATGCCCTGTTGCTACTCTTCACCATTAGTACAACTAGGAACTGTCATTGAAAGTCATTGGTGGTGTCCTGGTTCCGCTCAATTGTGTCAGGTGAGGTCACCCAGCTTCTTAACTCCTGGTTGTTTCTTGTGGAAGCAATGGCTACGATACTGCCTCCACCACTTTTTCAAGAGGAGGTCTTGCTCTGTGAGCTGCTGCTAGCCCATGTCAGGCACTGCAGTGCCAGAGGAGAGAGTTTGTGTAGCAGAAAGAAGAGTTTTGTTCTCATAAGTGGTAGATTTAGGATTTGGACATGAATGCAGCTTCTACCATTGATTGACTGTGTAGCTTGGTCACTTGAATTCCCTAAGCCCTCAGTTCCCTCTTCGTAAAATGAGGAGCATAGCATCTATTAATATTTTCAGAGTGGTCATGAGAATTGACTAAGATAGCCCATGCAAAGCCCCTGACACATAAAAGGAATTTAAATTAGTAGCGTTAATATTTGCTGATTTCATTGTAGAAGAAGGCAATTAAAAATTTTTTTCTTTACCTCTCTTTCATTTCTGAAAGAAGGCAATTCTTGACCTAAATATTCAAGAGAGGTTTATATGCTTATTTTTTAAATCAAGTCACAACACTTGAACTTCTAATTCTCTGACTAGAGAATCAGCTCCAATGTGTATAAGTTACTGTTTTGAAAATAATCAATAACTTGTCAACTCTGCCCATAAATTTAATTACTTGGATAGGCCTTTCGTTGTTTTTGGCCTCAGCATTCCCATCAGGAAAATGGATAAATGAGACCTTCTCCCTACCTCCCTTAAATCAAATTCTAAAGAAAAGTAATTTGTTGGACAACTCAGCTATAATAGAGAAAACTTAAAAAACATGAAAATAAACTTTTTAAAAAAATGGTGGTTTTCTTATAATAAGCAGAAGGGCTTCAGAGAAGTACAGATGAATACGCTGTATTCTTAAAAGAAAATGTGGAGGGAAAGAGGCAAAGAAAGTTCATTCAAGCTACTACTTTCTTCTCTAGAGCTATATGATGTAGAAACTGTCAGCTAAACCAATTATTGTAATGAACGAATCCGGTTCTGAAGACGTCAGTCTCCTCAATCTGCAAGCAGCGAAGCCTTCTTTCCTGAGATCTGAAGGGCTAACCCAGCAGTGTACATGCACCTCTGTCCTTAGTTTCTAGTTCTCAACTTGTTATTTCATAAACTTCAACTAGATACCTTTATTATTATTTTTTAGAGTCAAGTCAATCAAACTGGTTGTCTTTATAGGTAGATATATTTGTATCTCAGTTAGAGTTGAACTAAATTCAAACTTGTTTCTTAAGAAAGTCTTTGAAGCCTCTTTAAAAATTTTGCAGAACCATTTCCTTTGTCAAATATTTTTGACCCTGCAGCATTCATAAGTGAATGTGGACTAGCCGGCACTGCTTTAGCCTTGCAGGCATCCACCACCATTACGCCCTCTAAAGTCAACTGCATGGATCAGTGGTCAAAGCAAAGCATTACACTGCTGAGTTATAACCAGTTCATGACTTTAAATTACAATGTGCTCTGAGACACTCACTTAAACTGAGCCAGCCTCACTTTCTTCATCTGGCAATGTGGGCTGTAATTGTGTATGATTGTATATGCCTTGGTTATAACTGCTTAAGAATAACTTGGCTAAAAATGTTTAAATTACATATTTAAACATGACCCAACAGCAAATTGCAATATTGATGATTAAAACTCATTATTAAAATTATTTCTATGCTTAGGAATTGAAGGCTTATTTTATACACACACACACACACACACACACACACACATATATACATCTATCTAGCTATATGTGGGAAGGGCTTCAGGAAAATATAATTTTTGTGCATGAGTCTCGAGATTTTCATAGAAGCAAAAGTTTATTCTAATTTAAGCATCTGCATCAGAAATATTTATAAATTATAGAGATTTAACCATGAAGATACTTTATATCTTTGTAAGTATTTTCAGTTTTTGTCACAAGCAAAACAAATGACCTCTCAGTTCAATTTTGATAGAAGCCACTGAGTTACCGGGTCAGTTTGGCAGCAAAGCGCCTGGCCTCTGGTGCCTTCCTTGATCTGCCTTTAAAGCACCACTTTGAGCTACAGCTTGCCCTAAAGGTTAATAAATTCATGTTCCCAAAATACTTTGAGGTCTTCATATAATAGTACTATGTAAGTATTATACTTCTGAAAGATATTTTAAAATTTTTTTGTTCAAGGACACAACAGCACTTCTTTGGAGGCAGCAATTAGACTTCTTAGCAACAGTATCATGTTAATATATAATTAGAAATAAAATGATCACACACACACACACACACACACACGCACAGTTAACATTAACATGTTCAAAACCACAGCCTTCTACAATAGTTTGGTTTCCCCAGTGCTATAGAATAGGCCTATGGATAAAAACATGTTTGTTTATTTCTTTAAGAAGACAAAAGGTATTATCAACCTGATGGTTGTAGGAGACATGATAAATAAAAAAGAAATAGGCTCTTACCGATAAGCAATGTTGAACACAGGGCTACTTGAAGCATTTTATAGGCCATGATCCTGTTTTGGAAAAAAAAAAAAAGATTTATTTACTTTAATTTAGCTGGAAAAAGCTTTAGGGTATATCAGGTACTTTTCAGAATTATAAAGCATTTGTCACATACCTGGAACCCCTGTGAGCTGAGACACAGTCAGAGAGAGGCTGAGGTGGCTTTTTTATATACCTCTTGCCTTTTTACCCTTTGGACTTTTTGAACTGGCTTTTTACAGGCTGTTCTTATAAGGGTAATTTATTTATTTACTGATTTTACTATCTACATAGATTAATGTAATGTTAAAAAAAGGTAGAAAAACTGGATCACTCACGTATTGCTGGTGGAAATGTAAAATTGTCCAGTCACTTTGTAAAACAGTTTGGTAGTTTCTTAAAAATTCAAGCTTTCAATTACTGTCCAACCCAGGAATTGCATTACTGGGCATTTGTTTCAGAGAAATAAAAACTTACGTTAAAAAACAATCTGTAGAAGAATGTTCATAACAGCTTTATTAGCAACAGGCAAAGACTAAAAACAAGCCAGATGTCATTCAACAACTGAATGTTAAAACGTGATACATCTATACCATGGATTACTACCAGCAGTAATAATAATAGCTATTAAAAATAATAATTATTGGCTGGGTGTGGTGGCTCACACCTATAATCCCAGCACTTTGGGAGGCCAAGGTGGATCACCTGAGGTCAGGAGTTCGAGACTGGCCTGGCCAACATGGTGAAACCTGGTCTCTACTAAAAATACAAAAATTAGCCAGATGCGGTGGCACGTGCCTATAGTCCCAGCTACTTGGGAGGCTGAGGCTGGAGAATAGCTTAAACCCGGAAGGCAGAGGTTGCGGTGAGCTGAGATCATGCCACTGCACTCCAGCCTGGGTGACAGAGCGAGACTCCATCTCAAAAAAAAAAAATTTTTTTTAATTAAAAACAAGGAATGTTTTACTGCATTGTAAAATGTGTTTGTTTCCAAAAACAGTACATAATCAATACAACCAGAACAGTACTTTCATTTTTGAAACAATTGCCCTTTTCAGTGCCTTGATTAATCGACTAGTTCATCATCATACAATTTATTCTTAATGACAAATTATGCCTGTGTGCCAGTTTCATTAAGATTATGCAATCTGTAATGAATTGGTATGGATCTATAAAAGTGGTAGAAAACAACTTTGTTGATGACTATCTTTAAATTGTAAAGGGTGTTTAGAAACCTACCTGAGGCCGGGCGCGGTGGCTCACGCTTGTAATCCCAGCACTTTGGGAGGCCGAGGCGGGCGGATCACGAGGTCAGGAGATCGAGACCACGGTGAAACCTCGTCTCTACTAAAGATACAAAAAAAAAATTAGCCGGGCGTGGTGGCGGGCGCCTGTAGTCCCAGCTACATGGAGAGGCTGAGGCAGGAGAATGGCGCGAACCCGGGAGGCGGAGCTTGCAGTGAGCCGAGATTGCGCCACTGCAAAAAAAAAAAAAAAAAAAAAAAGAAACCTACCTGGGAGTTATGCCTCCATTTACTGATAAATGAAAGGTTTTAGAAGACAACTAACTAGAAACACACACTGCAAAATCTTGGAAGCTTAGGCCATGTGTCCACCTATACAAGATTTTGGAGACACAATAGCTGTTGCCACAATTCACAATTCTGTAAGTCTCCATTATTTTTTACTTTGTAAAGAGGTATAAATTTTTAGTTGTGTGATAAACTAGAATAATATCAAGAAAATCATAGGAAAATAATTTTTTTTCTTTTTTCTCTTTTTTTTTAAATTTGCTTTAAGTTCTGGGATACATGTGCAGAACATGCAGGTTTGTTACATAGGTATGCATGTGCCATGGTGGTTTGCTGTACCCATCAACCCATCATCTAGACTTTAAGCCCCGCATGCATTATTAGGTATTTGTCCTAATGCTCTCCCTTCCTTTTCCCCCCAACCCGCTGACAGGCCCTGGTGTGTGTGTTCCCCTCCCTATGTCCATGTGTTTTCATTGTTCAACTTTCACTTATGAGTGAGAACAAATACTTTTGTTTTTTAAACTGGGAGATTATAGAACCAAAAGAGAAATTTATCTTTCTTTTCTCTACTTTCATCATTCTTCAACTTACAGGCCTAAAGTGAAGTTTGTCTGGAGGAGGAATGGGAGAGGGGCTTTGCTTCCTATCTCTTTTACCTTACTTCTCTCAATGGGTCATCAGTCAATTCTTTTGGATGGGTTAGATAATGCAAGTGTAAAATAATAACAGCTATTCCATAATTTTTACACACATTGTCTCATTTAATACAGCAATTCTATGGAGACAGTATTATCAAGTTTCATAATTTGTCCAAGGCGTGTTCAGAAATAACAGGGTAAAGCTTTACAGCAGAAGTAGAGATGAGGTTCACACACAAAAGCATGAGCCAGTAAAATGAGACAAATTAGGTGAGTGTGGCTCCAATTGGGCCCAGAAGTGAATGTGGCCTGGGCAACTCAGTTTTATCAGGAAGGTGAAGATATATACAAGATCCTTCATGGGCCAGAAACTGTTATCCTTCCTGGTGAATGAAGCCTTCCTGGATCCCCCAATTCAGATTTGGCTGCTCTTTCGTACATCTGCGTACCTTTAATCGTTAGGCCATGTTTTCCCACATGATGGTTATGTAGGTACATTTCAGTATTTCCGGGTAGATTACATGCTTCCCGAAGGCTGGTACTACCTTTTACTCCTGTTTGTGTGCCTTCAGTGCCTAGCACAGTGCTTGTCATATAATAGTTCTCAGTAAACATTACTGAACTTAATTGAATTAACTGATTCAAATTAAATTGAATTAATTGGAGTCAGTATTTTCCTGCACTGGCTTATCAGTTTTCAGTCTTTTCTAACTGGCTACAGAAAACAAATAGAATGTTGTAGTTTTGTTTTGATGTCGATGCTTGGGTTTTAAATAGTTTTCCCCAGAACTTGTCTCTTCTTATGATGTATGAAAGAAAAAAGCTGAAATCCATGAAAATTGGCAATCTTAATTATAAAGATATAGAAATGCTCTTTGAAATCAAATTGGAATATCTTTGAAAAATAGAAAGATCAAGTGGGAAGAATTAATGAAGCTTGTCAACAGAGTCTGTTTACAACTCTGATGCTTTATACTTAGAAATCATTACTTTAATACGATATGACAGACCTTGGTAAGCTCCCATATTACATATCAACGAAAAATAAATGTTAGAAGAGAAACATGTGAAATCAGATTTGCTATCATTTAAAAAATTTTAAGGAAGAAAAAAGAAAGGTAAAAAAAAAAAAAACCTTTTGGCCGGGCACGGTGGCTTATGCCCGTGATCCTAGCACTTTGGGAGGCTGAGGCAGGTGGATCACCTGAAGTCAGGAGTATGAGACCAGCCTGGCCAACATGGTGAAACCCTGTTTCTACTAAAAATACAAAAATTAGCCGGGCATGGTGGCACACACCTGTAGTCCCAGCTACTCGGGAGGCTGAGACAGGAGAATTGCTTGAACTAGGGAGGCGGAGGTTGCAGCAAGCCAAGATTGCACCACTGCACTACAGCCTGGGTGACAGAGGAAGACTCCATCTCCAAAAAAAAGAAGAAAAAAACCACCCAAACAAAAAAATCTTTACACTATCAAGAAGCAAGCTGAACTTAGTTTCTGTTCTGAGTCACGCCAGCAAGGCAATCCAACCCTACAAATCACAAAGCTTTGGAAAATGTAATGCTCATTTATAAAATTCTGATAAGAAGGAATGAAGGGCACAGTACAGCTTGGCATGATTCAATGTCATCACTGGCATCAGTAAAAGTTGGAGAGCCAGCCAACGTGTTGGGAGAGGAGAAGATATAAACTCTTAACTAAACATTGAAATGAACTTTCAACTACAGTCAACCTATTGGAAGTGAGCAGGTGATAGCACTTGTTTTTATGAAGTTATTTGAGACTCTCAAATAATTGCTACATGAGAGCAAAATTTTACTATAGCACCTGTTAAGGGAATCATTTTTAACTGATTTGACTACAGATAAAGTTTACTATAATTTGTATTGTTAGTATAATGTGTCATCATTATCAGGTCAAACCTCTCAGGGGAGCCATTTCTTTCCTAGGACTGAGAGAATATTCTGATATTTAAGCAGAGAATGACCTAGCAACCACATCCTAAGAATGAATGATGGTTTCTGTAAAGTTTTGAGCTACCTACAGAAAGTAGCTCTTTAGCAAGGCACAAGATAACAAGATTCAGACCTAGTTGGTGTAATTAAGAACTCCTTTTCAATTATTGTGTAGAACATGGTTCTGTCTTGGAAGCTGAAACTTTTGTTTTCATTTTTTTTCTCAATTTAAGAATAAAATCAGGCCTTGCTGAGGACACAGATGAAGTATATTCTCTCTTTAATCTTTCCATTCAACTCAAGTACACTATACTTCTTCTCGTATCTACTGAGGCTTTAATGCTGCTGTCATCAGGATATGAGGGCATATATTCACCATATATTAACAGTAGGAGCCAGATTGACTTGGAGAAATTAACTAAAAGGTTAGAGAAATATATTCTGCCCTTGTATTCATTTTAATGTGGTTACTGCAGGCTTTAAAATTTGCTACAGCCTAACCTGGGCAACAGAGTGAGATTCTGTTTGAAAAAAAAATTTGCTACAGTCTGAGATAACTTAGGTTTAACGTTTGGAAATGTAGCTTAAGGACCTGAACAAGTAGTTGGAGGTAGCTCAGGATCTTTGAAAGACTGACTGATCCCACCTGCACTGAGGAAGAGGAGAGCTCCCCATTACATGGGGCTTAATTTTCCTCTTAAGATCAAAGGTCATATTGGATCTTGGATCTTAAAATGACCAGTCTTGGATCTTCAGATGATCCAACATGACCTTGGGTCTGAAGGTGACAATTAAGCTCATGTTGTCCAAGGTCTCTTTCTTTTCACTCTTTTCCGTTTATTTCCGAATTTGTATATGTACCAAAGAGCAGCATTAAAAGACAGAAAATTGAGAATTTAGTCTTATCCTTCAGTTGTTATTCATTCATTCAACAACTATTTATTGGACACTTTCTAGGCTCTAAGTACATTTCAAAATCCATCTATTTGAACATATTCCTTGTGCACTGTTCCAAGTACTAGCATTACAAACAGACATCAAAATTTTTCCTTGTGTGAGAGAAAATAGTTTCAGGGAATGTTTCCCAGTGAGGTGAGCTGGAATTTCCCATGAGGACAAATTGAGTTGGGGGAGGAAGAAAAATCCAGGAAAAGAGAGCCTGAGGAAAGGTCAGGGGGCTTGAATGGACACGATGCATCAGTGAGGCATCATTTGGGGCCATTACAGTACATTTATGAATACTCTTCAGGCCTACTTTAAAAACTTTCTATGTTACTGATGTTCAATAATTTCAGTGATTTCTGTTGGTTGTCACTATAAACAAGTTGGAGTCATTTAAAGATGTGTCATTAATACAAATGTATACAGTTTGGCAGTTTAAGTAAAACGCCAATCTGTTATATGATATGGTATTAGAGTCACACAGCTTCGTGATTAAGCTTTGCGGTAATGCATGCCAAGGCATTTTTCTCATTATACTCTGAATAATTGATAGTTGACAATATGTGACATTTATTGAGCATCAGCAATGTGCTAGCTCGCTTACAGAGCACAGAACTATCAAGGGACCTTGCCCAATTGGCTCACTATCAAAACACAGTCTGTCATTTCCTAAGTCTTCCATGCTTCACTAAACTAAAAGAAAAAATAAAAGCATTTCTGGAGATTCACTGTAGAATTGAACAAGGCCAGATTTTCTCTGCAGGTAGCTCTGTGGACATTAGTATTAGTTCCATAGGGATTCAATCTCTTCCCATGGTTCTGGTAATCACAGAAGATAAACTTGATAATCTAGTGTAGATTTGAGGTAAAGGCTATTCTAGGATTTATGATGCTTTTTCTGCTGCAAACTGTAATTGAGCCCTCAGCAGTGTGACTTCCTCAGGATCAAAACTAAGTACATGTGTTTCAGTCCAGTGCATGTAAAACCAACAGTTGGATTCACCAGGGAAAGGCTTAGCTTTGAAGGATTTAAAGTATTCCTTGAAATTCCTGGGTCCTTGAGGAAAAAATCGGAGACTTGATAGAGCAAAGGGATATGGAGGAAGGTGTATGGGAATTAAATGCCCTGAGTGGGTAGGGGAATAGGAGAGAGTAAAGAGAATTCTGAGTCCTGGCTTGGAAGGTGTAAGAGGTTAAAAGGAGAATACGAGGGCTGCCACAGTGGATGCATAAGAATAGTAGAAATTACTTCTCATGCATGATTGTTGGGTAGCTATATTAGTTTTCTAGGGCTGCCGTAACAAAATGCTACTGCCTGGGTAGCTTAAGTAATGGAAATTTATTTCTTACAGTTCTAGAGATTGGAAGTCCAAGAAGGTGTTGGCAGTTTGAATTCCTCTAAAGTCTCCTTTTTGGCTCTTTTCGGGCCACTCTCTTGCTGCCTCCTCACATGGTCATCCTTCTGTGCACATACGTATCTCTGGTGTCTGTGTCCTGATCTCCTTTTCTTAGAAAGACACAAGTCCAGATTGGATTAGCGCCCATCCCAACAACCTTATTTTTAATTAATTACCTCAGTAAAAGCCTTATCGCCAACTATGGTCACAATCTGAGGTACTGAGGGTTAGGGCTTTAACATACGAATTTGGGGGGAGGCAACACAATTCAGTCCATGACAGTAGCAAAGACAAAACCCTTCAAATGTGGGCAGTTTTGTTGCTACCAACTTCTGATTTTCCATAAAGGAAAGGACTTTTTTTTTTTTTTTTTCCTAAAATGGAATCTCAGCTCTGTCTCCAGGCTGGAATGCAGTGGAGCAATCTCAGCTCACCTGGGTTCAAACGATTCTCCTGCCTCAGCCTCCCGAGTAGCTGGCATTACAGGCATACGCCATCGTGCCCGGCTAATTTTTGTAGAGATGGGGTTTCACCATGTTGGCCTTGCTGGTCTTGAACCCCTGACCTCATGTGATCCACCTGCCTTGGCCTCCCAAAGTGCTGGGATTACAAATGTGAGCCACTGTGCCCAGACAAAAAAGAAGTTTTTGGAAAGCTGATAGAGAATATCAGAAGAAACAGCCCCAGTAGAACGGGTCCACTGATGAATTGTTTTTTCTTTCCTTTCCTTCTTGAATAGAAGAGAGGTTTGAGAAAGACAAGAAATGCTATTCCACAATCTTCCCTCTCCGTCTCCTGATTCCATTTCCTTCCTAGTAATTCAAAATTGTTAAATTATTTGTATCTCTGGGCCAACATGTTAAAGCTAATGTGAAATTTTAGTTCTCACTCCCACTGAGGTCACCCAACAGGTTGATGGGTTAATTTCTTTTTCATGGAAAGAAGATGTACCAGAGCAGATGGAAATGGGCAAGAGTGAGTTGGGGAGTTTGCCAGGGGCTTCCTATATCTATGGCAGGCCTTGGTTCCATTTCTTGGAGGTTCCTCAGGTAGAATTAATTACTTTCTCATGAGTCTTAAATCCAGATTATTTAATTTATCCTGGTCATGTAATAGGAATTAAATGAATTATCATAATCATTTTCCTTTGTTATCAATTGTAATATATGTTTCTCAAGCAAGCCTGAGAATATTATTCTTTAGAACTAGAAAATCAAATTTAGTGCACGTTCCAAGGATCTCAAAACTACTATTATCCCCATAACAAGGGTTCCTAGGAGGAATTTTATAGAAATTCCACTTTTAATAGAGGTATAATGGTTACAGAGTCTGGCCTTTTTGATGTTCCAGTGTTGGTAGGATGCTGTATGCTCCACTGTTACTGTCAGATTTTCTTCTCAAGAGTAGTAAGCCCATATAGTTTGGCTGTGTTCTCACCCAAATCTCATCTTGAATTGTAGCTCCCATAATCCCCACCTGTCATGGGAGGGGCTTGGTGAGAGGTAATTGCATCATGGGGGTGGGTTTTTCTCAGGTTGCTCTCATGATAGGGAATAAGTTTCATGAAATCTGATGGTTTTATAAAAGGCAGCTCCCCTGAACATGCTTTCTCTTCCCTGCTGCCATATAAGATGTGCCTTTGCTCCTCCTTGGCCTCCTCCCATGATTGTGAGGTCTCCCCAGCCATGTGGAACTGTGAGTCCATTAAGCCCTCTTCCTTTATAAATTGCCCAATCTTGGATATTTCTTCATAGCAGTATGAGAACGGACTAATACCTAAGCCTTTGGTTACTCTAGATGAGAACTGTGATGCTATAAAGACGAGAGCTTTGGGTGAAGAGTATAGACATGTAGTCCTGAAAAGGAAAATGAGAAAAAGGAAAAGAAACTACAAACCTAGAAAGAATAAACAACATTAGCACCCAATATAAGATAATTAAACAAAAATATTTCATGATCTGATTGAGATACAGTTATAAAGATGAGACTATGGCAGAGGTTGGCGTATGTCTGTGCACCAGAGGCAGGTGAAAGACACAAGAGGGGGTAGGTATATGATCAACTATATACAATTTTGATACCTAGCTGTCTTGAATAAGGTTTCAAATGTTTAAGTTGATAAAGTAAATAATAATATAAAATAAAATAAATATAAAATAAAAAATACATCCAAATCTCATGAGCCCAGTCCCATGAACTCCTTGGCATATGGCATGCATCTTTCTGGGAGAAAATCTTGCCAGTGGGAAATTAATTATAATAAATATTCATTATCTCTGGTATTTATGAAGACTTTTATCTGTAAGGTTTGGATATATGAAAAAAGAAAATATCACTTTTGGAGTGGTTGCTTTTTGAGTGATGATATCCACTCCAGCTATCACTCTTCATTAGTGAGAGGCTACCGAGAGATGGGGTCCCCCTTAGAAGATGAGGTGATTCGCTTTGGCAGGGAGTGACATTCTGAATAGAGAAAACCCAATCTACTAGTTTGATGGTAACTGATTAGAGGGTAGAGAGTGCTTCTTACAGGAGTAGGGGAAGGACAAGTGAGTGATTTCAAGAGAAATAGATACTCCCACACTCCCCCCACCAAAAAAAAAGAGAGACTGAAAGATGCTTGTTACAGAGAATGATGCAAAGGCAGGAAACCACTGTGGAAGGGATTCAGACTCAGAGCGAACAACTCACTCTCCCTCCCAACCTCTCCACACAAAAAGGTGTGGAATTTGGAAACCTGAGAGATGTCATGGAGTTTCAATCTCCATATACACATGGCATATTAAAGCCAGTTGGCATTTTTTATTGATTCAATGTTTTCCAATGGCATTTCACATTATCAGTCAGAAGACCCAGGAAGATGCTCCATCATTAACCTTCATACCAGCATAAAGTCTAAGAGTCAGTCCCCTTATCTGGACAAGAATTCAGTCCCCATTCAAGCTAGGAATATCCAGCAAATGCCTCTCAGCCAGAAGAGCAGGATAATATCAGTGTTTCACAATTTGGAACCTTGAAACTAGTGCTTTTACAATCAGTCAGCATTCAGCAATTCTCCTCCACCACGTCCTATTATTTTTTCCCAGGGGTATCTGTACAATGAAAGGTATTATGCCTTGTTGAAGAAATTTCAGGCTACAAATAAAGAGATGGTGGAGTACTGGCCTGATGGTAGAGGGTCCCTGACATCACATTATAGGCTTATTTCTTTTAACAGGTTGGGCTTTTTTTTTTATTATTACTTTATGGTCATATAATTATTATGGTGAAACAAAAATAATGAACATCCAACAATAAAATAAATAAATAAAACAAAAAATGATTCTAAAAGTGTGCAGTTTTGGTTTTACACAAATGCTGTGCCTATTCTAAAATGCTTTTATTACAACTGTGAAAGTTGTCAGAATTAAAATAGTCACTAGTGTTAAAACAAAAACAAAAACAAAAAACCCTGACAAAATTGCCGGGGAAGGCCAGGCAGAGAGGGTTCTCATGCTTGTATGTCTGATAACAAAACTATCATAGAAGACTTCGCAAAAATCATAACCTTGCACAAAGGCCATCGTGACCTCACACAAAAAATACTTTTGCAAGAACATCTGCCCGGCAACTGCTCGTCTAACCTTGGACGGGAATCACTTCTGCGTTGTTGATCTTTGTAGCCAAGGATAATTATTTCAAAACAATTATGTTATCCTTTTCACTTTTTCTTTAAAAAATCTTTGACTTCCTTTACCTCCCTGAATACGCACATAGTTTACTATGGCATGCATATTCCTGTTGCAATGCTCTATTCCCTAATAGATATCTTTTTCTTTTAGAGAGCCTCTCTCTGTTATTTAGGTTGACACTACATTTTTTTTTTTTTTTTTTTTGAGATGAAGTCTAGCTCTGTACCCAAGGTAGAGTGCAGTGGTGCGACCTCAGCTCACTGCAACCTCTGCCTCCTGGGTTCAAGCGATTCTCCTGCCTCAGCCTCCCAAGTAGCTGGGACTACAGGCACGTCCCACCACGCCTGGCTAATTTTTGTATTTTTAGTAGAGACGGGATTTCACCATATTGGCCAGGCTGGTCTCGAACTCCTGACCTCGTGATCCACCCGCCTCAACCTCCCAAAGTGCTGGGATTACAGGCATGAGCCACCACGCCCAGCCGACACGACATTTTAAAGCTTACTTCAAATGACAGAAGTCTGGCAATTTGATGTGGGAGGGACACGACACTAGTAAAAGGAAAATCAGATAGTCAACAAATTGTCAATTAGAAACAAAAAGTTTTGAGTGTCTAAAATATACCAGGCATTTTCTGCATGTTGCTGTAGGATGATATGAAATGAAGATAATATAATGATGGATAAGTAAGTTCCTCAGACTGACATTTGTCTATTGGAGAAAATACAAGACAATTTGATTCACTTCAAAGGTCTGCAATTTGAGTTAGATAAGAAATTTTAAGAGGCAGTTCTTTTAGCGACAGCAGGAAAAGTGTGCTTACCTCTTCCTTTGAATTACCAGTGATTCACTGCGTGTCTGTAAGTGCTGTGCTCAAAGGTCAAGGTGCAAGTTTTCCTTACATGTGTGAGGTTTTTTCCACCTTTGAACTTCTTAAAAGGCTTTTATTACAGAGTGCCCCAAAGATCAATGTATCTTGTTTTATCACTTTGCATTCTAATAATGCACCAAAGTTGGCTATTTGCCAGGGCTTTTTTTAAAAGGTTTTGCTGAAAGAAGATAAAACAAGTTTGAGAGGAATTTGTATGTGCTATTTTCTCTTCATTTTCCATGGACAAATCCCAGCAAATACAATTATAGAAAACCCTATCTTGTCTTTTCAGATTGAGACTGGTGCATAATTCTTGGAAGCCAATTGAGTTGACAGCTTCAATTCAGAAATTGGACAATAACATCTAAATGGGGGCTCTGTGCAGAAAATTTTCTTTATACATTTTTTTGGTCAGTCTTAAAAGGTGTTAAGTAATATCTATAGACTTTGCACGTCCCCTTCTGTTTACCTACGTGTGTTTCTCTCCTTCCTGGTGTTTTTAACTGGCTCCTTTTATCCCCGTGAGCTAGCTCCTCAGCCTCTGATTTTAGAGGCACACAAGTTTCACTAACTTCACCAGTTATTTTCCATAACAAAAAGTGTATTTTATTGAAAAAATGACAACCCATTGTTAGCTAATTCCACTGAAGATAGGAAAATCATATATTTATTTAAACTTCATTGACAATTTTTCTCTTCTTTGATATGCTATTTAGTGCTAAATCCTACTTTGACAAAAATGAACTCATTTTCTTCTACCTCTCAACCTGGTAATTTTTTGTGACTTGCCTAGTGCTATCAACAACAATGCCATCTGCCCAGGATTTAAGACTTAAAAGCATGTACTGACTTTTGGCCCCTATTTCTTTTCTGCTTTTCTCAGATACCAGAAGAATTAAATTAAGCCACCAAAACATATTTTCTCCATGCATTTCCTATCTGTTGATCCCATTTAGAAATGCCTGCTCCTGTTTTCCTAATCAAGACCTTACATTCACACCACTCTAGTTCTTATCTCCATTATCTCTTCTTCACTTTACTTCAAGTCTTTTAGGGTTGACCTTTCCAGCTAAATAAGTTATCAGGGCATCCGATTCACTTTTTCTTTGTTTAGTATCAAGGTTCTCCCCAGCTCAAGACTTCTGTTTCATACTTTCTATTGCAACACTCTTCTAACTGGCTTTTCTGCTTCTAGTCTTGAACTCCTCCAGTCTAGAATGCATCCAGAATGATCCTTATGAGGCCTAAATTCATTCACGGTACTCCACTGCTGGAGGCTTGGGTCTGGTTTCCCACTCATTTCAAGATACATTTCAAATTTTTCTGCATGGCATTCAGGGCTCACCATGATCTGAGTTCCGTTCCCTTTCAAGTTCCATCTAAACTTCCATTTCCTCTTCTCCTGCCCCACTTTGCATAAAACACTCCAGACATAATGAGCTACTTACTGAATGCCCAGGCAGCTTCATACTTTTTCTTTTTTAAACTGGGTAGTCTACCTAGAATGCCAATCCTGATTCTTTTTCCTGGCAAATGTAAGTTCATCTTTCAAGGCATTGTTCAAATTTCACTGCTTCTTTGAGATCTTTCCTAACCTGCCTCCCTCCTTGGAGCCCAGCCTTCTCTCAGAGAACCTCTAAGACCTTCCTGCTCTAATTGATGCCTTAAAAGCCTATTAATGCAGTAGAAATTCCCTCCGTCTCTGTGTACTTTCTCTTCAGTCTGTCTTGTAAGAGAGGATGAAAAACTAGAAACTACATTTAGATGTTTTAGCAACCAAGGCTCTGGTTGTGAAAAAGTGTTCTACCAATTAGACTATGTTCTACAAATCAGAAGTCAGATGCTTTTCTTACTCTCTTTCTCTCTCTCTGTCTCCCTGTCTCTGTCTCTGTCTCTCTCTCTCTCTTTTTCAATACTTTGCTGCTAGCATGCAGAACATGGGATGTGAGGGTTTAGAGGCAATGGCCAGGCTCAGCATTCTACCATCTGGAAGCCATCCCCATAGGTAACTGGAGACAACAAAGCCGTGGCATCAGCAGATGCTGCCCTGTGCTCTGCAGCTTTATGAAGTTTGCCTGAATTCAATTGTCCAGTGGTGAGCCCCTGATTTTGGCCCTTCTATTTCTCCTAGAAGTTTTATAAATATCCATTTCCCTATATTCTATTTCACTGTGCTTGAAGTACCTGGAATGGTTTCTGTTTCCTAGATTGAAACCTCATACGTTTGCTTGTATTAAACTATAACTTTTTTGAATGCAAGAACAGGTGTTTTTCTTTCTGCTCTCTTGGGATGACCACAGAGCTGGCTTTCACCAAATAGATGGCTGATTCACTAGATGAGCCAATAATGACTCCAAATGATGTATCACAGTAAACATAAACCTGTTTACTGACACACAAACCCCTGACACGCCAACCCCTCTTTCAAGGCTGTCCTTCTTTACCTGGCCAACCTTGTCCCTTCCTGTGCTTCAGTCTAGTGATTCTAGTTATTATATTCCATACATGTATGTCCTGCCCCTTCCTCTATCTTTTTGTTCCAATGGCTGCTCCCGTCTGCAGTGTCTTCCTTCCTTTCTGCCAATTCACATTTACCACTTCTGTCAAGAAAAAACATAAATATCACTCTTTATAATAAATATTCTTTTGCTGATGCCCAACCATGAAAAGAATGTTTAACTTCTGGTGCTTTCTGGCATTATGCTTTGCTACTCTATGCCAGTTAAAATAGCTTTGGCTCCAAGTAAAAGAAAAGCTAACTCTAATTAAACAAATAAGGATTAAACTTCAGTTTTGTTTTGTAACAAAAAATCTGGAGGTGAGAGATCGCTGGTTTTGGTTTAGTAATTCGAGAATGTTTGTAGCAGCTTCAAGTGATTTTCTTGACTTTTTCCTCAAGGATGCAAATGACACCCAAAGATCCAGGTATCGTGCGTGTATTCAAGGCAGACACACAGAAGGAGGGAGATAGAGCCAGGCCTGCCTGTGCCTTTTGATAGGAAAGCAAAAGCCTTTCTAGAAACCACTTAGCATACTTTTACATCTATCTTATTTCTGAAGACTGGGTCAAATAGTCATCCCTCACTACAGAAGAGTACAGGAAAGCAAGCTTTCAGCTGTGAGATG
Source organism: Hylobates moloch (assembly GCF_009828535.3). Taxonomy (NCBI): domain Eukaryota; kingdom Metazoa; phylum Chordata; class Mammalia; order Primates; family Hylobatidae; genus Hylobates; species Hylobates moloch. Next base: position 52,638,240 of record NW_026652279.1, read on the forward strand.
GAAATAAGACAGTCGGAAATGGTTATTGGGTTACCCAAACCAAAGTGACTACCCTATTTTCTAAATCTTCTAATACCGTCACTACTATTTGGGCAAATTCAAGACCTCGTATTTTTCTACAATTTTCAGACGTGCTTCCCACTGTGCTGCATACCTGGGCATAAAGATTTCCAGTAATATAAATAACTTAGATTAATGCAATGAAAACTCTACCATTGTATAACATGGAGTAGATTGAGAGAGATAAAAACACACTAATCAGATTGTCTCACATGAATGCAATAAAATAAGAAGAGTGTCTTAGTTCACTTTATGTTGCTAATAACAGAATACCTAAAACTGAGTAATTTATAAAGAAAAGCAATTTATTTCTTATAGTTATAGAGGCTCACAAGTTCAAAGTCAAGGGGGCATATCTTGTAGGGGCCTTCTTACTGGTGGAAACTCTCTGCAGAGTCCCCAGGTGGCCCAGGACATCACATAATGAGAGGGGGCTGAATGTGCTAGTTCAGGTCCCTCTTCCTCTTCTCATAAAGCCACCAGTTCCACTCACATGATAACTCATTAATCTGTGAATGAATTAATCCATTCATGAAGGCAGAGCTCTCATGACCCAATCACCTCTTAAAGGTCCCACCTCTCAAAACTACCATATTGGGGATTAAATTTTGACATGAGTTTTGGAGGAGACAAATATTGAAGCCAAAGCAAAGAGTGTGAGTTATTTTCAGATGTATTTTCCTATTGCCAATTGAGGGTCCTTGGCCTCTTTTAATATCATCAATTTAATAGCATTTGCTTATTATAGTATGCCAATGTCACTTCTAAATTCTAGTTCTTAAGAAATGGCAAACCATCGTGGATGGTCGGTAGGTTCAAAACATCAGTTTTTTATGCTTATGAAATTTGTCTTGAGTTCAATATGTTTGTGAAGAGCGATGAAATGCTGGTTCACATAATAGCTGTTTAAATGAGAGGGAAAGTGTAGTTTGAAAGATTTGAGCCATTATTTGTGACTACAATATGAATTTTACAAACCTGAAATGTTAAGTTAGGAAGAGCTGAAGAGTCTTTTATCCCAAACAGGCTTTCCTTAAAATCAGTACCAACCATTAGATGATCAAATGGCATTCTCATTTTAAATTTCCCCTCCCTGCCACTCCCCCAGTATTTTTTTTTTTACCATGAAGTAATGTTAAAATGAATCTTGAGGCAGGGTTGAGGGATATGGCTGAAATAAGCAATCACAAAAGTACTCCTTGTGGAGAAACAAGGTTTGCCTTTATGATGGCAGAGTGGCTAAACAGTGTTGAAATGGGGAGGCTGGGAAAGGCTTTTGGTGGATTCTGTGCAGTGACTTTCAGGTCTCTTTTTAAGCACAATCTAATGTATTCTTTCTGTCCCTGTCATCCAGGCTAACCAGTACTGTCTGGTGCTTTGGGGCTGGCCACTTACTGTAGGAAGTCTCTGCTCAGATTATTAGAAGGAGTACTTCTGCAATAATCACACTCTTCCCTCTGATAAAAATTAGATATTACAGCCTTTACTAATTATAGGCTGGTGGCTCTGGTGCCCTTCCGATAGTAAATTGCTTTGAGACAGCAGCTGGAAATTGGGTAGTAAAATAAATCCAGAAGAGACTTGTCAAGCTTTTCTTGCTCATAAAATGAAAATAAAATATCATTATTTGTGAAGTTCTATAGAAGGAAAATTTGGAAAGATAGCTCAAGTTGCTTAGTAAAGAGAATTTTGCTGTCAAAACATCACCACATCAGCCACTGTTAAAAATGCAATCAGGAAAATTACTTGAAATGTTTATGTTTACTTCCAGCTTCCAGTTTTGAAATTAGAACATCATGTTCCTTCGGGTTGCCATTCAAATTCTCTTCCCCTCCTGATTCCCATAAATGTAGTAGTTGATAAACTCCTCTCTTTGGAAGTAGAATGACTACTCCAAAACTAAATTTTTTTTTTCTTTTCTGAGAGCTTCACTGCCTGTATGATGCCTGGAAATTACAAACACATCTAGTTCAAGTTCTTTATTTAATAATGTTTGTTTCTGACTTTATGACTATCATGTAAAATTTTTGCTGAGTATTATTGAACTACCTTGGTTTCTAAGTCAAAAGACATTGAATCAGCTTGGGTTTTGGTGACTTAAGAACTCAGGGCTTTGTGAGTAGAGAAACACCATTTATTTACACAGGTGTTCTACACATCTGCACAGTCCTTCCTCATATTTATCTATCCGCCCCAACTCCTACCTTCTACCTGCCTAGTTCTATCTTTTGGAGCAATACCGAATATCTAGGCATTGAGCCAGGCCAGCAAGTTCAATAGTTGCATGTCAGCTGACAGGTAAAAAAGGTTAGTAATCCATTCAGGTGGGGGCAGCTATTCTCACCTAGGGACAAGCCTCTATATTAAAGTCCAAATTCTGTTCTGATTGTCTTTAGTTATTCCTTTTGTTTTCTCTCCGGCTTGTCACTTTTGTTTTTCATTTTTTCCTCCAAATAGAAAAAACATGATCAGCTCAAGAGACACAGGAAGGTAAGTGCTAGGATTACAGGACAGAGCACCCTTACCTCTGGTTCTATGTAACACAGTGGACAAGCAAAGAGAACTACCCACTTACTTTCCCCGCACTGTCCTGCCTTGCCGCCCACGTTCCCCCACCATCTTGTGTGTGTGTAATCATTTCGAATCAAATTTTAATCCCAGTTTTGGGCTCCATTTTCCAGCTGGGGAGTGACTGAGAGGAGCAGGGTGGGGAACAACTGTCTGAGAAGGTTACATAAACCTCAATTCCAGGAGAATCTAGCTCAGATGCGTCATTCTCAAATTGTGGCTCCAAGACCAAGCAACAAACAACCTCGCGAGACAACTGGGTCGACGGCTCAGGGGGAGCTTCGCGGTCCCGCCGCAAGGGGGAGCACGTGTTTGCTGAGCCCGCCCTCTGCGCGTGAGCGTGAGCGTGGGCGTGGGCGTGAGCGTGGGCGTGGCCGCGGGCGCAGGCGAACGGTTGCTGGTCAGGTGTACTTGTCCCCTTGAGTTGCGCGGGTCGTGTTCGAGGGCATGGACGACAGGTACGCTGCGCTTCGGCGGGCCCAGCTGCATCTGGATTTCATCCACGCCAACTCGTGAGTGCCGAGGTGGGGTCGGGGTCGGGGAGGGTCTCTGCGCCATGAAGAAAGGTTTTGCCCGTCCCCTGAGGAATACTCAGCAAGTGAACTTGATTTATGGATTTATTTATTTATTTGAGCTGTATAGGCTTTTTTAAAACGATGAAAGCATAATAAAGATATATTCTGGGCCAGGCTGAACCCTTTTGGTGCTCTTCAATGAACACCAAGTGGTTGGAAGGCCCTACATTTATCATTTAACACAACTGTTTAATTGTTGGTCAGCAGAACTGTGAATCCGCCTAACCTTAGTCTGCCTAACACACTGACAATTTAAACATTAAAGTTGCCCTTCAAACAGAGTAATTTGCATATATTGGTTTCAAACTCTATGGCTGAGTCTTTTCAAAAATGTAACCTCTCTAAGGATAGGAATCTCAGCTTTTAGTTATTTGGTCATTTCTTCTTCTCTGCCATGCCTGTCTGCCTTTTAGAGCTTCTCAGGTGTCATTTCAGATACTCAGATTGCAGAAGGGAATGACAGAGGTTTTTTCTCTCATCTGCCATTTCCCATACAGCAAATTATAGCAGTTAGTGTTGTTTAATTCACAGTGGTACATCCGGGTTTTTCTTGGTCTTTTTTTTTTTTTTTGGCATCTTTTGGTAATTTGGATTTACTAAATATAGGGACTGATATCAGGGATGTACCAAATTTGAAACCACAGAAATGGAGGTATAAAGAAAGCCAGGGAAGGCCAGCCTTGCTGTGTGGGACAGACTGTATAATTTTAACATAACAGAGTTAAACAGGCAATATTCAGCAGATACTCAGTTTTTATCTCTCTATAGAGAATGATGTCAAGCTGGAAAAGGTGGAACAAAAAGTTAAAAGGTAGCTGAGGTGGAAGACGAAGAAATAATAGTTTCGAGTGAGTTTAAGAAAAATGCTCAGGGCAATGCTGGAAGGACTGTGAATTTTATCTCAGGAAAATTCCTCAGCCTCAGTTTTATATGGATTTTGTGGCTACTGCTTCACAACCTCCATTCCCCCAAACCACCCTGTGGTAGCCACTTCCCCAGTCCCATTTTCAACTAGTGGTGTAGTAACTTAACAAGTGACAGCGACATGGAGTAACAACAAAATTAGGTACAAATCGAAGACTTCCCAGCTCCTCCAGGTAGATTGGATTTGGAGACAGGGTCTTGCTCTGTGGCCCAGGCTGGGATGCAGTGATATGATCATAGTTCTCTGCAGCCTTGAACTCCAGGGCTCAAGTGATCCTCCAGCCTCAGCCTTCCGAGTAGCTGGGACTGCAGGCATGCACCCCTATGCCCGGCTAATTCTTTTTCTAAATTTTTAGTAGAGATGGGGTCTGGCTATGTTGCCCAGGCTGGCCTTGAACTCCGGAGCTCAAGTGATCCTCCCACTTCGGCCTCCCAGAGTGCTGGGATTACAGTCATGAGCCACTGAGCTCAGCCCAGGTAGATTTTTGTTTGAGACTTCCTCCTGCAAAAGGAGTGATTTTTAAATTTCTCCCTTTACCTCTATGTCCAATCCAGAGTGCATGCTTTCTGTAAATATGTTTCAAATCATTCATTTATCTCTGTCTCCACTGCCACTGACTTTAGTCCAAGCCACCACCGTCCCTTGTCCAGACTACTCCAGACAGCCTCTTAACTGGGTTCTTTGCTTCCCATTCTGGCTGCTCAATGGTCCATTTTCCTGGAAAGCTGCCAGAGTGAGCTTTTTAAAATGTAAACCAACTTATGACCCTCTTCTTAAAACACTACAGTGGTTTCCAGTTGTATGTCAGCCAAGTACAAGCTCTTCTCTGTGAGCTAGGAAGTCCTGCATGACCCAGCCATGCCCTCATCTCAACCTGTTCTCCCCATTTTACCGTAAGCGGAGCTCACTGGTCTCCTTAGCTCTTTTTCTGCTTCGAGGGTCTTTGCGTCTCCTGCTCTTGGTAAAAAGTTTCTACAGTACTCTGCAAGGGAGTGAATTCTTTCATCCTTCAGGACTCAGTTTAAATACCTTTTACCAAGAGGTGCTTTCCCTACCACCATGCCCCTGCTCACCAGTTACTCTTTCCCATCACTACTACGAAGGTAGCACCCAGTTAAAATCTGTACTATCATCTTCATAAGTTTGTTTACTTGTGTGTTTTCCATGTACCCCGCCATCTTGAGCTCCAGGACATCCAAGACCCTGCCTGTACACATTGGCACATGGTAGGCAGTCAGTGACAATCTCTTGAATGAGCTAGTGCAGAAATTCATATGACATTTTTGGTTAGAATTACTGCAGTTGCTTTTCTAAAGGATTGTTTATGTATTGAATTTTTGTATATTGAATCATGTACTTTAAATTTCCTAGAAGGGCTTGTGATTTAAAGTCCTGATTTTGTAAAGCATATCACATTTCTCTTTTACACTATTTTACATTTTTATAATGGCTTTCTTTTGGGTGAAGGACATCTTTTGTAACAGTAACATTTTAGTAGTTTTTTTTCTTAATTACAAAATTTAAAGCTTACTTGACTCAAGAGACTTTTAATCATCCTCTGTGTTTGAAACTCCAAAATACGGGGATATATATTGTGTGTGTGTGTGTGTGTGTGTGTGTGTGTGTGTGTTTTAAAAATACATTTTAAACTAAAGTGTTGTCCTGTGGCCTGAGGTTGCAGGTGATGCTTTCTCGTGTATAGAAGAGCAGATGTGTTTTTGATAAATGAGGCTCTCTTGCTTCTGTTACCTGTTTACTAAATATAGAAAGAAAATTGCATACTGAATATTCCCTTAATGCTGTGATAAGGTTGCTGATTGAAATATATGCTGCATCAGGAAATGAGAAGCAAGCATGGGAGCCTTAAGCTAGTGTGATTCCACCCTCAGATAACTATGCAACCTCCAAAATGTTGTAAATACTGAAGTCTGGAGCATTCTGTTACCAAGGACCTGGCATTCGACGGTACAGGAGAGAGTGACCTGAGGCCATTTTTAAGGTTATTTAAGGAGCAGGCTTTTCAGCGGTGGAAAGATTCTGCGGAAAAATACAGATTGTTGAGGCACGCAGGGGCTTCCTGCCAGTTCCTTTGCCTGCAGATGGAGCCTTATGGCCTTTTAGTAGACAAGGATTTTGATCAGTATTCTTCAGAAATATTTTGTCTTTAAATAATACAATTTTAATGAAAAATCCTCTGGGAAAAACCTCACTAGAAAACATGCTTATAAAGTAATATTAAAAGGTCAAAGTTTATTTCAGTGATAGATACTAAAGGCCCTTAAGTTTTTATTTTATTAGAAGTGGACAGGATATTTTGGCAAAAGTGTTTTTAACCTTGGCTTCATAATGGAGGGTATCTAGTTCCGAATCTTGACCGTGCTGAGAGAGTTGTTTCTAGAGTAACTTCTTAATTCACTAGATGTCTGGAACTGGAGAACATTTGTCTGCAAGAATCTTAAAGCTTTTACATTGATTACACACCTGGTTTAACTTTTTGTTTTCTCTTTATTTCTTCATCAGCACCACTCACAGTTTCCTTTTTGGAGCACTGGCTGAATTGCTGGACAATGCAAGGTAAGGTTTACCTGTGAACAACAGTTATTGAGGGAATTTCATGACATAACTCTGGTCTAGTTACCTGGGAAGATAAAAAGATCATGTCATATTTTCCCATCTGGAATGTTTTGTGACTTGATTTCCTATAAAATCAAGGTATTCTAGGAAAAAGGATAGTTGAGAGAAATAATTATTCATGTTTATTTAATTTTAATTTATGATCAAACTTGAAGTCTGTTTTTATGTTAATAACCATTTAATAGTACATATTCGTTTAGATATTTTTTGAATTATATGTCAGTGTATACTTGGATTTGGGCATTTATTGAAGTCTGCGTTGAAGCAAATTGTATAGTTAAGAAAATAGCTAACTTGTTGATCTCTTACTGTGTATCAGACATACATAAACACTTTATATATGAGCATTATGTCATGCATCCTTACATCTACACTCTGAGATGGGAATTAATATCCTAGTTCTACATATGTGGAAATTGATGCATAGAGAGATTAGATGATTTATTCAGAGTCCCATAATTCATATTTGGCAGAGCTGGCATTCAAATTAGAGCAGTCTGGCTGCAGAATCTCACTGCCACATTTTACTGTCTCCAATAAAGGTATTAATGATTAAGGAACCCCTTAGACAATTTAAGTTCTACTCAGTAGTGTATTTGTGGGAGCTTGTGAGGGGCTTCTTTTTTTTTTTTTTTTTTTTTAGTTAAATTGAATAAAGCATTTGACGTGTTTTATATTGGTATTACCTATAACAGAAGAATTTTTCCTACCTTTTCCTCAGAAAGCAAAGTCCATCCAGGAAGTAATATGCAGTTGTTAGATCAAGGATCTCAGTAGGAGCCTAAATTCCCTGCCACTGGTTGATAACAGTATTTTAGCTTTTTTTGCATTTGTTCCCCATTTTTTGCCTTAGATGGGAGATGACCCTTCTGAGAGTGTGACCACAAAGTGTAGTCAATTAACCAGCCATCCAGAAATTCCTGCCCGGCACTAAGTAGAAAGTCGTTATCTCCTCCTTTTAGGAAACTCTCTCTGTTGAGCTAATGGAATCATAAAAAGGGAGGGAAGTAGAGAAAAAGAATAAAGTCTGTTGTTCAGAGCCATGAACTCAGCTTGGAAGGAGCTAATAAGGATGAAGCCAAGACAGATAAACACTTCTGATTAGTTTCCCTAAAGGAGCTTAGGGTTGCTACTGTTGCTGCTGCTCAAAGCTTGGAAGCAAGGCTCCTCCTCTGTCATTGGTCCTGCCTCCTACTGAATGGGCCCACTTTCAGCAACTTGACATCTGCAAGTCTGAAAGAACACACTTGTCTATTTTTCCAACTGTCTTTTCTCCTTTGAAGTTGTTTCTTTCATTCATTCAACGAAAGAGGACAAGTAAAATCAGAATGTAGAAGAAGTAGAACAATAGAAACAGTTTAGGTAGTAGAGGTTGATTGGGAAAGAAAGATTGACTTCAGACTCAGGGGACTGAGAGAAATGTGATCAATAAAACAATTCTTAGAGCAGCATTTGTAAGCTGGCAGCCCCTTGACCAGGTCCAGCCTGTCTTATGTGTGTTTGGCTCATAGTGAAAGTTTGCACAGTGTTTATAAAGAAAAGGAAGGGAGAAAAAAGGAATTGTTTATAAGGTTTAAGATATTGGAGATACCAAATAAAAAATTTGGGCCCCCTCTGCCTTCCTTGAAAGATTAGGAAAAGTAGCAACCTCAAGGCCACATTCCTCCACGGGATCAGGGTTTGGAGGTGAGTAGCAGGTGCTCTCTTGGGACCAGCCTGTGCCTTCAGCTTTGCCTCATTTCCAGTTTTCCCCCGTGGAAAGCCTCAACCCTTCAGTCCCTCTTTCTTCATGGACATTTGAGTTTTCCACCACTGCTTAGATGCTAGTATTTGACATCAAAAGAAGCTATTTAACAGACTTAAGATACTCAGTTGGTCTTATGAAGGAGAGCTTTATGAAGTCCCCATGTTATTCTAATAAATTCTTTTCTATCATAGTATTCAATATTTTAATGATTTCCTGTAGTTTTAAAAATTAGAACTGAAAGACATTAAAAAAATATTGTAGAGAGAGGAGAAGAATATGTGATGATATAGGAAGGATTTGTTGGGGCCCTCTTCCTAATACAGTAGCTCTTCGGAGAGGAAGTATCCTGGGCTAAAGAACAAAGATTATTATAAAATGTCTTAATATATGATAAAGGCGAATTATTTTATGCCTTAATCCATGGAAGTACTGCAGGAAAAAACTGTCTCTTTAAAAACTTTCGTTTCAGTACAGTGGCATTTTTAAAGCATTTATTGTGTACATGGTACATTGTGTAATGCATGATTGTATAATGGAGATATTGATACCTATGTGTTACGGAACTGTAGTAAGGACTGGAAGAGAATTTTCAAAAATACATCATTCAGTGCTTGCTTGATACATCAGAGGTGCACCAGAAATGGCAATGGTAACTCCAGATTGTCTATATAGGGAGAGCTGAAAAGCAGCAATTGGCTAGAGGAAGGAGCTATATGGGACTAACTTCTAGGCCTGTGGAGCAAGTACAGTGTACCTACTCAGATTTGTTTGGGGTAGTTTTGGGTTTAGAACTGATGGAACTTTTGAGAGACGCTCAGGTTTCCCCACCAGAGTTACGTAGTTGCTGTTGTTGCACTGAGCTTCCTTTTAGACTCTTCCCCACCTTAACTTACCTTCTTCCTCACCTTAACTTACCTTCCTCCTCATCAGCTAAGTCTTCCTTGCCTATACCTTCCTCCTTTCTCTCACACCCTTGATACTGAAGCCAGAATCTTCTGGCCCTTTCTCCTTTTCTATTAAAAATTTTACTTTAAAAATAATTGTAAAAAAAAATTGTAAAAAAATACAAAAATAATATCTGTGAGTTTTAGAAAATAGAGAATTTTTTTTAAAACAATGTTCATCAGTACTCTTATCACCTAGAAGAGGAGTCATCATCCTTTTCTGTAAAAGACCAGATAGTAAATATTTTCACCTCTGTGGGATATGGGGTCTCCTTTGAAACTACCCAACTCTGCCACTGTAGTGCTGAGGCAACCTTAGATACTATGTAATGAATGGGCATGATTGTGTTCCAATAACACTTTTTATTTACAAACAGTTGATGGGCCATTTTGGTCCGTGGCTACAGTTTTCCAACCTCTAACATAGAGAAAACTCGTATTAACATTTTGATTTCTTTCCTTCTGTGTATGTTCTTTAAAATGTCTTCTTATAGTAAACTATTACCTAGTAATTTGATTTTTCTTTTTTTTGAACTAAAATATGAAAAACATTCCATGACTTCTGGATTATTTGCCAGCCAGCTTTTTTTGTTGTTTTTTTAAAAAAATTATATCCATTTTATTAGTTTTTTGTGTAATTCCCACTAAATTCCATCTCTTCTTTCACATTTCTGAGTTGCAGTCTTTTTCATATTCTCAAATTATGACTAATCATAGGTCTTATGATATAATAGCACAGTGAAACATTTTAGAAATTGATTTTGAAGCAATTTAAGTGGATTTTTGTATTGTTTGATATCTGACAATAAGTTATACCTTATGTAAGCAATTCATTTCATATTGAAGCAATAATATTTTTATATTGTTTCCAGAGATGCAGGGGCTGAAAGACTTGATGTCTTTTCAGGTGAGCAGATTTGCTTTCTTCTTTTATTTTCTTCTAATGGAAAGCCTGTAGTTATTTTGCTTGTATTTTATTTCATGAAATAAAACCACATTCTATAGAATTTTAATGTAATCTAAGTGCTTTGTGGGTACAGTGACTCTGTGGGGAGCCAGGGTGAGGAAGGTATACTCTGAGAGTCAAATTGTGTGCTAAAGAACCCATTTACAAAATTAGGTCTTCCAGAGTTTTGTGAATGTATCAGAGTGATTTGGAGCACTCAGTTTGCCTGCCATGAGAAACAGTTTTATTTTTAAAAAGTGTATTAAATTAATGGTTATTCATAATTAAGCATACATTGTTCCCAACTTAGTAGTTTTAAAGTGTGTACGTGAATGTGCGGTATGAGGGCTAGAAAATCCAAACCAAATCTGTTTTCTTTGCTGACTTTATTCGTACTCATCAAGTATTTATTGCACTCATTAGTTACCTCATTAGACTATGATGCTAATGAAGTTAGGTTCTGTGATCCAGCTCTGTAGAGTAATGCCCAGGTAGTCACGCGGCATCCCTACCACATTTCTGTCAGCTGTTCTGCAATATTGGCTACTGGTCACAGGTAAGAGGATATGCTCCATGATCTAAATCCATATCTCTGTTTAAAAAGCACCTCAGTTAACTGAGTGTTCTGAGCCAGAGGAGTGCTTATGCTTCATGAGGGAGATAGACGTGGACCTCTTGAGATAACTGAGGAAACAATAAATGACACTCTTCATCTCCTTCTCCTCTCCAGGTCCTGAAAAACTTGAGAAATAAAAAAAGAGTCAGCCTTTATTGCTGATAAATGTTAGGCTGGAGTATGTAGCTTAGTGTGAGAGAGCAAATGGACTTGCAGGTCAGACCCCGGGATCACGTGGACTCACCCGCCCAGTGGAGTTGGGCTTCCTCTGAAACTCATCTGCCCTGGGACAAGGGATCAGGACTCACACTCTCTGCAGGCAGCTCTCTCCTAGGAGGAAAATGCAGGGTCAGAACTGAGCCTCCCCAGTTTATTCTTCCCTAAGTGACCAGTAGGTGAGTGAGCTCACCTCCACAGGGGAAAAGTGAGTGAAGGCACAGAATAGGGCCTTTCTAGTGAGAAAAAGTCATCTTCCCTTCCATATCCAATAGAGTAAAATAGGATGAACACTCTTGCATAGGAGAGACTCAGAGTATGGTGGGAACACAGAGAAAGAAGAAATTATGCCTCATATTAAGGGGCTAGAGCTTGAAATGTGGATGTGATTTTTGTCAGATACTCCAGGAAGAAAAGAATATTCCTGTCTAGGTAATAATTATGAGAAAACAAATGGAAATAGGCTAGTTCACAGATTCATTAATTTATTCAGTAATAATGTGTTGTCTATTATTCTAGGTGCTGGGGATAGTGCACTGAGCAAAATGTTGAGGTCTGTGTCCCCCCGGAACATGTATCCTAATGGGGAGAGACAGACAATACAGAAATGAACAAATACGTAAATACAAGACAATGATAAGTGCTAAAAGGGAAAAAAATAAAGCAGAATAAGAGAACAGAGAACCATGGAAGGGGTATACAGCTTTTCATGGGTGGTCTAAGAAGGTTTCTTTAAATAGCTAACACACCAGCAAAGACCTGAATGATGTAAGGGAGGGAGCCACACAGATACCTGGTGAAAAAGCACTCAGGGAACAATGCTGAGGCTCGGTTGACTCGCACTAAGCGTCAGAACCAAATGAATGAGCATCTTCAATACCATACTAAGGTTTTTTCTGCAGTCAGTGGACCACTGAAGAACTTTGAGCAGTGTCAGTTTTCTAAGTAGACATGTGCTCTTTTTTTTTTTTTTTTTTTTTGAGACAGAGTCTCTCTCTGTCATCCAGGCTGGATGCCGACCGGCTCATGCAACTCTGCCTCCAGGTTCACCCATAGTAGCTGGGACTACAGGTGCCCGCCACCATGCCCGGCTAATTTTATTTTGTATTTTTAGTAGAGACGGGGTTTCACCATGTTAGCTAGGATGGTCTTGATCTCCTGACCTCATGATCCACCCGCTTCGGCCTCCCAAAGTGCTGAGGTTACAGGCGTGAGCCACCGCGCCTGGCCAAGCTCTTTCTTTTTTAAAGAAAGATACTCATTCCAGAAATACCTTACAAGAGAGTCTGGAGAAGTATGAAAGCAAGGATAGCAGGGAGGTATGGCTATGTGAATTACCTAGGCAAGATTTCATGAGAATTATAATAGGGCAATAGTACTAGAAATTGAGGAGGAGGGACAGATGTAAGCTGTATTTCATTCAGAGCACATGCACAATTGATGGAGGGTTGAGAAGACTTATCCATAGTCACAAAATACAACAAATGCAATCAGAATCCATGCATTATATTCTTTGGGGTTTGTGACTGGAGACCAGCAGAGAATGAGAGTGTTTATTTCACTCTACTTTCTCTAAGTACTCAGTTTATCATCATAAACAAACAAAATAAGATCTTGACCAAGTTGAGATTAAAGTGGCACTTCTTTTTTTTTTTTGAGATGGAGTCTCACTCTGTTGCCCAGGCTGGAGTGCAGTGGCACCATCTCGGCTCATTGCAACCTCCGCTTCCCAGGTTCAAGCAATTCTCCTTCCTCTGCCTTTCCAGTAGCTGGGATTACAGGCACACACCTGGCTAATTTTTGTATTTATAGTAGAGACGGGATTTCATCATGTTGGCCAGGCTGGTCTCAAACTCCTGACCTCAAGTGATTCCCTCTGCCTCAGCCTCCCAAAGTGCTGGGATTACAGGCATGAGCCACCGGGCATGGCTGGCACTTACTTCTTTTTTGTGTTTATGTATATTTGGTGAAAAACTGAACTTATAGTTCAGTTTGGCTTAAAATTACCTATTCATGTTTTTGTTGATTTACCTGTTCATTTTTTATTGAGACAAGCCATCATATGGCTATCAACCTAGCAAACTGATTTTCTTAAAAAAATGGATAAAAAAAAGCAGGGACAATGCTTATGTATCAATACATAGGATTATTCTGGGGATACAAAGTTAATCTAAGATTGGACTAGTTTTCAGATTATATACTGTGGCCTTGAATTATTGTCAATCTTAAATTTCTGTCAACTAATTAATTTGAAGGCTACAAAATTCAAATGAAATATGTTTCCCGTGGTGTTTTATATGTTTGTGTGTATTAGTTCCAGTAAACATGGATATGCATTTGGTACTTTTTTTGAGTGCTTACTAAATGCCAGGCACTAGACTAGGTGCTGCGTTTACACTCTTTAAGGAACTGGCATTTTAGTGTGGAGCCCATGAAAAATGTAGTGTGTAGCTGTACTTTGGTGGGTAGAGGGCCCATAACTTTCCTCATATCTCTGAGGTAAAAAAAGTGTAGGAACCATTGGCCCAAAAGACAAATAGATATACGAATGGGTATTTTAATATACTACAAAGGTAGGAAAACAGATAAAGGGGTCATTAATTATGGGCACTAATGACATGGAAGGATTAGGAAAGGCTTCCTAAAAGAAGTCTGATATGAACTAATTGAAAGAGAAAATAGTCATTTGCCTGGTGAGTGAAGCATGGAAAGGGTGGAAGGGCATTATTTGCAGCAACTGGAATATGGAGAGAATGTAGAAAAAATGTTTGAGATGTTTAAGATTTGTTCAAGGGGAGTATTTATGCAGGAGTGGAAGGTGGCAGTATGGGCAGGTGAGGGGAAGACAAGAAATGAGCTTGGAGAGTTATCCCGATGGCCCTGTCATGGAGGGCAAACAAGATTTGTTAGGTGGTTGGATTTTATCCTGAGAGCAGTGGGAAGCCATGGAGAGGTTTTAAGCGGGAGAGCAGTGAAATGCACGACTGACGAAGACTGGCTGCACCCTGTGACTGTAGGCAGAGCAAGAAGGTAGGGCACTGTTGTGATCCAGAAAAGAGATGGTGGTTTCCTGAAACCAGACAGTACACTGGGGATAGAGAAAGTGGTCAAATGGGAGTCATTAAGGCAGTGAAATCGAGAGGACCAGATAGTTGCCCGTGTGAGGGGTGAGGAGATGGAGAACATAATGATGATCCTGAGGTTTTGACTTGGACAGCTGAAGCTTAGGGGCAGGGTGATGCCATTTATTGAACAGGAAACAAGGAGGAGGAGAAAGTCTAACGTTTGTGTTTGTTTTGTTTTGGACATGCGTAATTCACAGGTGATAAAATATACCTGAAATTCATAGTTTTAAGGAATTGAAATAAACAAGGCCAGGTTTCAGAGTGGATAATGGGGGAGTATTAAATTTGGAGGCTATACTTGTTTGTCTCCAATTCCTAATACGGATTTACAAAAAAGGGACGTACTGTAGTATATGTCTGCTGGGAATCTTTGGTCTTTCTCAGCCATTTACTGAAGGAATACCCTTCTTTTTGCAAGCTCCTTCCAGGAGAAATATTTACAAAGAAGTGCAAATCAGCTGTGGCTATTATGCAGAGCTGCTTGAGGTTGAACCTGGTTTTGCATCAGGTGATTCCCAATCCTGGATGAACGTTAGAATAACTGAGGGAGATTTTACGAGAAAATACCAATTTCTGAACCCTATCCAAGACCAGTTACATTAGAATATCTCTAGTTGATTTCAATGTGCAACCAAGATTGAGAGCTACTGCCTTATGCAGAGAACTCAACAGAGTTGGATTCCCCTCATTGAACAGTGAGGAAATATCAGCCTTAGAGGGAGGACTAAACAGAACAAGTACCTTAAAGGGGGAGAGGAGGAATATCCTGACACAGAAGTTGAGGTAAGCAGGCCAGAGGACTAGGTAGAGAGAAGGCACTGGGAAAATGAAATGGTAGGCCAGATCCTAAAAGTTTACAGACAAATAAGTAAATTAGAGAGAAGGGGGGGATTAGAAGTGGGCACATCACCATGAAATTATAAACCCAGAAAGATTAAGTATGTTTTATAAGTATGTATTCATGGGCTATCTTGAAACTTATTTACTTTTTAAAATTTTAATTCTAGGTGACTTTTTTTTTTTTTTTTTTTTGAGACAGGGTCTCTCTCTGTTTCCCAGGCTGGAGTGCAGTGGCGTGATCATAGCTCACTGCAAACTTGAAGTCCTAGGCTCAAGTGATCCTCCTGTTCCAGCCTCCCAAGTAGCCAAGACTAGAGGCATGTGCCACCATGCCTGGCTATTTTTTTTGAGATGGAGTTTCGCTCTGTCACCCAGGCTGGAGTGCAGTGGTGTGATCTTGGCTCACTGCAACCTATGCCTCCTAGGTTCAAGTGATTCTCCTGCCTCAGCCTCCAGAGTAGCTGGGACTACATGCACGCGCCACTACACCCAGCTAATTTTTGTATTTTTAGTAGAGACAGGGTTTCACCATGTTGGCCAGGATGGTTTCAATCTCTTGACCTCGTGATCCGCCCACCTTGGCCTCCCGAAGTGCTGGGATTACAGGCATGAGCCACCGTGCCCAGCCTATTTTTTTATTTTTAATTTTTAGTGGCCATAAGGTCTCACTATGTTGGCCAGGCTGGTCTTGAACTCCTGGGCTCAAGCCATCCTCCCTCCTTGGCCTCCCAAAGTGCTGGGATTACGGGTGTGAGCTACCACATCCAGTCTCTAAGTGACTTTTGAACAGAGAAGTTGACTTAATAAATGTTCTGGAAATGAATCTATGGGGACAGAAAGCATATCAGTGATTGCTTGAGGGTAAGGTGAGGGTGATGGGACATGGAAGGGTCCTAAGGGAGGGTTTACAAAGGGTCAGGAGGAAACATTTG
The DNA here is from genome assembly GCF_009828535.3 of Hylobates moloch. NCBI lineage: Eukaryota > Metazoa > Chordata > Mammalia > Primates > Hylobatidae > Hylobates > Hylobates moloch. The sequence continues at coordinate 52,654,368 of NW_026652279.1, forward strand.
AGGTGTGGATATGTTCACTGCTGTGATTGTGATTATGATTTTATATGTGTGTGTGTGTGTGTGTGTGTGTTAAAATTTGTCAAATTGTGCACTTCAAACATGTGCAGTTTATTGTGCATAAATTATTCCTGAATAACACTCATTTAAGAAAGAGAAATGTGCTAGAACTCATATGTCCAACTACTGAAATTATTTTCAGGGCCAGTTTACAAACTGGGCACTAAAATTAGTCTCATTAGTTTTAGTTACAGCTTTAACTTTATTTATTTATTTATTTATTTTAGAGACAAAGTCTTACTACCTTGGGCAGGCTGGTCTTGAACCCCTGGCCTCAAGTGATCCTCTTTCCTTAGCCTCCCAAAGTTCTGCGATTACAGGCATGAGTCACCACACCCAGCCTACCTCCAACATTTTTGTAAACCAAAGATTATATTATGTAATTTAGTGATATCTTTAAATCATCCTAATTGATTTCTTATTTGAACTTAGCCATTTTCAAAAATTAAATGCGTCTTCAAGAGGTAAATATTTGCTCCCATGAAGACACACTCACAAATGGCTCTTATGGGAATTAACTACTTAGAAGGGAGCCTGATGGATTTAATAAGAATGGCCTGGATTTATTTTATAGTTGTGCTTTGGTGGAAGGGCACAAAGGTTGGTCAGTTTGAGCAAAGGATCCTGGGGTCACTTCACCATTTACCTTTTTCCCTCCCCACAGAGAGGAAATGCCTGACATTTAAAGGATAGTCCAGTTGCAGAGCAGAACATGTCCTGCTGTATACATAATTTTTTCACATGTAGATGTTTTGTGTTAATTTAAAGCCTTTATGTTGCATGATTATTTTTCCCCTGCAGTTTCTTGTGAAGCTGTAGCCAAGACTCCACTCTAGGCTCCATCTTTGTGCCATAACTCTGTCACTCTGTGGCTGCATTGGAGGAAGACGAATAATTATTCTAGCAGCATAACTTTCTGACTAACAAATTAAGCCCGATATTTATTAGTAATAACTGCTTTCTCTTACAGTGGATAATGAAAAACTGCAGGGGGGATTCACGTTGTGTTTCCTGGATGATGGATGTGGCATGAGCCCTGGTAAGTTAATTATCTAGATACCTAACTGGCTGTTAAAGGAAACAGTCTGAAAACCTACAAAATAAATAAAAATGCATTGAGTTATCTATGCAAAAACAGGTATGGAGCTATTAAGGAAAATAAGCCCCAGACTTTTTGTTGAACTTTTTAGGTTTAAGTATCCCAGTTGGCAGAGTAAATTTATTGTAACCATCTAAACCAAGACAAAAAGTAAATGTATATTAATATTGTCAGAAAAATGAAAGGCAAATGTTACTGATTGTAAGAAATAAGCATCTGGGAATGAATGGAAAACAAATAGTCACTGAATGGACTCTGAGATTGTTTTTAGCTTATCCTTTAGGTATTGCTTGTGAGAGCCCCAGGCAGTTTCCTGTGCCTTTAGGCTATTTTTAATTTTGCTTAACCGTGAGGTAGAGATTTCCTCTCCTTGTTTTTAGCCTTGTTTATTCCTCTGCATTTTGAAAGATTTACTTGCTTCAAATGAATGTTCCCATCATAAAGAATACATCTACAATATATTTCATGACTTATCTTTGTGTATTCAAGGTTAGCACAAAGCCAGCACATTATGGGTATACAGTGTCTGTGTGCTGTGAAATTGAAATGTGATTCCATCTGAGGGCATTGGGTTGTTTTAGATATTGTATTCCTGAATTCTTTAAACACGGTGTGTTCCACAAGCCAGTGTTTTTGACTGCTCGATTTAAAAAATGGTGAGAGAGTTCAAGTAATATGGTCAGTTCCACAACTGAGGAAAGGATGCATCAGTATGCTCAAATATTGATTTGCCGATAGAAGCTGAGAATATGAGGTACGGCAAATATCTTATTTCGGCTCTGAAGTTTCCCCTTGGTCTGAATAGTCGAAGAGTATTAGCAAGTTTAGAAAGACTATTTCACCCAGTTTTGTTCTGACTTCAGATAATTTTGATTTTTCCAGGTCATTTTGATTAAAAGTATTCTTGGTCTTTTATTGTTAAAATGAGAAAGAAGAGTTTGTAACAACAACAGAAAAAACGCATGCTGAAAAAAGTAATTTTTCACTTCTAGCCTGAATATTAAGTTCATTTTTTTTGAATTCCTAAAATAAATGACAGAATATATGTGATATATTCTAAGGGAATTCCTTATGAAAAGAAGCAACTCTTTTTATATGGGTCATGAACAAAATGTTTGAAACACAGACAAGTGACGGATATTCAGACCTTCAGAAGGAACTCACACTTCAGTTACATAGTAGCATCAAGTAGTAATAAAGTAGAAGGAAGATGACTAAAAGTAGAATCTATCCCTTGTTCAAACGGAGCTAGATCAATCTTGACCCATAGAAAACGACTACAGTGCTTTCCGAGTTTTTAAAAAATTCTCTAGTCTTGCCCCTTTATAGTCCATTCCCCACACAGCATCCTGAGTAATTTTCTTTCTTTTAATGTACATTTTAGCATATCATTTTCCTGCTGAAAACCCTCAGTGGTTTTGCATTACTTAATACAATTTGTTCTCTCAGCATCTGTTCCAAGGCCTTACATTATTTGGCCCTATTCACCTCTTTGGCCTTTTCTTGTTCTTCCCACTTCCTCGCTTAGAACATTCCACCCACACATGGCTGACCCCTCATCATTTGAATCCATCTCCTGTTAACCATCTGCCAGTGGCCTTCCCTGATCATTCTGTCTGCAGGCCACATTCCTGTTAATTCTCTATCACATTACCCTGGTTTTGTTTTCTTCACTTAATACTCTCAGTCAGAAATGATCTTGTTTATTAGTTTACTTTCAGTCTGTTTCTCCTACCACGACACAATGTTGTCCAAGGCAGGAGCCATGCCTGGCCTGTTCAGTGGTTTATTCCCGTGCTCAGAACCTGGCAACCATGTACGTAAGTTCATGTAGTGTGTAATGGAACATATGGGATTTGGTTCAGAGCTATACCATGTCTGTACCAAGACTTACAACGTTGGGTTATAATCCTAGCTGTACCTTCTATCAGCTCTGTGACCTTGGGCAGGTTTTTTAAACTCCTTAGACTTACATTTGCTCATCTGTGACATGCAGGTCATAATAATAATACCTTTCTTGTTTTGTTATAAATATTAAATAAGCTGTGCATGTAAGTTTATAACATAGTACCTAGCATGTACTAAACAATCAATAAGTGTTAGCTAATATTGTCATTATGGATATCCTTACCTAATGCCTAACCCCTCATAGGAACACATCATAGGAGGTCCAGTTAGTTTCAGAGAAGCAGAATGGTTGGTGGCTTTTACACACCTCATACCATGTGCCACTGAACTATAGCATGTCTGTACCCAGACTGACACAGGGTCCTCGGGACAATTCTTCAGCATGTATTCAGGTAGGCCAATAAGAAGAACATTCTTGGTCCTGAGGTTGGTATTAATATATTCTGAAGTCCAGAGGATTGCTGTCTAGAACTCCAGAATAGCTGGAGAGGTCAGGAGAATGACTTGGAACGTCTGAAATGATTAGCCTTCTTTCCCAGGTAGTATCAGAGCAGAGGCCATCCTGCCCCTCTTAGTCTCACATGGGCCTGGTTAAGGGCTAAATTCGTGGGGAAATTACTAGTGGTACAAATAATTATAACACTTATAATTTGGTAACACCCACCAAGTGCCAAGTTTTGTGTTCAGTATTTCACAAATGCATCATCTCATTTCATTTATTTCATTTATCTTCATCAGCAACACCGTGATGTAAGTATTACATAGTTCCCTCTTACAGCACATGGAAATTAAGGCTCAGACTTTTAAACTCTACCTAAGGCCGCATGGTTAGGTCTGTCTCATCTCTTTCAGTATACAGTTGTTTCTTAGTATCTGTAGGGTATTGATTCCAGGACCTTTCTAGGATAGGATACCAAAAGCTGTGCAAACAAGATGGCACGGTATTTCCATATAACTTATAAATATCCTGCTGTATGCTTTAAATCTTCTCCAGATTCCTTATAATACCCAACGCAGTGTAAATGCTATTAAATAGTTGTTATACTTTGTTGTTTAGAGAGTAACGACGAAAAAAAGTCTGTACATGGTCAGTCCAGATGCAATCTATTTTTTTCTGAATATTTTCAGTCCAAGATTAGTTGAGTCTAGGAATGTGGAGCCCGCCGTACCTTGGGCTGACTGTAATACCACTAAGACCCTTGTCAGAGACTATGGATTCTGATGAAAATCCTTGTCTCTGGGCTGACCCAAGAGTTATGGGTTTGCCCTGATGTTCTGAGGAATGTGAGATCCTGACAACTGGGCCTCAGGCCAGTGTCAAAGAGTCTTCCTAACCACCTTAAAAGTCACTGTCAATTACAGAGGAAGCTTCAGACATCATTTACTTTGGACGATCCAAAAAACGGCTATCAACCATGAAGTTCATAGGGCAATATGGCAATGGTCTTAAAAGGTGAGAATTTTTCTTCTCTTAAGACATGTATTATTGATACTGGGAACACTGTTTATAAAGCAATTTACACAGAATGATGCAGGCATGTAAAGCTTTAAAAAATATAAACTTGAGGCAAGGGTGACCTACTTTGTGTTGGAATCTCCATATACAAAACTGACTTTTTTTTTTTTTTTTTTTTGAGACAGATTCTCACTCTGTCACCCCGGCTGGAGTGCAGTGGTGCGATCTTGGCTCACTGCAGCCTCCGCCTCCCGGGTTCAAGCGATTCTTTTGCCTCAGCCTCCTGAGCAGCTGGGATTACGGGCGTGAGCCACCATGCTCAGCTAATTTTTGTATTTTTGTAGAGACAGGGTTTCACCATGTTGGCCAGGCTAGTCTCGAAATCCTGACCTCAAGTAATCAGCCTGCCTCGGCCTCCCAAAGCGCTGGAATTACAGGCATGAGCCACCATGCCCGGCCCATAACTGACTTTTATCTTTACAACATTTTAAGTTAATTCTCCCAAATAATAAGGTAAATCCTCTTTCAAAGATTCCTGAAGCGGTACTCCTGGACCTTAGCGCTATGTTCTGTTGTTTCCCAAAGCATATTTTAACCTAGGTGCTGTGTCTGGAGCTCTTTTTTTTAGTATGCTGCATTGAAAGGTCAGGACATGAGGCTCACTTGTACGGCTCCTGCCTGAGACAGATGATTATTCTTTTGAGCCCTGAATGGACCTTTTCCCCTGCAGCCAAACCTCAAGCAAGAGTGTGGCGCTGGCTTAGTTCAAATTCTTCTGCTTTACTTTGAAAAAAAAAAAAAAAAATTGTACCCTCTTGATGACGGGTCAGCAGAACAGTGTTGGAAAGAACATCCTGTTACAGTACACAGTGATAACAGCCTGACTGTTTCTTCCTTTTTAGTATTTGAGATGTAAAACATGATGTTCTTCATTTTTAATATAGTGGGTCCATGAGAATTGGAAAAGACTTTATTCTTTTTACGAAGAAGGAAGAAACGATGACCTGTGTGTTTTTTTCTCAGACATTCTGTGAAAAAGAAAGTCTTAGTGAGGTAAGAGTTGAAGTTTTCCTTCTGTTCCCATAGCAATGATGTTGCTTTCATTTACTCTCTCAGGAGGTGAAGTCTTATCATGGGTTATTTCTGATATGATTTAGAAACTTAGGAATGTGTTTGGGAAATGGAGAGAAGGTATCAAGACATTCTGGGGATATCAAAGACCTGTCCTCTTGACCCTTTCCTGAGAACTTCATTTTTATTATCTATGTGCTCAAATCTCCCAAAGTAAGAGGCTCCCTTAGACGTGATGAGCTTTTTAGAAGAAACCTGCAAAATCTTTCCACCATATATGCCATAAATGGATTATCATTTTAAAAATAAATAAAATATTGGAGTCAAAGACTTGGAATACAAAATGTAAAGAAATTGGATGCAAAATAGACTTAAAACTGTAACTCTGGTGACCATAATTTCAACTTCATTTGCTGATCCAGAGGCATTTTATTAATTACCAGTGCCTGAGTTTTATTATTATGGCTATCAGTTATAATTCAGTATAACAAATACATGTTGAGGAACTACTCTCTGCCTAGTACTGGATACACTCTATGAAGGTAGAAAAGAAGCAGAAGGTCATATGGCCATCTAAGAGTCTTCAGCTTTATCACAAAATAAGGTAGACACATATGAATTGGATAAAAAAGTGAGGGTATTTAAAAAGAATGCTCCTCAATGAGTCTGTGTGGCTGCTGTTACCAGATTATCAAAAGCAATGATATGGATGGGGAGATTAGAGGGCCTTGAGTGCCCAATGAGGGTTTTATGGAGAGAGTACAGCTTGCAGCTGGAAAAGCTGGTACTGGAGAGTAATGGCCCCAGCAAGTCTCAGACCTGGAGATGCGTAAGGAGTTTGGATGGACGGTGTGGGACGGTGAGACTGCCAGTGGGTGGGGTTGGGTGACAGGAGCAGTCTGCAGGTAAAAAGGAGTAAGCCGTTTGGGAGCCTGACCTGAGGAAAAGTGATTCTGTAAGCATTTATGTTGCATGTTGTGTGTGTAAAGGGCATGGAAAATTGGGCTAACCCTTAATTATAGCTTTCTTAAAATGGGCCATTCCCTTTAAAAAAAAAACTAAAAACAGCAACCACTTCCCATTTCTACTTCCACAGAGACAACCTCTTACAACAATATTAACAAGTTCTAGCTGGGCATGGTGGAGTGCATCTGTAGTCCCAGCTACTCGGGAGGCTGAAGAGGGAGGATCACTTGAGCCCAGTAGTTTGAGGCCAGCCTGAGCAACATAGTGAGACTCTGTCTCAAAAAAATAAAAATAAAAATAAAAATAAATGGCCTGTTCTTTTGATATTTACCTGCGTATCTCTAAATATCATGGTTGTATTGCTACTTCTTGATTTTATCTAGACATTCTCTATTAACCTCCCACTACAAAAGAGGATTTACCTACCTTTTTTCTCTGCTTCTATCATATAATCATAGTCTTCTCATCCCCCACCCTCAACATAGCTTTATTGTGATTTTAGTTATGACAATATTCAGTATTTACTTTATAAGACTTTATAAACACTGTTCAAATTATACCAAGTCAACTATTATTTTTCCTTTTCATGTACAACTTATTTCCCCTAAAATTAATCATTGACTGCTTAGTTTTTTATGTGTATTACTGTCACTGAATATTTGCTTGGTTTTCTGTGTTCGTGTCACTGTGTTAACCCCAGTCTCAAAGTGCTGTCCTCTCAGTCCCATCTTCCTGATAAAGTCTGCTCAGGGCTTTCTCCTATGCTGCAGCTCACACTCCTGCTTCCATGGCGGTGTTCATCTGCCATCCTGGGATCTGCCCTTGCCCTCATCTTGGTGATTCCCTTCCCCTCTCTTCTGTGTCATCTCTGAGATCCTAGATCTCACGTCTTCTTCCAAAACTTGCTCTCTCTCCTTGGTACAGCATGTTCTCCAGTGACTTCTTGGGCAAAGGAACATAGGGGGCAAAATATCTGGAGACCTCACATGCCTTAAAAGGTTTTTATTCTACCCTAACACTTAATGGTAGTTGGGCTTGGTATTATTTCTAGGTTGGAATTTATTTTCCTTCAGGATTTCAAAGGTTTTGCTTCATTATCTAGTTTCTAGTGTTGTTATTGAGAAGTCTCAAGCCATTTAATTACTTAATCTTATATGTGACCCATTTGTTTTTTGTTTGTTTGTTTGTTTGTTTGCCTTTATCTTTGAAGGTCAAAAGAATCTTCTTTGTCTCAGTATTCTGATTTCAATGTTTTGCCTTTGCGTGGTCTATTTACACCCATCACGCTGGTCACTTGTTGAGTCTTTTTGATTTGGAAACTCATATTCTTCAATTCTGGGATAGTTTCTTGTAATAGCTGATGATTTTCTTCTCTATTCATATTCTCTTTTCTATCCTTTTGTAACTCCTGTTTTTTAGCTATTGTATTCTGGAAATGGTTCTCTAATTTTCTTAGCCTTTCTTTCCTGTTTTCTGAGTTTTATATTTTTGTTTTATTTTCTGGGAGATGTTCTAATATTTATTTGTGAACCCTTTTGTTACCAGAAAGGGGTCTGATCCAGACCCCGAGAGAGAGTTCTTGGACCTCGTGCAAGAAGGAATTCAAGGCGAGTTCATAGAGTGAAGTGAAAGCAAGTTTATTAAGAAAAAGTAAAGGAATAAGAGAATGACTACTCCATAGGCAGAGCAGCGGCCTGGGCTGCTCAACTGAGTATACTTATGGTTACTTCTTGATTATATATGCTAAACGAGGGGTTGATTATTCATGAGTTTTCCAGGAATAGGGTGGGCAATTCCAGGAACTGAGGTTTCCTCCCATTTTTAGACCATATAAGGCAACTTCCTGACATTCCCATGGCGCTTGTAAACTGTCATGGCACTGGTGGGGGTGCCTTTTAGCATGCTGATACATTATAATTAGCATATAATGAGCAGTGAGGATGACCAGAGGTCACCATCTTGGTTTTGGTGGGATTTGGCCAGCTTCTTAGTGAAGCTGGGTCAGCAGGGTCTTTGTGACCTGTATCTTGTGCCCACCTCCTATCCCATCCTGTGACTAAGAATGCCTAACATGAAAATGCAGCCTGGTAGGTCGCAGCCTTATTTGACCCAGCCCCTGTTCAAGATGGAGTCACTCTGATTCAAACACCTCTGACACTTTCACTGAATTTTTTTCTGTAATCATATTCCTGATTTCCAAGAAGTCTTTCTTATTCTCTGAATGTTTCTTTTTCAAGAATATCTCATTCTCCTTTCATGGATACAGTATTTTCTCTTATAACTCTGAAGATATTAACAATAACTGATTTTTGCGCTGTTGAAATTTTCATCTTTTTATGGTTTCTGTTTTCACTGAGTTACTTTGTTTATAATTGTTTGTTCTCTATTATCATATTAGAGGCTTTTCTTAGATGGCCGTTACTCCTGAATACTTTAAAGATAAGTCCAATAAAATGATGAGTGCAAGCTCTGAGAGTGTGAGTGGGACCTGGCTGCTATGACTGTCACAATAATGTGATCTAACTGAACTTTTTTTTTTATTGGGGAATCCTTAATGTAATTGTCTTTGTATCTTTCCTTCTGGGTTGGTCAGATTTTTCAAGGAAGACTCCTAGTCTTCTGCCTACAGGCCTACCTGTCAGCTTTTGGGAGACAAATGGGAGATGAGATCTGAGGTTCTCAGCATCTGCTAAGTATACTTTCAGTCGGTCTATCTAATCTCGGTAAGGTGCCCCCAACAGCAGTGCGTGGTATGTCTTCCAGTCTAGAAATCCATTGTTATACTCTTTCCAGGGAATAAATATCCAGACCCTGGGGGTTGAGGAGGAGCTGTTGCTGATGGGGATCTAGATGCTACTTCTAGTTCTCTTCTGCCCCTACCCCAACTCTAGAGTTAACTCCTGCCATCAGTCCCTGAGAATTTCAGTGTAGGAATTCTGAATTGCAAATCTGGCTGGCTCTTCTTTCTGGCTTGGGCTTTAGATTGCTTTTCTTTCGTGTGCTGTCATCTGCTTTTCAACTTTTAAAATGCTGATTCTGTTGTTTCCTCTGCCATTCTACCCTTCAAGAGGGAGTTGAAGTACACTCCATCTGTTTCCATATTCCACAATGGAGTATTTTAAAATACAATCCTGTCTATACACATTTGTTATATGTCTCTTATACAACTAGATTATAGGAGGAAAATGAACTTTTAACTTAGTGTTTTGTAATTTGTCTAGTTGAAGAGTAGAATGAAATAGATAGGACAAACGAATAATGTTTTTTGTGTATTTCACAATAAATTGATGTGTTTTTTTTAATAGGTTGTCGTTCCAATGCCCTCGTGGTTAATAAGAACCAGAGAATCTGTCACAGATGATCCCCAGAAATTTGCAGTGGAATTATCCATAATTTATAAATACTCCCCATTTAAAACTGAAGCAGAATTGATGCAGCAGTTTGATGTGATCTATGGAAAATGTGGTAAGATCATCAAAACTCTGAATTCAGTGGAAGTATTTGTTTTCAGTGTCTTATCAAAGACACTGTACATATGTTTTCATTTTTTTTTGTTCTTATAATCTCATGTGGATTCACATTGGGGATGGTCATTTATTTTATCCATATGAGCTTTGTCTTAAGAGCATCCAAACATAAATTACTGTAAATCCCAGACACTGGGAGAAGGATGTGTACTTGCATGAGCTTGGTGAAACTGGGTGAGAAGAGGATGCTATAGGCTATGACCACGGGGACTCCACAGTCTCTGCACTAGATAGCAAAGTTAGGAGACACTTATTGCATCATTTGAGATAGGGTGATAACAGGTATGTAAGAGTTAGCAACTTATAAAATAATAAATTAATGTCTCTGTGGCAAAAAGTTAGCAAAAGCATTGCAGACATTCTTCTCTAGATTAACAGATCTTTTCCCCATTCTTTCCACCTCCACCAACTTTCTGTTCAGCATGTTGAATGCACTGTGTCTACTGAAACAGTTGATCCAGGATTTAGATACAGCCATTTAGCCCATGTTCTTAGCTACTATGCTTTTCTCCCTTGTGTTTAAGAACTACCAAAAAGTATAATTAGTTGTCCTCTTAATTTCTCTAATGATCCTGTTTGACTTTGTATCATAATCAACTGGAAATAATTTGGACTTTTTTTGTTAACCATGCCTTGGAGCAAGGGTCAGGAAATTATGGTCTTGGGTCAAATGTGGCCCCATACCTGTTCTTGTAAATAAAGATTTATTGGAACGCAACCACACTCATTCATTTATGTATTCTCCATTGCTGCTTTCATGCTTCAGTGGCAGAGCTGCATTGTGAATAGTTGCGACAGAGACCGTATAGCCCGCAAAGCCTAAAATATTTACTATCTGGACCTTTACGGAAAAAATTTACCAACACCTGTTATAGTGTATGAAAACAATACTTCTTATTTGTACAATATTTAAAAACCCTTCTTTGTTTTTATGTGTGTTAAATTCAGTACTACCAGTTAGAGCTTTACCTATAACACAAGCTTGGCTCAGGCTCTTACCAAATTTCGTAATGCAAATTATGAAAAGAGTGCCAAAGTTTAAAAATCCACATTGAAAGACTTGTGATGAATTGAATAGTAATAAGAGGCACCATACTGTAGAAACTCAGCACTCTTTGGCAGGGAGTGAAACTTGCTATAAGACATATCTTGGCTTAGCCAAAGACTTAGCCAAACATACTATTTACTGAAGTACAAAAGAAAATTTTATGGCAGACTCAGTTCCATAGATGAAATGATAGCACAATGACTAGCGTCTAGTGTATTTAAAATACTGACAAGTCAAACATCTATTTTTCTACCAGGTACTTTGCTGGTTATTTATAACTTGAAGCTTCTGCTTAATGGAGAACCAGAGTTGGATGTTAAAACTGACAAAGAAGATATACTGATGGCTGGAGCTCTGGAGGAGTATGTGTGTGTTTGACAGAATGTTTTTCAACAATGGTGGTGAGCTAGAGTTAGGAGCCCTGTGTCCTGGCTCCAGGTCTGAGGTCACTGGGCTTTAGCATTGGGGCAATTCATCTTACCCTAGTTACCAATAAAGTTGGGCTAGGCCAGTGGTTTCCAAACTTTAAGCCTCAGAGTGCCCTGGGATGTTTCTTGAGAAGTGCAGGATCTGGGGCCTCATCTTGACCTACTGAGTCAGAATGTCCAAATATCAAGCCTAGGAATCAGTCTTTTTCAAATAATTCAGAGGTGCCAGCATGTTTAGGGACCACTGGAATATAAGACTTCTAAAGCTTTCTAATACCTTGACTCCTAATTTATAGATATTAAAACTGAAAAAAACCTGCAGAGTTTATTATTCATTACAGATCATTAAAAATGGACAGACATCAGGATAGTGTGAAGCAAAAAGGAATATGACCAAGTGGCAATTTTATCACTATTTTCTGCATGAAAAAGTGTGGAGAAAGAATGAAATAGGAACAAAAGCTAGGTTTCTCTAAAATAACATTGTTACTTAAAACTTAGCTTGAGCCTGCAGTTTTTTAGTCTCAGAACACTACAGCTAGAATAGATTGTAAAGGTAATTTAATCCAGTGTGATTTATTTTGTATTTCAGTGTTGTACAATAGAAATATAATGAAAGCCACAACGAGGGACATATTTAACCTTAAATTTTCTAGTAGCCATGTTAAGAAAAGTAAAAAGAATAGGTGAAATTAATTTTAATAATGATTTTATTTAATCCGGTATATCTAAAATATTGTCTTTTAAATTTCAATATGAAAAATATTGATGATATTTTATATTCCTTTTTTAATACAAAGTCTTTGAATCCAGTGTGTGTGTTTTGCAACATACAGCACATATGAATTTGGACTAATGCCCAATAGCCACAGGTGGCCAGTAGCTACCATATGTTTTTAGACTAAGGTGTTAAGACCCAAGTAGACATGTCAAGTTACAGAGAACTTCTTTTGCTTTTCCCAATGAGGTGAAATTTAGAAATTTCTTTCCACAGTTGGCAAATAACTGTGTGATAATATGCTTTTAGATGATCTTTTCTCCTTATTTCTGATGTGTGTTTTTTCTCATATTCCAACATGTGGAATTCCTAATATACACATAAATGGAGGGATTTTTTTTCTTTTGGAAAAAAATATTCAGCCTAATGGCTGTTCCACAAATGCTGGGAACCCCTGTGCCAGCATTAATATGCCAGTGTCAGAAAGGAGTCCCAGAATTTTCAGCATCTCCATTACTATCTTCCCCTTTTCCTGCTGCCTCTGCCCTTTTGGTTGCCAGCTGGTTCCAAAACCGATATTTCATGCTATTTAAAAGCATTTTGAAACAGTTATCTGTCAGAGTGCCTTGGCATTTCTACACTGGCATTAGAAAACAATACATTATTAGAGGGATAATTTGACAGCTACATCTTTGGAAAGATGTTCTTGCTGTTTCCAGGTTGTGTAATGAAGCCAGAGCTGCTCTAGCCATTTAGACAGTTAATTACACAATAAAGAAAATGAATCAGACCTAAAACATGTACACTTTCACTTTGGCACATAGATCACACTGGATTTTCTAATTTGTTGTTCAGCAATTTTTTTTTTTTTAGTTTAATCACAAGAAAAGCCTTTAAAGACAGGGCTAGGATTTTATAAGGAAGAATCGGTGTAAAGAGGATTCATAATTTCTGAACCGAGGATGCTATACATTTCATGGCGTCTGACACGAGTACCGTGATGGTGCCAAGAAGGGATGGCATCACCACCTCCTGGGGGGTAGCAGTGCCTCTGTAGTTTTCTTCTGTAAAAGATTTGCCCTTAATTCCACTTCATTGTTGATTTTGACATACTGTCTCCTCCCCATCACTCCCAAGCTCCCTTTAAACTTAGAACGTAGATTTTTTTTTTTTTTTAGATGGAGTCTCACCCTGTTGCCCAGGCTGGAGTGCAGTGGTGCCATCTTGGCTCACTGCAACCTCTGCCTCCTGGGTTCAAGCAATTCTCATGCCTCAGCCTCCCAAGTAGCTGGGATTACAGGCATGCGCCACCCTGCCCGGCTAATTTTTTGTATTTTTAGTAGAGACGGGGTTTCACCATGTTGGCCAGGCTGGTCTTGAACTCCTGACTTCAGGTGATCTGCCCCCCTCAGCCTCCCAAAGTGCTGGGATTACAGGCATGAGCCACCGCACCTGGCCAACATACATGTATTTTTAACTTGTTAAAAAATGGTACATAGTTTGCCACACAAGGTTATGGATAATGGTGTGGTCCCATGGGTTCTAACATTAACACCCAATTACTCTTCAGTAAGAGACTAGAAAAGACATTAATTCTTAGTCCTAAAGGATTAGTTCTGGTCCAAGGTGGATCTTTTTTCTGAGTCCTCTTTCATTTATGGCTTCTGACATTTGAACCTCTAATCTGGTGCAGTTTATAATATAACACATTTTTTACCATTTCTTTTCCTGGTGATTATTGTATCTCCTTATCTCTACTGGGTAGGATTCTACAGCTGTCCAAAACAATTTTCAAATCTTGAAACTATGTAATTTTCAGGTTTGGTCTTAGATAGTAGAGTCCTGCTGATTCTGAAAATAATTTAATTTTCTGTATAGGAATGTGAAAATTCAAACTTTCAAGCCGTATTGGCCTCCGGTAAGAGGTGTTTTGGCATTATTTATTTCACATAGTTCTTGTGAACATTTGACATTGTGTGTTTTTTTTTTTTTTTTGAGACGGAGTTTTGCTCTTGTTGCCCAGGCTGGAGTGTAGTGGTGCGGTCTTGGCTCACTGCAATTTCTGCCTCCTGGGTTCAAGCGATTCTCCCAACCCAGCCTCCCAAGTAGCTGGGATTACAGACATGTGCCACCACTCCAGGCTAATTTTTTTGTATTTTTAGTAGAGATGGGGTTTCACCATGTTGGTTAGGCTGGTCTCGAACTCCTAACCTCAGGTGATCCACCCACCTTGGCCTCCCAAAGTGCTGAGATTACAGGCGTGAGTCACTGCGCCCGGCTTTGACAACAGTTTTAAACATAGGATTCAAAACTTTTTATCATTCTGCTTTGGGCTGAGGCACTCACTAACAGCAGTAATCAGACCAGTGGCAGGGTCTTCTTTCAAGATGACAATCACATCAAGAGAATTTCAGTAGAAGTGATGTTCAAGCACATGATCAGTGGTGGCCTGTGGTTTGGCAAGGTGACCTGTTTCCATTTAAATTAAAAAAAAATTTTCGAATAGATAGCAGTCATCAGAATTTCAGAATGCACATGATACACAAGTCTGCATTTTATGTGTGAAATATTAAATTGAATTTTGAAATTGTGAATATGACTTATGGAGAGTGCCAGGGAATGATACATAGGTTCCAGGGGTATATGCAGAAAGTGAGTTGAATTTGCAGGGTAAAAATTATCTTAAATTTACATGTTGCCGTAAACTTAGGCAGTGTTTCCTGAAAGGGAAGAAGATACAAAAAATAACTTTGTAAAAAATCAAAAGGAAATCAAGAGTTTGAAACAAAGGGTGGGGGTAATGCCAAGAATACTGAACAGTGAAGAAAATGAAAGTGGGCTAATGACAGAAAACAAGATGTTTCTTCAGGGCTGGGCTAGGTGTGTTTACTAATTTATGTTGTGGTAATTTTTTGGAACTCTGGACCCAAATCCCACATCTCAAACTTTTGTAGATGTTTTCTTCCATTAAGTTGTATTTTTTTCTCTTTGAATAGTCCATTTGTGCAAAACAAAATCCTTAGTTAATTCTTTCCCTCTATCTTATTGGTGGCTTTTAGTAAACTTCATTTACAGTCATACGGATGATTAAAGTTTAGAGTCATTTTCAGAAGTCCTTTATTGAGTAGGTACAGAAGATAACAGGCTAGTGGAGAGTTTTAAAATGAGTCACTGCCCATCATGACCTCCTATGTGGTTAGTATGGATTCTCATCTGTGAAATCTACAGGACTGTAATTCTACTTTGGCATTCCTTACATAGAGATCTTATTTCATTCATAGGACATAGACCTCTTTATGTGGATACCAGGATGGAATCTTAATTTGGATTTTAAAATTACATGTAAGATATGCCACTGAATTGGATCCAAGCATTACTTTTCTTTTAGACTTTTAGGTTCAGGGGTACACATATAGGTTTGTTATGTAGGTAAACTCATGTCACAGAGGTTTGTTTTACAGATTATTTCATCACTCAGGTATTAAGCCCAATAGCCAACAGTTACCTTTTCTGCTCCTTTCCCTCCTCCCATCCTCCACGCTGAAGACCCCAGTGTCTGTTGTTTCCTTCAGTGTGTCCATGTGTTCCCATTATTTAGCTTACACTTGTAAGTGAGAACCTGCAGTAGTTTTCTGTTCCTGTATTAGTTTGCTAAAGATAACAGCCTCCAGCTCTATCCATATTCCTGCAAAAGACATGATCTCGTTCTTTTTTATGGCGGCATAGTATTCCATGGTATATGTACCACATTTTCTTTATCCAATCTGTCATTTATGGACATTTAGGTTCCATATCTTTGCTACTGTGATATGGTAAATAGTGCTACAGTGAGCATTTGCATGCATGTGTCTTCATGACAGAATGCTTTATATTATTCTGGGTATATACCCAGTAATGGGGTCCTGGGTTGAATGGTAGTTCTACTTTTTAGCTCTTTGAGGAATTGCCATACTACTTTCCACAATGGTTGAACTAGTACACTCCCACTAACAGTGTATAAGTATTCGTTTTTCTCTGCAGCCTCTCCAGCATTTGTAATTTTTCGACATTTTAATAATAGCCATTCTGACTGGTGTGAGATGGTAGGTTTTGATTTGCATTTCTCTAATGATCAGTGATATTGAGCTTTTTTTCATAGGCTTGTTGGCTGAATGTATGTCTTCTTTTGAAAAATGTTCATGTCCTTTGCCCATTTTTTAATAGGTTGTTTCTTTTTCTCTTGTAAGTTTAAGTTTCTTATAAATGCTCGATATTAGACCTTTGTCAGATGCATAGTTTGCAAATACTTTCTCCCTCCCTGTTTACTTTGTTGATGGTTTCTTTTGCTGTGCAGAAGCTCTTAAGTTTAATTAGATCCCACTTGTCAATTTTTGCTTTTGTTGTAATAGCTTTTGGTGTCTTGTCATGAAATCTGTGCCTGTTCCTATGTCCAGGGTGGTATTACCTAGGTTGTCTTCAGGGTTTTTATAGTTTTGGGTTTTACATTTAAGTCTTTAATCCATCCTGAGTTAATTTTTGTATGTGGTATAAGGAAGGGGTCCCACTTCAATCTTCTGCATATGGCTAGCCAGTTGTCCCAGCACCATTTATTGAAGAGGGAGTCTTTTCTCGTTGCTTCTTTTTGTCAGCTTTGTTGATGATCAGATGGTTGTAGGTGTGCAGCCTTATTTCTGGGCTCTCTGTTCTGTTTCATTGATCTGTGTGTCTGTTTTTGTACCAGTACCATGCTGTTTTGGTTACTGTACCCCTTTAGTATGATTTGAAGTCGGGTAATGCGATGCCTCCAGCTTTGTTCTTTTTGCTTAGGATTGCTTTGGCTATTCAGGCTCTTTTTTGGTTCCATATGAATTTTAAGATAATTTTTTCTAGTTCTGTGAAGAATGTCATTGGTAGTTTGACAGGAATAGCATTGAATCTGTAAATTGCTTTGGGCAGTAAGGTCATTTTAATGATATTGATTCTTCCTATACAGGAGCATGTGATGTTTTTCCATTTGTTTGTGTCTTCTCTGATTTATTTGAGCAGCGTTTTGTAATTCTCCTTGTGGAAATCTTTTACCTTCCTAGTTAGGCATATTTCTAGGTATTTTATTCTTTTTGTGGCAATTGTGAATGAGATTGCCTTCCTGATTTGGCTCTCGGCTTGGCTGTTGTTAACGTGTAGGAATATTAGTGACTTTTGTACATTGATTTTGTATCTGCAACTTTGCTGAAGTTGTTTATTAGCCGAAGGAGCTTTTGGGCTGAGACTGTGGTGTTTTCTAGATATAGAGTCATGTCATTTGCAAACACACACAGTTTGGCTTCCTCTCTTCCTATTTGGATGCCTTTTATTTCTTTCTCTTGCCTGGTTGCCAAGCAATAGTTTTCTTTTTTTTTGAGACAGAGTCTTGCTGTCGCCCAGGCTGGAGTGCAGTGGCGCGATCTCGGCTCACTGCAGGCTCCGCCCCCCGGGGTTCACGCCATTCTCCTGCCTCAGCCTCCCAAGTAGCTGGGACTACTACAGGCGCCCGCAACCTCGCCTGGCTAATTTTTTGTATTTTTTAGTAGAGACGGGGTTTCACTGTGTTAGCCAGGATGGTCTCGATTTCCTGACCTTGTGATCCACCCGCCTCAGCCTCCCAAAGTGCTGGGATTACAGGCGTGAGCCACCGCGCCCGGCCACCAAGCAATAGTTTTCTTTACTTCTCGTATACCTCACTCTCCCTTGTTGTTTGCCAGGTGGTTCAGCACCTGTTCAAGAGGCATTAATTTTAGGGGCAGAGGATGGAGTGGGAATGAAGGGAGGAGCTTCAATTAGTATTACAAATATTAACTCGTTGAAAAATATTTAAACTTTCATAAATAGGTAAAGCAATATAAAATTATGTCCTCATTCTCCACCTCAGCTCCCCCAATCTCTCTTCTACTGTAGAAATTATTTTGCTACTTGGGATTTAAATCTATCTTCTAGATATTATCTGTCTCTTTATATTAGATTTAACTTACCCTTTCTAAAATTTTGAAATAATTTGACTTTTCAAAGTTTTAAAGATAATACAGAAGATTCCCATGTATCTTTCACCCAGATTTCCCAAATATTGTTATTTTCCCAAAATCTGAAAAAAATTAGAAATTTGAAACATATCTATCCCAAGCGTTTCAGATAAGGGATGGTCCGCCTGTACATCAGTACTTCTCTATTGATGGGCATTCAGGTTGATTTTAATTTTTCACTTTTGGGAACAATGTCAGTCTTTATACTTAAATTGTTAGACACTTAGACAAGTATTTATTTACTATTGATTCTCAGAGATAATATTACTGGGTTAAGTGGTTGTAATTTTCCTCAATGGTGGCATTTTGCAAAACTAAAGTACAATATGATAACCAGGACATGAACACAATCCATCAGGTTTGATACAAATCCACCAATGCATCACTACAAATATCCCCTATATTACCCTTTATAATTATACACACCTCCTTCTTTCTCCATCAACTCGACTTAAAAAAAACTTTAAAAAAGTGTATTGGTAGATAATAGATACACATACATTCATATAATTTGTAAAGTTAAAATAGAGGTAATTGAGATATTTGTCCCCTTAAATATTTCTTTTCTTTATGCTACAAACATTCTAATTATTCTCTTCTAGCTATTTTGAATTGTACCATAGATGATTGTTAACTATAGTTACCCTATTGATCTATTGAACAGTAGGTCTTATTTCTTCCTTTTAACTGTATATTTCATCCCATTAAATCAACCTTTCTTCATCTCCACCCTATTACCTTGCCTCTGGTAACTACCAGTCTACTGTCTATCTTAATGAGATCCACCTTTTTAGCTCCTACATATGAGTGAGAACATGTTATATTAGTCATTCTGTGCTTGGCTTATTTCACTTTACGTAATGACCTCCAATTCCATCCATGTTGCTACAGTGACAGGATTCATACTTTTTATGGCTGAATAGTATTCTATTGTGTATATGTACAACATTTCTTTATGCATTCAGCCACTATGGGCACTTAGGTTGATTCCATATTTTGGCTATTGTGAATAGTGCTACAATAAACATGGGAATACAGATATCTCTTTGATAGGTTCAGTTTCTTTCCAGTAATGGAATTGCTGGATCTCATAGTAGTTCTATTTTTAGTTTTTCGAGGAGCCTTCATGCTATTCTCCAAAATGGCTGTACTAATTTACATTTCTACCAACAGCATCCAAGGGTTCCCCTTTCTCCACATCCTCACCAGTATCCGTTATTCCCTGTCTTTTGATAAAAGCCATTTTAATTGGGGTGAGATGATATCTCATTGTGGTTTTGGTTTACATTTCTCTGATGATTAGTGATGTTGAGCATTTTTCCATATACCTTTGGCTATTTGTATGTTGTCTTTTGAGAAATGTCTATTCAGGTCTTTTGCCCATTTTAAAATTAGATTATTTGGTATTTTGCCATTGAGTTGTTTGAGCTTCTTACATATTCTGGATATTAATCCTCTGTCAGATGGATAGTTTGCAAATATTTTCTCCTATTCTGCAGGTTGTCTCATCACTTTGTTGATTGTCTTCTTTGCAGAAATTTTTTAGCTTGATGTAATGCCATTTGTCTATTTTTAATTACCTTCGCTTTTGAGTTCTTACACACACACAGACACATAGACAGACATACTCACACACATACACAGACACATACACAGACAGACAGACAGACACACACACCCCTTTGCTCAGATCAATTTCCTGGAGAGTTTCCCCAGTGTTTTCTAACTGGCTTTCTAGTAGTTTCATAGTTTTTGGTCTTACATTTAAATCTTTAATCCATTTTGATTTGATGTTTGTATATGGTGAGAGATAGGGGTCTAGTTTCATTCTTTTGCATATGTATATTCAGTTTTCCCAGCACCATTTGTGGAAGAAACTGTCCTTTCCCCTTTGCACATTTTTGATGGCTTTGTCAAAAATGAGTTGGCCATAAAGCATGGATTTATATCTGGGTTGTGTCTTCTTCTGTTCCATTGTTCTGTGTCTGTTTTTATGCCAATACCATGCTGATTTGGTTACTATAACTTCATAGTGTATTTTGAAGTCACATAGTGTGATGTTCTTTGTTCTTTTTGGTCAGGATTGCTTTGGCTATTGAGTGTCTTCTGTGGTTCCATATAAATTTTAGGATTGTTTTTCTATTTCGGTGAAGAATACCACTGGTATTTTGATATTGTATTGAATGTGTAAATTGCTTTGGGTGGTATTTAATATTCAACAACATTAATTCTTCCAATTCATGAGTGAGGAATATCTTTGCATTATGTTTTGCATTCTCTTCAATTTCTTTCATCAGTATTTTATATTTTCTTTGTATAGATCTTTCACTTCTTTGGTTAAATTGACTTCTAGGTGTTTTATATTCTTTGTAGCTATTATAAATGGGATTGCTTTCTTGATTTCTTTTTTAGACTGTTTACTGGTGGCATATAGAAATGCTACTAATTATATGCAGCTTTTGTATTCTACCACTTTACTGAATTCATTTATCAGTTCTAACAGTTTGCTGGTGGTATCTTTAGTTTTTTCTTAATACAAGGTCACGTCATTCTCAAACAAGGCTAATTTGACTTCTTTCTTTCTGGTTTGAATGCCCCATATTTCTTTCTCTTGCCTAATTGCTATGGCCAGGACTTCCAGTATTCTGAATAAAAGTGGTGACAGTGAGTGTCCCTATGTTATTTCAGATCTTAGAGGAAAGGCTTTCAATTTCTCCTCATTCAGTATAATGTTAACTATGTGTTTATCATACATAGTTTTTATTATATAGAGGCATGTTACTTCTTTACACAGTTTGTTAAGGGTTTTTATCATAAAGGGATCTGGAATTTTATCAAATGATTTTTCATCATCAATTGAAATGATCCTATGGTTTTCTCCTTGATTCTGTTAATGTGATGTTTCGTGTTTATTTATTTGCATATGTTCAACCATCCTTCCATCCCTGGGATGAATCTCATTTGATAAAGATGAATGATCTTTTTAATGTGTTGATGAATTCGATTTGCTTGTATTTTGTTGAGGATTTTTACATCTGTCTTCATCAGTGATATTGGCCTGTAGTTTTCCTTTTTGGTTGTATTTGTCTGGTTTTGGTATCAGGGCAATGCTGGCCTTGTGGAATGAGTTTGAAAGAATTCCTTCCATTTATAGCGGCACTATTCACAATAGCAAAGACTTGGAACCAACCTAAATGTCCAACAATGATAGACTGGATTAAGAAAATGTGGCACATACACACCGTGGAATACTATGCAGCCATAAAAATGAGGAGTTCATGTCCTTTGTAGGGACATGGATGAAGCTGGAAACCATCATTCTCAGCAAACCATCGCAAGGACAAAAAACCAAATGCCACATGTTCTCACTCACAGGTGAGAATTGAACAATGAGAACACATGGACACAGGAAGGGGAACATCAGACACCGGGGCCTGTTGTGGGGTGGGGGGAGGGGGGAGGGATAGCATTAGGAGATATACCTAATGTTAAATGACGAGTTAATGGGTGCAGCACACCAACATGGCACATGTATACATATGTAACAAACCTGCACGTTGTGCACATGTACCCTAAAACTTAAAGTATAATAATAATAAAATTTAAAAAAAATTCCTTCCTCTTCAATTTTTTTGAAGAGTTTGAGTAGAATTGGTATTAGTTCTTCTTTAAATGTTTGGTAGAATTCAGCAGTGAAGACATCAGGTCCTGGGATTTTCTTTGATGGGCACTTTCTTATTACAGGCGTGAGCCACCACGCCTAGCAGTATATTACTATCTCTTTAACAGGTTGCTGTAGATATTATTGTTTTTGATAGATTTGTCTTTTGGGTTTCCTACTAGCATAATGAGTATATTGTGCACCACAATTATAGTATTCTGGGTTTGTTCATGTAGTTAATTTTACCAGTGGACCTTATATCTCGAAAAGATTTTTTTTTTCCTTAGTATTTTGTTTTTTTCAGATTGAAAAAATACCTTTAGCATTTCTTGTATGATGGGTGTGCTGGTGATGAAATCTTTCAGCTTTTGTTTGTCTAGGAAATGCTTTATCTGTCTTTTATACTTGAAGGATAGCTTTGCTGGATGCAGTATTCTTGAATAGCAGCATTTTTTTCAGCACTTTGAAAATATTGTTTCAGTCTACTGGCCTGTATGGTTTCCATTGAAAAGTATATTGCTAGACGAATTGGAGTTCCTTTACATGTTACTTGCTTCTTTCCTCTTGCTGCTTTTAGGATTCTCTCTTTGTCTTTGACTATTGAGAGTTTGATTCTTTTTTTTCTATTATACTTTAAGTTTTAGGGTATGTGTGCACAACGTGTCGTGCAGGTTTGTTACATATATACAGCCCTTCATACTAAAAACTCTCAATAAATTAGGTATTGATGGGACATGTCTCAAAATAATAAGAGCTATCTATGACAAACCCACAGCCAATATCATACTGAATAGAAAAAACTGGAAGCATTCCCTTTGAAAACTGGCAAAAGACAGGGATGCCCTCTGTCACCATTCCTATTCAACATAGTGTTGGAAGTTCTGGCCAGGACAATCAGGCAGGAGAAGGGAATAAAGGGCATTCAATTAGGAAAAGAGGAAGTCAAATTGTCCCTGTTTGCAGATGACATGATTGTATATCTAGAAAACCCCATCGTCTCAGCCCAAAATCTCCTTAATCTCATAAGCAACTTCAGCAAAGTCTCAGGATACAAAATCAATGTGCAAAAATCACAAGCATTCTTACACACCAATCACAGACAGAGAGCCAAATCATGAGTGAACTCCCACTCACAATTGCTTCAAAGAGAATAAAATACCTAGGAATCCAACTTACAAGGGATGTGAAGGACCTCTTCAAGGAGAACTACAAACCACTGCTCAATGAAATAAAAGAGGATACAAACAAATGGAAGAACATTCCATGCTCATGGGTAGGAAGAATCAGTATCGTGAAAATGGCCATACTGCCGAAGGTAATTTATAGATTCAATGCCATCCCCATCAAGCTACCAATGACTTTCTTCACAGAATTGGTAAAAACTACTTTAAAGTTTATATGGAATCAAAAAAGAGCCCGCATTGCCAAGTCAATCCTAAGCCAAAAGAACAAAGCTGGAGGCATTGTAATATAGTTTGAAGTCAGGCATGCTACCTGACTTCAAACTATATTACAAGGCTACAGTAACCAAAACAGCATAGTGCTGGTACCAAAACAGAGATACAGACCAATGGAACAGAACGGAGCCCTCAGAAATAATGCCACATATCTACAACTATCTGATCTTTGACAAACCTGACAACAAGAAGAAATGGGGGAAGGATTCCCTATTTAATAAATGGTGCTGGGAAAACTGGCTGGCCATATGTAGAAAGCTGAAACTGGATCCCTTCCTTACACCTTATACAAAAATTAATTCAAGATGGATTAAAGACTTACATGTCAAACCTAAAACCATAAAAACCCTAGAAGAAAACCTAGGCAATACCATTCAGGACATAGGCATGAGCAAGGACTTCATGTCTAAAACATCAAAAGCAATGGCAACAAAAGCCAAAATTGACAAATGTGATCTAATCAAACTAAAGAGCTTCTGCACAGCAAAAGAAACTACCATCAGAGTGAACAGGCAGCCTACAGAATGGGAGAAAATTTTTGCAATCTACTCATCTGACTAAGGGCTAATATCCAGAATCTACAATGAACTCAAACAAATTTACAAGAAAAAACAAACAATCCCATCAAGAAGTGGGCGAAGGATATGAACAGACACTTCTCAAAAGAAGACATTTATGCAACCAAAAGACACATGAAAAAATGCTCATCATCACTGGCCATCAGAGAAATGCAAATCAAAACCACAATGAGATACCATCTCACACCAGTTAGAATGGCAATCATTAAAAAGTCAGGAAACAACAGGTGCTGGAGAGAATGTGGAGAAATAGAAACACTTTTACACTGTTGGTGGGACTGTAAACTAGTTCAACCATTGTGAAAGTCGGTGTGGTGATTCCTCAGGGAGCTAGAACTAGAAATACCATTTGACCCAGCCATCCCATTACTGGGTATATACCCAAAGGATTATAAATCATGCTGCTATAAAGACACATGCACACGTGTGTTTGTTGTGGCACTCTTCACAATAGCAAAGACTTGGAACCAACCCAAATGTCCAACAGTGATAGACTGGATTAAGAAAATGTGCACATACACACCATGGAATACTATGCGGTCATAAAAATGATGAGTTCATGTCCTTTGTAGGGACATGGATGAAGCTGGAAACCATCATTCTCAGCCAACCATTGCAAGGACAAAAAACCAAACACCGTGTGTTCTCACTCATAGGTGGGAATTGAACAATGAGAACACGTGGACACAGGAAGGGGAACATCAGACACCGGGGCCTGTTGTGAGGTAGGGGGAGGGGGGAGTGATAGCATTAGGAGATATACCTAATGCTAAATGATGGGTTAATGGGTGCAGCACACCAACATGGCACCTGTATACATATGTAACAAACCTGCACGTTGTGCACATGTACCCTAAAACTTAAAAGTATAATAATAATAATAAGAATAAAAGAACTGTTACTGTTGTTTATTTCTAAATAGCTTATAATTTTATTTTGATTTCCTCTTATTCAAGAGTTGCTTTTTAAAAATGTTTTAAAAAATCTACTAGTGCATAGGTTTGCTTTTTGGAGAGAGGAGTCAGGTATCTTTTTATTGTTGCTCTAATTGTATGGTGGTCAGAGAATCTAGCCTGTATTATATCTGCTCTTTGTAATCTGTTCAGATTTTCTTATGGCCTTATGTCTTAAACATTTTTTTAAAAGTGAATCTCTGATAGGGACAGAGCTGTATCCGTTTCATTTACATACATAATTAAGTATTCAAATCTTCTATGTCTTTTTTTCTTCTTCATTACTCGGTTTCTGAGAGCAGTATGTTAGAATCTTCTACAATATTTATTGCTATGTACATATATTTTGTATTTCTACTAGTTTTTGCTCTCTATTTTTCTGAGTCATTAGATTGTGACTTATGTGTCATCTTAAGTGAAGCTCTTATTAATACATACTGCCCGTCTGTGTCTGTTATTTCCCCCACTTCATTTCTTTTTTGTCTAATATTAATCTCTCTATACTTGCTTTCTTTTGGTTAACATTTTCCTACTATGTATTTTGCCACCACTTTCTTTCCAGCAGTGATATTTTGATTTTGATTTGTCTCTTACAAACAGCATATAACTAGATTTTTTTTGCTTATTCTAACTGCTTCTGTCTTTTAGCTAATTCACACTTACTGTGACATCTGCTATGGCTGGACTTACTCTGCCTGCTTATACTTTGTATTTGCCTTGCTTCTATTGTTGTTATTTGAGCTTTCTTATTTTTTAATTTATTTTGTTCTGCTTTATTTTTTCTCTCCCCCCTTTTTGATAATAATTGAGTTGTGGTTTTTTTCCCAAAAGGAAAAGTTTATTTTTTTCTATTCTAATGATTTGCAAATTAGTTGCTCCATTATATACTTTCAGTGGATTACTTTTACATTTTTAATAAACATGTCTAAACTTATTTTATTATCAAACTGTAGAGTTAATTAGTATGTATTTCATTTCACAAATAAGGTATGGTCTTAGTATGCATTTATCTTTCTTCCTTTCCAGTTCCACCTATTAAAATTATTTTATGTAGGATTTTAATTACACACTTTTATTACATCAGACATGAACAATTATTTACACTAAATTATAAAATTTGTTTGTGTGTGTTTGTTTACTACTATATCTTCCATCATGTATCTTCTTTCTTGGATTTATTAGTTAATTTGCTTTATTATATCCCGAAATGATTCTTTCAGTCTGTTGGAAGATTTGTATCTCTACAAGTGTCTTTATTTTTCCCTTCCACTTCAATATTTGTTTAAATGGTTATAGAAATATTGGTTCAAAAATAGTTTCCCTTAGAACTATTTGCTTCTTTGACTTCTTGAATACATGTTGCTGATTAGAAGTCTGACAGAAATGTGATTACCAAATTGTTGTAAATTACTTATTTTTTTCTTCTGGAGAACTTTCAGGATTTTCTCTTTTTTTTTTTAATACTTTAAGTTCTGGGATACATGGGCAGAACGTGCAGGTTTGTTACATAGGTATACACATGCCATGGTGGTTTGCTGCACCCATCAACCTGTCATCTACATTAGGTATTTCTCCTAATGCTATCCCTCCCCTAGCCCCTGATCTCCCACCAGGCCCTGGTGTGTTATGTTCCCCTCTGTGTCCATGCGTTCTCATTGTCCAGCTCCCACTTATGAGTGAGAACATGTGGTATTTGGTTTTCTGTTCCTGTGTTAGTTTGCTGAGGATGATGGTTTCCAGCTTCATCCATGTCCCTGCAAAGGACATGAACTCATCCTTTCTTATGGCTGCATAGTATTCCATGGTGTATATGTGCCACATTTTCTTTATGCAGTCTGTCATTGATAAGCATTTGGGTTTGTTCCAAGTCTTTGCCATTGTGAATAGTGCTGCAAAAAACATACGTGTGCACATGTCTTTATAGTAGTATAATTTATAATTATTTGGGTGTATACCCAGTAATGGGATTGCTGGGTCAAATGGTATTTCTGGTTCTAGATTCTTGAGGAATTGCCACACTGTCTTCCACAATGGTTGAACTATAATTTACACTCTCACCAACAGTGTAAAAGTGTTCCTGTTTCTCCCCATCCTCTCCGGTATCTGTTTCCTGACTTTTTAATGATTGCCATTCTAACTGGTGTGAGATGGTATCTCTTTGTGGTTTTGATTTGCATTTCTCTAATGACCAGTGATGATGAGCTTTTTTTCATATGTTTGTTGGCCACATAAATGTATTCTTTTGAGAAATGTCTGTTCATATCCTTTGCTCACTTTTTGATGGGGTTGTTTTTTTCTTGTAAATTTGTTTAAGTTCCTTGTAGATTCTGGATATTAGCCCTTTGTCAGATGGATAGATTGCAAAAATTTCCCCCCATTCTGTAGGTTGCCTATTCACTCTGATGATAGTTTCTTTTGCTGTGCAGAAACTCTGTAGTTTGATTAGATCCCATTTGTCAATTTTGGCTTTTGTGGCCATTGCTTTTGGTGTTTTCATTCCATGCTCATGGATAGGAAGAATCAATATTGTGAAAATGGCCATACTGCTCAATGTAATTTATAGATTCAATGCTATCCCCATCAAGCTACCATTGACTTTCTTCACAGAATTAAAAAAAACTACTTTAAATTCCATATGGAACCAAAATAAGAGCCCATATAGCCAAGACAATCCTAAGCAAAAAGAACAATGGAGGCATCATGCTACCTGACTTCAAACTATACTACAAGGCTACAGTAATCAAAACAGCATGGTACTGGTACCAAAACAGATATATAGACCAGTGGAACAGAACAGAGGCCTCAGAAATAATGTGACACATCTACAACCATCTGATCTTTGACAAACCTGACAAAAACAGGCAATGTGGAAAGGATTCCCTATTTAATAAATAGTGTTGGGAAATTGGCTAGCCATATGCAGAACTGAAACTGGACCCCTTTCTTACACCTTATACAAAAATTAAGATGGATTAAAGACTTAAACATAAGACCTAAAACCATAAAAACTCTAGAGGAAAACCTAGGCAATACCATTCGGGATGTAGGCATGGGCAAATATTTTCTCTTAACTTTTAATAATTCCCATTGTGTGTTTGTCAGTGGGTCATACAGTTTTCTTATTCTTCACACTATTTCTTTTTTTTATTATTATACTTTAGGTTTTAGGGTACATGTGCACAATGTGCAGGTTAGTTACATATGTATCCATGTGCCGTGTTGGTTTGCTGCACCCATTAACTCATCATTTAGCATTAGGTATATCTCCTAATGCTGTCCCTCCCCCCTCCCCACAACCCACAACGGTCTCCAGAATGTGATGTTCCCCTTTCTGTGTCCATGAGTTCTCATTGTTCAATTCCCACCTATGAGTGAGAACATGCGGTGTTTGGTTTTTCGTCCTTGCGATAGTTTACTGAGAATGATGTTTTCCAGTTTCATCCATGTCCCTACAAAGGACATGAACTCATCATTTTTTATGGCTGCATAGTATTCCATGGTGTATATGTGCCACATTTTCTTAATTTTCTTCACACTATTAATAGTCTTCCTTGAATTTCAGCGGGAGAATAATATATATTCTTAGTCTACTAGCTTGATTCTGTAAATGTCTTCATTTTTCCAAAAGGATATTCTCTTACATAATGGCATGATCTATCAGCAGAGACATTAGGTGTAATTGAATGGCTGGGAGATATTGATTGTCTACTGCCATGTGACTTATTTTGTACAGTGACATATGTATAGAACTAGAAAACATGGACATCAGATCTTTGAATTCAGTTCTGTAGGATCAAATTGAAGAGACCAGAACTCTAGGTTGATATGCCATCAAGTGACTTGAGTTTTGTTGGGAGAGCTTTAATTCTAGTGGCAAGTTATCTTCAATCTCCGAACTTCTGTGTTCCCATCTATAAAATAAGGCTATAACGTCATCTACTTCATATGGAAGCTGTTTAAATAGAACAGGCACAGTACCAGGCACATGGAAAATCTCTGTACATTTTAGTAACCCCCACAATTCCCCTCATTCTACTTTTTCTGACAACACCTCTTTCTAGTTTACTATCATGCTGTGGAAAGTCAGTCAGTGTCTGGTACATAGCAAATAAAAAATTAATTAAATTCAAGTAAATTGATTTGAATGTCAATGTCTAGATAATTTTCTAAGGACATGACAAATGCTTTCACTGTAAGGTGTTTGGACTCTCAATGTCAGTTCCATTGTCCTTCATCCCTGAAGATCATTGGAGATCTTCATTAGGGTGAGAGAGGGAATTTAAAAGATTTTGTAAAGTACTTCTGTTACCTTTGAAATCTCTTTCAAGTTCCAAACTGTGAAGGCCAGATCACCCCTTGTATCATCTTTCTTGATTCCTTTTTTGGAGGTCAGGACCATGTGTCCATTTCACCCAGTCTCTTTTACATATTATTTTTGTGTGCTCATGTTGCTTTCAGTGACTTAACTATCTTCAAAACATTATAAATATTAATCACTCAACTTTGTAAGAAACTAGAAAAAAACACAGCCCCTAGTGAAAAAGGCATGCCATGCAATTGGCTGTCATCAAAAGGGCTTGTCACATCCCTGAAATCCGCCATGGCTCAGGATCGATCTCAGGCAGCTAGAAAAACCCATCCAAAAAACAGCTCTGAGAGTGATGATATAATACAGAGTAATGCAGTTGAAATTTTGTGCTAGGTTATGTTTTAAAATTAGGTGCCGCGTTGCCAGCATGTTTCTAAATTGACAGTCATTGGGCAGCATTCCATAATGTCTCTACTTTTTATGTCTTAACTGAGCTGCCCAGGAACACATCAAAAGTTATAGCTTCAAATTGTTCTAATGTGCTGCTTGCCATACTGTGGTTGTCACAAAAGAAGCACTTTCATTACTTTGTGTAGCTTATAACTTTTTTAAAAAAATTACCTCTTCGAGTTGACATTTCTCATAGGTAAAATCTATCCTAATATTAAATGTGGTTACCCCCTTCAAAGTTCAGAATTTAAGCTAGTTAAAAATCTTTGTGCACTTGTTTATATTCAAGATAATACAAACCCTGTTAATTTCAACTTCAAAAAGTCTTCAGAGATTTTGTAAGGACTTGAGTAATTTAGAAAACAATTTTGGTTATGTAATATTTTCATGAATAAAAATATGGAACTTCTGAGATATTGCAAAAGGGATTTAATTTAGTCTGCAGTTTAGAGTCATTTTCTCAACCCAGGGCCTTAGAAAAGTAGCCCAGTTGTTGGGCTAGATGGAGGTCTGTTGTCTGTGTGCCCAATGTGAATAATGGAGGGGTTGTATTTCTCAGCTGGTGTCTAGGTCTAAACACCTGTGAGAGACTGTTCTCCTCCCCTCTTTGTGGAAACCTGCCTTACATACCACCCTGTCCACTAGGTCAGGTAGGCAGTGGTGTCCAAACCTGGCAGAATCAAAGGAATCACCTGTGTAGCTTTAAAAACCTCACATTTCCAGTCTCCAGCCACAGAGAATCTGAACCAGCAGATAAGGAGCTGTGGCCTTGGCCACAGAACATTACTTTCTGGCTCCTTCACTGCCCTTAACACAGTTTGATGACTGCAACACATTGATCCACCCATGATGCATGGCACATGGAGCAGCATTTAAAACAGCAGCAGAATACTGTGGACAGATTGGGAGAAGAAAGAGGCCACACAGAAAGCATAGCCACAGGTAGGGGCTAAATTAGAAACTGTAAAGAATACCCAGTGCTGAGCAGGGGACAAAAGCATTGATTCTACTCCATGCCCTCCTATTATATCCACAGACTATGAAGCCAGTTTCTGCCTTGAAATACTCTCCTCTTTCCCCACATCTGTCTTGTGACTGTGTGTGTGTGTGTGTGTTGTGGGAAATTGTTCTGTCTCTTCTTTTCTTCAGTTTCTTATCATAGCCAGTTACATAGAAAATGAGAGAGAAAGATAGAGATATGGACACTTCTGGCAAAGTGTAAGGAGACAGGAAACAGGTATTTGGGAGGAAACAGGAAGAAAAACTCTTGAAGAATATATGGAAACAGTTCCTGGTGAGTGTGGAGTAATAGTATTTTTACCTTTTATCTTCTGAAGATATCCTGACTATTTAGCATATTTTTTATCTCCCTTTCCTAAGTGGATGGCTTTATTTGTAAAGACTGGTGGCATTGCCATTAAAGATAATCCTTCATTAAAATATCCTTCTTACATAAGGAACCCTCTATTGTTTATTCCAAATTAAGCCAGGGAAGTCCTGCATGATTGTCATTTATTCAACATATTTTTATTGATGAGATCACTAGCTGCATGGAGTTCACAGCCAGTTGGGTATGCAGATGCATAGACAAGAGGATGACAGCACTGAGTGGCAGGTGCCTTGACAGGGGAAGTACAGAAGGAGGGGGAGCACAAAGGAGAGCACTTCACCTCTCTTGGGGCTGAGGGAAGGCTTCAAAAGGAAGTGCAATTTCAAGTTGTATACCGCAGGGTGAAAATGGGTGCGTCAAGCATGAGTGGCTGAAGAACTAAATATGCCAGCCTTGGGGATAAGAAAGCATGATTCCATGGCTGGAGAACTGAGAATGGTCCTAAATGGCCAGGCTGAAGACAAGAGATGAGGCTGGAGAATTAAGTGGGGGTCAGACCATGAAGGATCTTATGCATCATATAAAAAAGTTTGATGTTTATAATGGGGTGACCCATTTCACTTACGGGTTTTATATTTAGCCCTCTTTGTCTTCTTTTTATCAAAGGCATAACAAATAAGAGGTAGTACCCTTCTATTTGTCACAAATAAACAGGAACTTCTAAAAGTAGGCATGTGAGAGAAAAGGGTTAACATAGCAAGTGTCTATTCTTAGAAAGACTTGCTTGCAAAATTGGTCTGTGGCCAGCTTTTGGGAACTGGCCTGGTAAACAGTTTCCTAAAATGACATAAAACCTTTCCTAGCTGATAACGGTGGCTTGCTGTGTCTAGATGTGCAAACCATATGGCTTATATACAAACTTCCTCTCCTTCTGGGACTCTGGAACTTCGCTACATGCTAGGCCGAAGGTACCTGTGTGGGTAGCTTCCCAATAAAAACCTTGGATGCTAAGTCTCTAATAAGCTATCCTAGACGGAAACATCACACACATGGTGCTGCATTTTCATAGCTGGGAGAAAAGTATGCTCTGTGTGAACTTTCATGAGAAGGAGAGAATGTAGGAAAGCTAGCAGATAGATTCCTCCAGATTGCACCTATTTTTTTCCCTTGTGAGCCACTGTGTGCCCTCACTACAGCACTGTGATGTCGAAGCCATGAGTACAATTGTGTGCTAAGGCCCATGAGTCCTTCCAGTGAATCTCCTAACGTAGGAGAGACCTTGAGGATCTCCAACATGCATGCTGTGAATATTTACCTATAACTAGTTACTGAATGAGTGAATAAATTGAGCTATTAAAAGGTAGAAGTATTAGTGTTGATATATATATATATATATTTTTTTTTTAACCAAAATTTGTTTAGCTGGTTTTATCTCTCACCATATTTCTCAAATTCTCAAAGTTGGCTCTGAATTACTTTTGACTTTTATCTTCAAATAATAAAGATGTATCAGTTTTGAAGGGGGTCAAAAGAAAGAGCTACTAGTTCTAAGAGGAATTTAAAATCAGGAGATCCAGAAAGGATTTAAATAATGGCAAGCTTCCCAAGGTAACTTCTTTCCGTTTCTTTTATCAGGTGAGGACATACTTAATTGTGCAGTTCCGGGTATACTAAAAGCAACCACATTATTGTATTAGTAGTGCAACACCCGAATACAGACAGCCTATCTTGTTACATTAAAAAATACATTAGCATTAATATTTAGGGAATAAGAGTGATGGACTAGATAGTAATATGTAATTTATACTGGGAAAATTCTGCTCAAGACTTATTTAAGAGAAATTTGCTTTGGAACAATTAAAATAAATTCCTGACTTTTTAATGAGCTTCAGATCCTGCCTGAAGGAACTTAAAACCAACCAGGCAATTCTTGAATTTCTTATGGCTTCGTCTTCATTTTTGAAAATTCCTTGGAGCTCTGCCTGTCTTACTGAGTTACTGGCAATAGTGTTAACCTGTTGAGTAGTTCCGCCTTAGACGGGCCTTACATTTTTTTTTTCCTCATCATCTTTGTCTTATTCTGGACTGAGATACAAGTATAAAAATGATGGGTTTACTGCTGTCTGCTTTCCATTTGACCTACATTGTAGAGTAGCCTTTTCTGTGACCGAGTAGTAAAGAGCATTGCTTCTTCAGTGTGGCTGGGCTTGTTGTGGATCTTTATTTCCTATCTTATTGGAGAGGATTTACAGTTCATAAATGGACTTTAATATAGAAGTTCCCTGGAGTTGTAACTATACAATGACATAGCGATTTCCCAAAATGCAGCTTTACAAGGGTAGTTTTCTTCATAGGCTATTTACATTGGTTTTGCTTCCATTTTATTGCCTTCTCATTCTTTATTTTTCTGTTTTCTCCTTTTTCATTATCATGTGGTCAGATGCTTCCCCTCAGCTGGCCATAGATACTTATTTTAATACTTATTGCACTTATGGAATGAAGTTTTATGTTTCTTGTTCATAATTTTAAAAGCAAATGAAACATTTTTACTGTATTTCTCTGTTTATAAGGACTTAATGGAAATGCTTTTTATTCACGTGAACCTAGATTATTTTTGTTATGTTTGAACAAGGGATTGTTTTGTTGATTTGACTTGACTTTGTTCTCCTAGGTCAACAGCTTTAATGGAAAGTATATTTTAGATTGCTGATATAAGTTTACTTAGAATAAGTTGGTTGCCAACAAAAGTTCAGTTCTAACCAAAGTGTAGGTTATTTGTGTTGGGCCTTGTGTTTACAGGCCTCCTTAATGAAGTGAGTGTTGTGAGATTTGCTGGTGTTTGTGGTGTCATTAGTTTTAGAGGAAAAGTTCCTGAAGCTTCTTGTGGTAACAATAACCTGATAGTCTGATGTTATTTCTTCTCAAAGAGATGTAGTTGTGTCCTTTGTATTGTGATATTTTGTATTTTCTATTTCAGTTTCCCAGTGAGGTGGTCATTCAGAGCGTACACATCTGTTCTGTATTTTAACCCACGGATGAGAATATTCATTCAAGCCAAGAGAGTTAAAACTAAACATCTTTGCTATTGCCTCTACAGACCCAGGTAACTCATCTTTCTTCAGTTATCTTCACAGAGTTTTTATTTATAAAATTGATATGCTCCCTAAAGTTGTCAAAGTGAGGACATTGACTTTGATAGTAAGATTTTTACATTGTAAACAAAATTTGAACCACATCCGGGAAGGTATGCTAAAGAGTAATTAGATGTGAACAAATATCTGGCAGTAATAGAAACATACTGCAGTGAGCATGCTAAGTTAGATCATCACCCCAAGTAGAAATTTGTTTTTTACTTCAGTGAATTTTAGGTGCTTTGACAGCGATTAGTTCCACTAAATGATCACAGGTCACGTATATCTTCTGTTTACATAATACATTTGAACTATTAAACCATATATATACACGTTTCTATTATACATATAGAATGAATATATTTATAAATATGTATCTGGTTGATTTATATTTTGTGTTCTTTTTTACTTTAACATAAATGTTTTCAAGGTTTTGTTGTTGTTGTTTTGAGACAGAGTCTCTCTCGTCACCCAGGCTAGAGTGCAGTGGCGTAATCTTGGTTCACTGCAACCTCTGCCTCCCTGGTTCATGTGATTCTCCTGTCTCAGCCTCCCCAGTAGCTGGGATTACGGGCGTGCACCACCACACCTGGCTAATTTTTGTATTTTTGGTAGAGACGAGGTTTCACCACGTTGACCAGGCTAGTCTTGAACTCCTGACCTCAAGTGATCCACCTGCCTTGGCTTCCCAAAGTGCTGGGATTGCAGGCGTGAGCCACTGCACCTGGCCATCCACCAGGCCTGGCCTTTAAATTTATATTTACATATTATAAAATCCATTTTTTCCAACCATGCATGCCATCAGAATGGTCATTTTCTTGGTGTGGTTTCTGGGTAGTCTTTCATATACACACCAAACATTTATCAGATTTTTCTGTGAGTTTGAGATTAGAGGAAAAGAAGTTATTTGAAAAAGATACTTGCACATGCATGTTTATAGCACCACAATTCACAATGGCAAAATCATGGAACAAACCCAAATGCCCATCAGTCAACAAGTGGATAAAGAAACTGTGATATATACACACACACACACACACACACACACACACAATGGAATACTACTCAGCAATAAAAAGGAATGAATTAACAGCATTTGCAATGACCTAGATGAGATTGGAGACTATTATTCTGAGTGAAGTAACTCAGGAATGGCAAATCAAATATCGTATGTTCTCACTGATTTGTGAGAACTAAGCTATGAGGACACAAAGGCATAAGAATGATACAATGGACTTTGGGGACTTGAGGGGGAAGAGTGGGAGAGGGGCAAGGGATAAAAGACAACATATTATGCAGTGTATACTGTTTGAGTGATGGATGCACCAGGATCTCACAAATTACCACTAAAGAACTTCCTCATGGGCCGGGCGCAGTGGCTCACGCTTGTAATCCCAGCACTTTGGGAGGCCGAGGTGGGTGGATCACGAGGTCAGGAGATCGAGACCACAGTGAAACCCCGTCTCTACTAAAAATACAAAAAAATTAGCCGGGCGTGGTGGCGGGCGCCTGTAGTCCCAGCTACTCGGAGAGGCTGAGGCAGGAGAATGGCGTGAACCCGGGAGGCGGAGCTTGCAATGAGCCGAGGTCGGGCCACTGCACTCCAGCCTGGGTGACAGAGCAAGACTCCGTCTCAAAAAAAAAAAAAAAGAACTTCCTCATGTAACCAAACACCACCTGTACCCCAATAACTTATGGAAAAATAGAAAAAAGAAAAGATTAATTCTTGTTTTGAGGACCTTGATATCTATTGGGAGAAACATTTAATTTGTGTACACTGCCTATATATGTGCCTTTTTGCCTGAACTATTTCATTTGATTTCTGCAGTAACACTGTATGTTAGGTTATCGTCACCATTTTAGAGATAAGAAAATGTTAAAAGTAGAAAAGAACTCAAAAGTTCTGGCTGTAAATTCTTTACCAATCCAAATTCAATGATTCTTCTCCTATACCACAGTAACTCTTTATTATTTGTCTACATTTGTCATCTTGTCTTATTTTCATGAAACTGCAGTTGCTGTCCTGAGTGGGGTCTTGCTATCACTCATAAAGATATTAATACTAAAAATTTTAGATCTCTGCATCGTACTCCCTGACCACACACCAATGGATTTCTCAAAAGCTTTACTTTTGATCTCTAATTATACTGCCCATCATCTTTTGAAAATAAAATATACCA
This sequence comes from Hylobates moloch, assembly GCF_009828535.3. Taxonomy (NCBI): domain Eukaryota; kingdom Metazoa; phylum Chordata; class Mammalia; order Primates; family Hylobatidae; genus Hylobates; species Hylobates moloch. The sequence continues at coordinate 52,690,730 of NW_026652279.1, forward strand.
ATCCTGAGACTTTCCCTATAAATCAGTCCATTCATTTCCTAATAAATATCAAAGCAATGTTTCCTTTTCATCAGTCTCATTCTTCTGGGAAGGGCCAAGTGTCTCCTGGATCAATCAATATAGCCGATCTTTTCAAATTAAATTTCTCTCAGTGAGTTTGGGTAAAAAATAGTTTAAGTCCATGGAAAATGTGGATTTGTCTCTATTTTATGAGGAAACTTTAGTAAATTCAGTGTAATCTACCTGAATTACTTATATCAAGTGATGGCCGCTTCCCATTGGAGTATATTGCAATGGAAGGGACTCCCACCTTCCATTGTGTACAAATTTGTCTCTGGAGGAGTCTAGATCATAGAAGAAATTATTACTTTGGAAAAAATTTCTAGGTGATTTCTTAGGTTTCTTAAACATTTTATAAGTCTGTAATTCTTGGAGTCTTAAATACTGTTCATATAATAAAGACAAGTTATCATATGGTTGTGTTACTTGATTTTAGGCAACAAACATTCTTCATTAACATTGCTTAACCATAGACCCATAATGCTGAAAGGAGCCCAAATGAGTTGGGATGGATGTTATCCTGCATTCATAGGAACCGCATGGTCCTTTTTAAGTTATTCAGGGACGTTAACACTATGTTCTCTTGTTGAATACTCTGCAACATTGTGCTTCTGAAACAGAATTCATTATTGAGGGATGCTTTCCATGTGCTAACACCCCACCCATCCATCAGACGAGTAATTTTTGCACAGTGATTCTTTTGTACACCATGCATGTTATGTGTCCATTTTTGAATTTTTACAATGCTGAATTATTTAATCTTTTATTACAGTATGATAATTGGAAGCAAAATGTGGATTAGCCAGATCTGGATTTGAATTTAGGTTTTGTCATTTACTAGTTGTGGACCTTTGGCAATTACTTGAGTCTTACTCTTCTCCACTGTGAATTGGGAATTCCTCTGCCACTGAGGTTATTATGAGGACTAAAATAAAACAGTGTTTTATGTTAAACATAAAAACAGCAAGGTTTCCGAAAAGTTTGTAAACCAATAGTAGTTGTTATTACACAAATGCGTAAGAGCAAGTGGATGGAATGACCACTATGTGCAAGGCTCTCTTGTGGGCATTGGACATTTGGGAAAAGCAAAAAGAGAAAATTCCTGGGCCGGGTGCGGTGGCTCATGCCTGTAATCCCAGCACTTTGGGCGGAGACAGGCAGATCACCTGAGGTCAGGAGTTCAACACCAGCCTGGCCAAGAAGGTGAAACCCCATCTCTGCTAAAAATACAAAAACTTAGCCAGGCGTGGTGGTGTGCACCTGTAATCCCAGCTACTCTGGAGGCTGAGGCAGGAGAATCACTTGAACCCAGGAGGTGGAGGTTGCAGTGAACTGAGGTCATGCCACTGCACTCCAGCCTGGGCGACTGAGTGAAACTCTGTCTCAGAAAAAAAAAAAAAAAGAAAAAAAAAGAAAAAAAAGAAAATTCCTGCCCTCATGGAGCTTACATTCTAGTGGGGGAGGAAGGACAACATGTAAATTAAAATGGATGATAAAATATCAGGTAATTCTTTTTTTTTAATTTCAACTTTTACCTTAGATACAGGAGGTACATGTGTAGGTTTATTACATGGGTATATTGTGTGACGCTGAGGTTTGGGGTATGGATCCTGTCACCCAGCTAGTGAGCATGGTACCCAATAGGGATGATTTCTACCCATGCCCCCATCCCTGCCTCCCTCTCCCCTGTCTTGTATGCACCAGTGTCTGTTGTTCTCATGTTTATGTCCGTGTGTGCTCAGTGTTTAGCTCCCACTTATAAATGGGACTATGAGGTACTTGTTTTTCTGTTTCTGTGTTAATTTACTTAAGATTATGGTCTCCACTGCATTCATGTCACTGCAAATGACATAATTTTATTCTTTTTTATGGCCGTGTAGTATTCTATAGTGTATATGTACCACTTTTTAAAAAATCCAATCCACCATTGATGGGCACCTAGACTGATTTCATGTCTTTGCAATTGTGAATAATGTGGCAGTAAACATATGAGTGTGTGTGTCTTTTGGGGCAAGTTAGTTCCTCTTAACAAAGGCCATTGCACAGGTCCACCTGAGTATTTTCATGACACAATGGCTGACTTCTATCAGAGTGAGCAATTCAAGAGAACAGAGTAGAACTTGCAACTTTTTAGAAGCCATCTTTAAAAGTGACAGACCATCACTTTTGCCATGCCACAGGTCAGCCTAGATTTAGTGTTGGGGAGTGGAGGCACCACACATAGGCATTAATGCCAGGAGGAAAAAAAACACAGGCAACATCTTGGATAGTGGGTAGCACAGTGAGTTATGCAATAATTTTGTGGGAAGATGGTTCCAGAAGGAGGGGACAGTAAGTGCAAAGACAGGAATCAAAGGCTAGTCTAGCTAGAACACAGAAAACAGATCGAAATAGATTGGGCAGATCAGGTAAGGTCTGAAGCAACATGACAAGAAGAGGTGGCTGTATTGAGAATGGAATGACTTGAGCAGAGGAGTGGCATTACTTGACCTATGTTTTTAAAAGATTATTCTAGCTGTTGAGTGGAGAATTGATTTCATGGGAGAAGAAGAAAGGAGGGAAGTTGAGGTAGGATAGATACTATTACTATATTCTAGGAGAGAAATGAGCTTGAACTCAGGTGGTAATGGTGGAAGGGATGAAAGTTGTCTGGATTACAGATAATGTTGTGAAGGTAAAGCCAGCAAGACTTGTCAGTGGATTGGATATGGGGTGGAGAGAAAATGAGGAGTCCAGAAGGCCTTCTGAGTTTTTATCCTGAACAAAATCTTGGGAATGATAGGGGAGGTGCAAGTGTAAAGGTTAGGAGGAATGGTGGATGGAGTTCTCTTCAAATCATAGTGGACACACTAAATTTGGGAGGTCTATTCGACGTCCACATCTCTACCTATCAATATTATACGAACCAGAAAATTATTGATCCTGCCTAATTACATGTTGTAAAGAATAATTAAGGATTAGAATTATTTTTACAATATAACTAAACCAGGTAAACTCTTATAACTTAAAAGAAATAATTACGATTGAATACTACAATGTAGTTATGATTTACAACTGGGGGCTAATTTTTTCTGTGTTAATAAAAGTTCAGAACTGTAGCTTTCTTTACTTGAAGTTTGTTTTTTTTCAACTTAAATTTTAAAATACTGTATTTGATTTTGGCCAGAGTATTTTGAACAAATGTTTTAAGTGTGAAAATGAAAGTCAGTGAAAGTTTAGATTTCTGCAAGTTGTTCTGATCAAATCAGTTACCCAAAATGCTGTATTAAGTTATGCTCTATACTTCTGCAGCACAAAGCCTTGAAAGGTACTTAGTGTTTCTTCATATTTTTATTTCTCTTGATGGAGAAGTGTTCTATTTTCCTCATAAAAATAGTAAAATTAATAAAAATTTATACAATACAGAATTAGATATGGGGGAAAAATCAAATAACCAAAAGCCCCTTTTACCAGTTGTGATTCATTCTGTGCTATAGCAATCTATAATGTTCCCCAAAGGAGAACCTCTGTTAGAAGTTTAATAAATATCTTTCCAGATTGTTTTCTACACAGTTATATATATGTGCACACATATGCATGCACACACAGGTTTTTTTAAACATAAAATTATGTACAACTTGTTATTTTGTCTTACAGTTATATCTTGGAGACTTTGTCGTTGTTAAATATATTGCATAGCACTATGATTTATTTAACTGTTTTCTTATTGATGTACATTTAGAGTTTACAGAGCTTTGAGCATTCTCAAACCAAATATTATTCTAGAATTTTTCTCTCTATAATGATTTAAACCAATGTTTAAAAGCCCAGTTCCAGGAATTTTCTATAACAGATGCATATACTTTCAACTGTATTCAGAGAACCTCAGGTTCTGTAGAGCACCTATGATTTGTTCTCTTTGAGTTTATGGATCTATATATGTATGTATGTATTTTTTCCTTTATTGTTCTAGAGCATCTTTGCCATCACTAAATGGACCTTGAAAACAGGTTTCTCAATCAGTCAAGTAGAAAATGTGCTTTTGGTAGTTTAAAATGATACGTGAATGTGTGTTTCTGAGCATCGCAGTTAGAGATAATTGTTTTGGGACTAGGAGAAGTAGTTTATCCAGTGTCGATGATAATCTGAGAAAGAGGGCTATGCATATTAACCAGAAACTTTGATAAGTGAACAACTTCATAAAAGTTTTTAAAGAAAATTATCCTATTTTAGATATCTAAGTGAACATTTGTGTGGGCAGATTTTCTTATCGCTCTCATGAAGTTTCCTTACAAAAGCAACATTTCTAAGTAGTGAAAGGCAAGGAAATTCACTTAGGTATAAAGTTTGCTAATTTACCAGCTGGATGCAACTCACTTGATGAATCTTTCTTAATAATTATGTATCTCTGGAACATATAGTCTTACTAAAGAATATTGTCTTATGTATTTTAAAATAATAATCTGACTTGATTATCTTCTTTTTTCTTTCTTTCCAGAAAGTATCTTTATGTCACATCTTCTTTTAAAGGAGCATTTAAAAATGAAGTTAAAAAGGCAGAAGAAGCAGTAAAGATTGGTATGCGATTACCTGTAGCCTACATCGTTGTTGTTCAGTCATTCAGCAAATGTTAATCGTGCGCTTATTCTGAGACATACATTGCTCTAGGCATTGTAGGAGCTACTACAATTAATTAAATGTGGTTTCTGTCTCTATGGAACTTCAAAACACATTCTTTCCATCTCTGAGTTTGTTTACTCATGATATTATTTATTATTATAAGTGTGATCCTGAACACACTTCAAACTAGATTGATATTTGTTAGAAACCTTGTTTGACTGTCTGGGCATGGTGGCTCACACCTGTAATTCAAGCACTTTGGGAGGACGAGGTGGGAGAATTACTTGAGGCCAAGAGTTCAAGACCAGCCTGGGCAACATAGTGAGACTGTGTCTCTGTTTTAAAAAATAAAATAAACTAAGAAACCTTGCTTGTCATAGCACTGTGTTAGGTCATCTTAGATCCCTGCACTGCATCCGCTTTAAGAAGGATGTTCTCAAGGCAGGCGGATCACGAGGTCAGGAGATCGATACCATCCTGGCTAACACGGTGAAACCCTGTCTCTACTAAAAATACAAAAACTTAGCTGGGCGCGGTGGTGGGTGCCTGTAGTCCCAGCTACTCAGGAGGCTGAGGCAGGAGAATGGCGTGAACCTAGGAGGCGGAGTTTGCAGTGAGCTGAGATCGTGCCACTGCACTCCAGCCTGGGCGATAGAGTGAGACTCCGTTTCAAAAAAAAAAAAAGAATGTTCTGCATATTCACTCCTCCTACTGCAGGAACAAAGCTCTCTTCCCCGGTATCTGGGAGTCAGTAGTAGCTCTACATCCATATTTTGTGGATTTTAATGCATTTTCTGTCAGCTAAAAACTCATTTATGACTTTTGAATTTATATTTGTATATTTATGTCCTATAAATTGTCATAACTAAACGAAAGCCCAATAGAAGGAAAATTTAACATGTGTAAAAGTTGTAAGAGGAACATAGGGTTTTCTGAGATCATGGTCTGTATGCCATTTTCACTGGTCGTGCTACACGTATAGAAAATACTCACTTAAAATTGCTTGAAATAATTTTGCTGTATTATAACTATTTGGCTTCCACTTCCAGCTGAATTCGTACTGAAAGAAGCACAAATCAAAGTAAACCAGTGTGACAGAACCTCTTTATCTTCTGCCAAGGTACGACGTGTAAAGAGAGTAGTCTTATTAAATGGCAAATTGTGTCATTTGCTTTTTCCTGTGCATAGTTGTCTCTTATCATCTACTTCCTAAACTTTTAAGCACAGATAAGCTCAGAAGATTAAGTTGATTTTAACTCAGGTAAACAGAATAGATGAGTGCAGAGAAAGGAGAGGAAACTCAGCAAGTGGGGGCAAGGCTGAGGCAGAGAGAAAAGATGAACAGAACATGGGGTGAATTTGAAATGGTGGGGAAGAGCATCACAACCCATTTCTTTAAAATGGAAAGGAAAGTAGCAGGAGAAAGGGAGAAAATAATGAAAAGCCAGCAGAAGAAAAAACTAGCCTGTCGAGTCTCCTTGAAAATATCTATTCAAATTATAGCTCCCTGTGGACCTAAATAAATGGGGAAAGCAAGGAAAGGTCTAATAAGCAATCCTTCTTTCTAGTGCTAGGAATTATATACTGTAATTATGAATATTAATAACAATGCTTCCAGCTTACAAAGCTCTTTTATTATGAGTTGCTCCACACAGTTCATAAACGTTCTTTGTAATTCTTACAATATGCCCATGAGTAAGATAAGTTAAAAAGAACTATTATTAATTATAATGCATTGCAACTAAGACAAAAAGAATATTGCTACAAGACATGTAAGTTTGCTAACTTTTACCAAAAATATGGTATGAAGCTTTAAACGATGGTGAATGATTAAGCAACATATTTATTTGCTTACATACAAAGGGATAAGTAGGAATATGGAGGTAAAATGCCTTACTTCACCTTCTCTTCATCCTCTTCTACAGAATGAATATATGAATCCTTTCAGTGATTTTGCCATTTAACTTTCCAGGACCAAGGCTGTATCTGATAAAGACCTTTCATATCTAAGGTCCCGAGTAAGGGATGACATCAAAGAGTAGCTTGTGGTAATGCCCCAAGCTAATTCTGTCCATGGCTTGCCCCAAATTCTCTTAGTTTTTTCTTCTCTTTTTTTTTTTTTTAAATTAAAGGTAAACCTATCTTATTGTTATTGATCATTGATTTTTAATAGTTTAAGCTTTTCAAAATTTTGTTTTTAAGAAATCGTTTCCCTTTGCTTTATATGTTTGAGAGTCCAGAGGAAGACTAATGGGTCAGGACCTTGCTTCCTTTTTGCCTTCTGCTGTTGCTTCTCCCTGCCTCTGTTCTGTGCTCTGAGGGCACTGCCAGGCAGGGTGGGGAAGTCCTTGACTAATATGCCCTGTTGCTTTGATGCACTGTGGTTTCTTTAAGGCAGAGAAGAGAGCAAAGCAGAATGACCTCAACTTTTGACGTCTTAAATTCTTCTGGGCAGATGAATTTTAAATGGAATACTTGCTAACCATTTTCTACTTTCTTTTACTTGAAATTCAGTGAAAATATTGTTCATTCAGTGGTATACCATACATCAAAAGAGATACCCACCTTTCACCTCAGGTGGATGAAGCATGTTAAGAGGCTATTCTTATGCCTGAGAACAACAATAATGAATTATTCCTCTTCTGCTTGGTTAGAGGGAGCATACCGGATTTAGAGTAGTGAATGAGTTGGTATATCAAATCAAAAGTGTTAATAAGAAAGATAACTGGGCATGGGGTATCCTATAAGGGGAAAGTTTGAGGAATATTAGAGGTATCCAGAATTCGATATGAAGGAGATATTTTTTGTTGGCTACTAACAAAATTTCTCAATTATCTTTTTTTTTTCCTGCAAAAACACTTAGTGGTCACATAATTGAGCATTATTGTTCTCACAAACAAAAGTCAGAGCCTGGGTACACTAAATAACTCACCCAAGTTTTCATGTAGTTTTTGTCAAAGCCTTTGTGTCGTTACAGAGAATAAAGTTTCTTTCTCTAAAAGGCAGAGAAGATATCTGGATATGTACAACAGAGAATAGTGGGTTAGGATTTGGTTTATCTTCTAAGGTATTGGAACTGAATAATTTATCAAGTATTGAGAATCTACGATGGTAGAATTGCATTAGGTAATGCGAGCTATTGTTACCCTTGAAACATTTGGATAATAGGATAATATCAACTTGCTTTTTGTTAATTCAGTGGCATTATGTTCTCTCCCAACCAATGCACTTCTCCAGGATGTATTACAGAGAGCTTTGGAAGATGTAGAAGCAAAGCAAAAGAATCTTAAAGAGAAACAAAGGTAAGACACAAGGTTTTCTGTTTGCAGGAATCCTCTGTACTATGTTAAAACAAATTCTGGTTTCTAAGTAGGTAGATTTAGTGGTTATTGTGACAATTTTTTTTTCAGCTTTTGACATCTTATAATCTGAAACCTAATATAGTCAAGGTCCCACAACCAAGATGAACAATGTAAAACATTGATAAAGTATATATTTGCACATACACATGTGTGTCTACATAATGTTAAAACTTCCAAAAAAAAGTGAAAAATTAGTTCAGCATTTAATTGTCTGGATGAGGAAGTGAACTGCCCAGAGGAACAGCTGATAACTCACTTTCCTTCTGTGTCATTTGCCATTTAAATTCTAGAGAGTTGGTTCCAGTTTCTTCCCTTTGTCTAGTAGCTTAAAATTTAAGATAGGAAATAATGTTTCACATGAATGTATTGCTTATATATTGCTAAAATGAAAATAGCAAGGATATGTTAACAAAACCAGATATTTACATTTGTAAGATTAACTTGCTCTCCAACTCAAATGCTAAAGAAGTTAAACTGAAAATAATCACTGCTGCCCACGTAAGATCAGACTTTGAAAGCTGTGATACCTTTGTGAAACTATTTTTAAGGGAAATATGATTAGTTCTTAACATTATTTTTCGTGAGCCATGCACTGACATTCAACCATAACTTTCCTCAAAACTTAAATTTTAAATGTCAATTTTGCATTTATCAAAATAAATAAATGTGAAATGTTACTTATGCATTTACTAGAAAAATGTAAATAAATGTCATAGAAATTGTAATTTAAAAACGAAGCCCTCTCTAAGGTCTTTAGAAATAAAAACCTTCTTGAAACAAGTTCACTGTATGAGATGGTTCATACAGTGAAATGTTTGAAAAGTGACCGATCAACACTTTATTAATAATAATGCCAGTTGCCATGAACTTGTTTTAATGGCAAAATGCTGGGTTTTTTAAATCGAAGAATATCAGTATATCATTTAATATTGTAGAGTGACTATGTCGTATCCTGTAATACCCTATTTAGGTATCCCTTATACAGTCAGTACTTTCGTTGAATACTCAGTAATGAGTAGTGATTTTTGAGAAAAAGCTTGATTCCTATATGTTTAACCTTAGATATATATGTATTTAATAAATATATAGTATGTTAACTCATGTCTTGTGTTCTATATATATCATATCCACATGGAAGGACTGATAGAACTTTATCATTGTTCTTTAATGATAGATGCATTTAATTAGTCCAATAAGTATATTATTTCAGTTGTAGTAGCACATGGTCATAAGCCTGAAAACAAAAGGCCAAGTTTGTGGAGAGAGGCGAGCTACAGGGTAAGTGCAGGAGAATTATTTTTGGTGTCATTCTTGATTGGGTAAAGAAAATAATGATTTTTATGTACCTAATCTGTTCCAGGCTTATATTTAACATTATTTCTTTTAGTTCTTATGACATCACAAGTGGCTAGGTAGGTATTACTCCCATTTTTCAAATGAGAAAGTTTTAGAGGCACCATCTATGGTCACATGGTTATTACAAAGACAGGCTTGTATTTGAAACCAGGTGTGCCTCTCACATCCAGGCATTTTCATAGCTTCCAGCAGCCTCTGATATTACAGGTGTTTATATCATAACTCCTTACTATAGCTGTTTTTATCACATTTTGGTATTTCTCAACTTCTATTTTATACTTTTAATAGAAAACTCACACAAAACATAATATAGAAGGTCAGAAAAACAGGAGCTCATCTCTGTTAACCTTGTAAACTTGCTTTATTATAATAACTTATTTATCTTCTATTTTGGAAAAGGTTAGAGAGGAAGCCAGAGAATATCTATTGGCACATTCCAATCTATGTAGGATATCTGGAGACTTGAGAACATGCTGAAATTTAGAAATCACATATACTGTTAGAAATACCTAAAATTTAAAATAGCCAAGTCATCATTTTGTAAAAAATGCTGCCATGTACCTATACGACCAGTTAATATTTCAGAACTCTTTTAGCATTTTCTAGTTTTTGTAAATTTAAATTGGCAGACGTGTTTTTGAATCAGTAATGCATTTGTTTGACTGGCGTAGTTACTGGCATCACGTTTGTGCAGAATACTTTGGCTATACAGAGACAACTGAGTGTGCCTACCAGGTTTTGCAAAATATTTGGATATATGCCTTTGATGTTAACCTTCTAGTTTAATTATTAGCAGTTTCCTAAACTGTATGTGTTTATTTAATAAACAACTTTTTAAACTTTCTAAATATAACTCTAGAGAATTGAAGAAAGCCAGAACGCTCTCCCTGTTCTATGGAGTGAACGTAGAAAACCGAAGCCAAGCTGGAATGTTCATTTACAGTAATAACCGTTTGATCAAAATGCATGAAAAAGTGGGCTCACAGTTGAAACTGAAGTCCTTGTAAGTATGTTTTTGCTTTCAGAGATATAAGCAGAGAAAGGGATGTTACAGTAAGATTCTGTCTGTGGAATGAGATGAGTGACTAATCACAATGGGAGCAAGTGTCATAGTCTCTGTTCACCCTTCCTGTCGAAGTGCAGGCATTAATCTGCCTCATTTATAATATCAGTGAATCTGCATGCATGCTCTAAGGAAAAAGCACACTTTGGGAAATTTTTTTCAATGCATTTATTGAACAACTTGATATGCGGCCATTCCTTGTGCTACCTCTTTGGCTTAAATTTTTAATGCTTTACCAATTTAAAAATAATACAAGCATATTAAATACATTTTAGAAGAGAAGGAAAAGAAAAATCCATAGTCTTGTAAAGCAACCCTACATGTATGAGTTCATGCCAGTTAGCTGCATGATCATATGTTATTAAAACTCTCTAGCCTAATTGGATTTTAGAGTAATACATTCTCGTGCTTTCCCAATGGTCTGAAACTTCTCAAGCTGCTTTCATCAATGATGTAGAGTCCTGAAGAGACACACAGAAAAGGACAGGGTCAGACAAGGTAATCATGACCAGTAGAATGGGTCAGGGAGCATTTACTATTTTGCTTCCTCACTCTCAAGGAATTAGCAATTCATTCGTTGTTTATTTAACAAGCACCTATAGTGCAGCATTGTATGCCAGGCACTATACTAAGCTCTGCTGATAAATGCTCCTTTTGCTAAAGAATGTATAGTCCAGTGAAAAGGACAAGCATATGAATGCATATTTTTATATTGTGTGAAAATAACAAGAATGATCTTATAAAACCTAGATTATGGCTGGGCGGTGTCTCACGCCTGTAATCCCAGCACTTTGGGAGGCCAAGGTGAGTGGATCACGAGGTCAGGAGATCAAGACCATCCTGGCTAGCACGGTGAAACCCTATCTCTACTAGAAATAGAGAAAATTAGCCAGGTGTGGTGGCAGGCACCTGTGGTCCCAGCTACTCGGGAGGCTAAGGCAGGAGAATGGCGTGAACCCGGGGGGCAGAGCTTGCAGTGAGCCGAGATTGTGCCACCGCACTCCAGCCTGGGTGACAGAGCGAGACTCTGTCTCAAAAAATAAATAAAGAAATAAACCCTAGATTAGTTGGATTTCTTGCTTAAATCCCAGTGCATTCAGAATAGAACTGCTTGCCATGGGCTTCCAGTTATCTGGCCTCTGATTGGCTGTGGGACCTCACCCCCTACTAATACCCTACCCTCTCTGCATTTCTTGTTTCTCAGACCTCCTAAGTTCACTTCTGCATTGAGACCTTGGGACATGCCATTTCCTCGGCCTTGAATCTTCTGTTCTCAGATTTTCTTACTGCTGGCCCTAACATGCCATTCAGCCATGAGCCTGAAGTATTCTCCACAGGAAGGTCTTCCTTGACTGTCTAATTAAAACTGGTCCATTCCCTTCCCCACCACCTGTCACTCTTCACATATCACAGCGCCTGCATTATGTTCCTCACCCCACTTATCACCATCCGAAATGATCTTGTATATTTATCTGTTTATTAGCTTCATGCCTGCCACCCTTCTGTAAAAGAGAAACTTCAAAGCCAGGGGGAACCTATATTTCTGGTTCTCACCATATTCTTAGTTCCTGGAACAGGGCTGGGTGCTGAGCTTGAATGAATGAATGAATGTTATGTTAGAGGTGAGCATCCAGTGCAAAAAGAGCATTTAGGAGGGGCAGTAAAGGAAACTGGAAAAGTCAATTTAGGCCTTCTAGAAGAATGAAGCCCAAATTTAGACTTAGAGAATGAGTAGTGAAAGGAAAGCAAGGTGGAAGAGTGAAGTGGTAACAAAACACGATAGGCAGGGACCCCACATTGTGAGGCTTTGACACATGTGCCATGCAAAAGGCAGTGGGAAGCCCTAAAGGCTTAGAAAATTGTATGCTCTTTCCCAAAGCAGGTTATGTCACCAACCAGATTTACAGTGAGATCCTCATGGATAAGCCAACTCTGTGATTCTTTCGTAGTATTCTGAGCACCCCAAGGACCTCTGCAATGAAGAGGAGAAATCCAATCTGATAGATGAAATGCAGAGAAAGAAAGGGGTTCTCTGGCCACTGTCATTTAGAAGATTATGCCACTTTATTGCAGTAAGGCACCATGGTTTTTAATGTCAAAAGCCCTTGCCTTCCCACCCACCCTGACTCTCCATGTAAGGCAATAGGTTTGTAAAACGAGTCATATTAACTCAGTAACATTGTGCTAAAGTGATTTTTTTAATTATGGGACCAAACACATTGGGATCACCACAGACTTATGAAAACATAATTAGCTAACTTGTTAAACTTTGACAAGGTCCAGATCAACAGAACAAATTTATTTTTGAAAAAAAAAAATGATTTCAAATGACCAGAATATATTTGATTTTTTTCTTTAGCCAAATTTTCAAGATTTAAATATGCATATATTTTCTCAGACTTGGCGCAGGTGTGATTGGAATTGTTAATATACCCTTGGAGGTCATGGAACCATCCCATAATAAACAGGAATTTCTCAATGTCCAAGAGTATAATCATCTACTAAAAGTCATGGGACAGTACTTGGTCCAGTACTGTAAGGACACCGGCGTCAGTGAGTATTCAATAGTCATAGTAGGAGATACTTACAGAGGGATTACTTTCTGTGATTTCGTTAAGCTGACATGATTATCTGAATTCAGATTACCAGCAACTGAAAACTCTGAAAGGGAGCTCCTGCTTTAAAAACAGGAGTGAGAAGGGAGGAGTGAGAAGGGAGCCCATTTCAGAATCTTTCCCAGACTATTGTGAAAAAGCAGCAGATTAGAAATTGCAAGGGAATGGCAATCAGAGAACAGAGTGAGGTGGCAGGTGACCATGGAGGAAGGAAGCAGAAGATCGCTCCAAATAGACTGAGAAACCCTGCTCTGGGCACTGGGACTCCACTGTGTGAGAGCACATAGTCCCATGCAGACCTTAGTAGCTCTTATAATGTTGTTATGTCATACCGTGGAGTAAAAACTACTGACCCTGGGTAATTGTAGATATGTTAAACTTTTTTTTCTTTTTTTTGAGATGGAGTCTTGTTCTGTCGCCCAGGCTGGAGTATAGTGACGCAATCTCGGCTCACTGCAACCTCTGCCTCCCTGGTTCAAGCAATTCTCTGCTTCAGCCTCCCAAGTGGCTGGGATTTCAGGCACCTGCCACCACGCCCGGCTAATTTTTGTATTTTTAGTAGAGACAGAGTTTCACCATCTTGGCCAGGCCGGTCTTGAACTCCTGACCTCGTGATCCACCTGCCTCAGCCTCCCAAAGTGCTGGGATTACAGGCCTGAGCCACCACGCCTGGGCAGATATGTTAAACTTTGTTTTGCATAGTTAAAAATTCTTGAGTATGTTAATTCCAGAAAGATTTCGATTAAAAATTTCTAAAATAAATACATCTGGAAACTTAAAAAGATAAACTTTAGTTATCTGAAAAATGTGATTTATTTAGATCACCTCACTCCCCAGAGACACCTGAACAATGAGATGATGTGCTGTGCATTAATTAAACTTCTTTTTGTTTTTCAACATATATTTTAGAATCAAGGTGTACATGTGCAAGATTGTTACAGAGGTATATTTTGTGATGCTGAGGTTTGGGATATGACTAAACTTGTCACCCTGGTATTGAGCATAGTACCCAATAGGTAGTTTTCCAGCCCTTGTCTCCCTTCCTCTCCTCTTTTATATTCCTCAGTGTCTATTGTTTCCATCTTTATGTTCATGTTTACCCAGTGTTTAGCTCCCACTTGTAAGTGAGAATATGTGGTATTTGGTTTTCTTTTTCTGCATTAGTTTGCTTAAGATAATTGCCTCTAGCTGCATCCATGTTGCTGCAAAGGACACAATTTCATTCTTTTTTATGGCTGTGTAGTATTCCATGGTATATGTGTGCCACATTTTCTTTATCCAGTCCACTGTTGATGGACGCCTGGGTGGATTCCATGTCTTTGCTATTGGAAATAACACTGTAATGAACATACATGTGGATGCATGTGTCCTTTCGGTAGAACAACTGAGTTTCCTTTGAGTATATACCCAGTAATAGGATTGCTGGGTTGAATGGTAGTCGAAATCTTAGTTTTTAAAGAAATCTTCAAACTGGTTTCCATAGTGGCTAGACGAATTTACGTTCCCACCAACAGTGTGTAAGTGTCCCTTTCTCTCCACAGCCTGACCAACAGTTTTTTTTTTTAAAATTTTTTTTACTTTATAACAAAAGCCATTCTGACTGGTGTGAGATGGTATTTCATTGTGGTTTTGATTTGCATTTCTCTGGTGATCTGTGATGTGGACCATTTTTTTTCATGTTTGTTGGCTGCATGTATGTCTTCTTCTGAGAAGTATCTGTTCATGTTCTTTGCTCACTTTTTAATGGGGTTATCTTTTGCTTGTTGATTTCTTTAAGTTCCTTATAGATTCTGGGTATTAGACCTTTGTCAGAGGAATAGTTTGTGAATATTTTCTCCCATTCTATAGGTCGTCTGTAAATAAACTTACTTTTAAGTTAGGCAGACATAGGGCTCCATTTATGTCAAGAAATAGGATATCACGTATTCAATGATTTGGATGAAGTATGTGTAATTCATGTACATTAAAAATATGTCTCTACCCTTGAGTCAGCTTAAAATCTTCACTTGAAGTTGTAATTTTAGAATATTTTCTTTTCATTTGTATCCATCCTGCCGTACCTAAAACTTTCTCACCGCAAAACAGGGAAAAGTGTAGGAACTCAGTGGGAAATTATGAAAGGGGGAATGAGGTTGAGGGGACAGATTTCCTGCAGAAGCTGAGTTTTCATGTCATGGTCTAAAACATACTCAGAGTGTGTTCTGTGCACCAGTATTATCAACATCACCTGGAGCTTGTTAGAAATGCAGAATCCCAGGCCCCACCTGAGACCCACTGAATTAAAATCTGCATTTTTACAAGATCTCCAGGTGATTTATATTCACAATCAAATTTGAGAAGCACTACTCTGAAGAGTATACCTATGCAATTTTTCCTGGGATAGGCATATCTTTTTTCAGAGACATGTATGAAGTTATGCTAAACATGAGAATGATTACATTGTTTGGCAGGGTTTGCTTAAAGCTGTAGAAAACGTGTAAGGTATAAATATCAACATAAACATGGTGAGGTTTAAGTCAAACATCTACTCTCTGGTCTTTAACTGCTAATATGACATGGTACAAAAGGAAAACATTAAGCATTTGAAAATCATGAACCTCCCCATACTCCTCTTGTCTTCGCTGTAATCCCTTCCTTGTCTTCATCTTTAGAAGAAGGAATTAAGTCTTCAGAAAGAGGTAGGCATTAGATTTAAAGGTCGTAAAAATTATTTCCATCTAGGTCACACTTAGGAGAGTCATACTCAGTCCTCTTTGTGAGTGGAGCTCTCTTGAAGCCCCTTTGCTTGGTGTGTGGGTACCCTCCCAACAGTTGTATTCCCAACTACAGGGTATCATTTGCTAGCCCCTACTCCTTGCCTAATTCCCTGTCCTTATCTAATTGTTTCTCACCTTCTACCTAATTGTTTCTATCTACCTGTTTCTTAACCTTTTCAACAGATGTAATAGGGTTTGAAATAAATATATTTGTATTATTATTATTATTGTTTGATAACATATTGTTTTCACAATTCCGTAATTATCTATGAATTGATAGAGGGCTAGAGGATACTGTCACAAAAGATGTTCCTCTAGAAGGGAGGTAGAGAGTAGAGGAAGGATAGCAGGCATGTGTATTTGTTCATATATTTCACTTCATCCTCAAACTTCATTATCAAACTAAATCAAGTAATCAAGGTCAGAATTGGTAGTTTCAGTAATTTGTAAGGAGATTGACCTTCATGGTCTTTGCTCATTAACTCCCACGGGAATAACCAAAGTTATATAATATTTGACTATCTGAAAACCAGTATTACAGGGCACACAGTTTTAATGAAAAGTATTTAGGTAGATTTTTTTGCCTTGTAAATAAATAAAAGATGCAGCCTTTATATTTGCTGGAAGTCTGATGTGTTTTTAGGGAAAATTGTGTCCTTGTAAAAATCGAATCAGCAACAAGAGAAATGGAGAGGTAATGACTTTGTGTCATTTATCAAATCTACATTTACTTTTGGCCCAGCTGATGCTAAGAATCTCAGAAATATTTTCCTTGTCTCTAAGTCTGACCTCACCTCACTGTCTGCTACTATGTTTTCTGAAGCTTTATACATTCTTACAATAAAATAGAAATATTAATCATCAGCTTTGGGGAGTAGGGAGAGCAGGAGAAATAAAAAGTAGGGAGAAACAAATGAAATTTGGGTTTGAACAGGAGCAGTTATGAAAAATTTATTATTAAACTTTTCCAAAATGGATCAGAATTGAGCTGATGTTTCCCAGAAGAATTCAAATCATAGTTCTTCAGTTGGCAAAGAGGCTAAAATTCGTTTAGCCTAGTCACCTTTAATGCGCTCACTCTCACTGCCATTTTAAGACTGAATGCAGGCCACCCGTGAAAGGAAAACTGCTCCCTCTTGAGGCGGCCCATGAATTTGCACAACATTATTAAAAAATACATAAATCTTCATATTAAATCCAAATCCATATCTCATGGGTTCTTTCATTCCACTGTGCTAGGCACAGGTATTCTAGGACCAACAAATCAGACATGGTCTGTCTTCTCTGAGAACTTACAGTCTAAGGTGGTGCTATGGTGCTATGGTCTGAATGTTTATGTCTCCCCTACAAATTCATATGTTGAAAATCTGACCCCCAGGATGATGGTATTAACAACTGGGACTTTAGGAGGGTGATGAGGTAATGAGAGCAGAGCCTTCATGATTGGCATTAGTGTATTTATAAAGGAGGTCCAAGAGAGACCCCCCATCCCCTTCTCCATGTGATGTTCAAGTGAGAGACAGCCATCTAAGAACCAGGAAGCAAGCCCTCACCAGACTCAGAATCTGGCAGTGCCTTGATCTCGGACTTCCCAGTCTCCAGAACTGAGAGAAATAAATGTGTTATTATAAGCCACTTAGTCTATAGTATTTTGTTATAAGCAACCGAATGGACTAAGACACAGGCTAACATGGTTTGACAATTAGAAATAGGATTAGTGCCCAACACAGAAGAATGAAAACTGCAGAAGCCAGTGGCCAGGAGCCCACAGTCTGTAGGCCAGGGAAGCCCTCCCTGAGGAAGTGATATTTCCTAAAGGATGGGGAGGGGTTAGCTGGGTCTACTTAGTTCTTCCTGCTTGGGGCCAAGGAGGGTAGGCCTAAAGCTTTTCCAAATGGCAGCCCCCCAGGTATTTGAAGACAAGATTATGTCTCTCTTCAGTCTTTGTTTAATCTTGACTAACATTTCCAAGTTCAAGAATAGTAATTATTCTTTATTTGACGTGGTATTAAATATATTTACCGTCCTAGCATTATATTTTAAAGTGTATCATCTAGAAACAAAATATGCCAGATGAAACCTGAACACCCTTGACTGAAATGGGATCCTCATCTTTCTTTCGAGTTGTTGGAATCTTATTGGTACACCTAATAATATGGGAACTCTCAGTAAACACATTATTGACCCTCAGTGTCCTCATTACCAATTAAAGTTTTTAACAAAAATATTAATATGTGTTCTTGTAAAGCCATACCTCTCTTTTCTTATTTTTTCCAGTAAGTGGTTTTGAGCCCTAGTGTAGAATCATACATTTATCTCTAGTAAAGTTTTTCACCTTATTAGGCCTCATTCTTTCAGGTTGTAACGACCTTTTTTTGGAATCTAATGCTAACTTCTCACTAATGTGTTAGTCCCAGATTTATGTAAAGTCTGGCTAGTATTTTCTCTATGACTTCATGTAAACCCTGTTGCATAGGACAGGAAAATCAGACACCCTAGCCCTCTACCAATGATCTCCACTGAGATAAAAGTGGGTACCTTGGGACGTGTTTTCCTGATTGTGCTATCGCCTAACCCTTGTCAATTTCCCAGTTTGTGCATAATTTTGAAAGTGAGAAATAATATTTGTTACATGAATATTTTCTTTAAAACGTAGGCAATGCTGTAGTACCTGGATATAGCTAGTTGCTCACAACAGAATTTTGTTTTCCATATGATGCAATTTAGTCTCTAAGAGCTCAGAAAGGGACTACCAGGAAAATGAATATAACAACTTTGCTAAGGATACACGTTGAGTGAGAAGGCAAATATTAAAAGATGAGAATATGAGACAAGTTTATTTGAAGATGTAGTCTGAGAAACAGTTCATATCTTTTTAATTCAGTTTTTGAAGTTAAGGATTTTATGTATGCATCCTGTTTTATTTAAAAATATTATCAATATTATATTTTATATTATTTTTAAATTTATTATGGTGTTATGGGCTGAATTGCGTTCCTTTCAAATTCATAGGTTGAAGCCCCAGCTCCCAATAGCTCAGGCTGTATTTGGAGATAGGGCCTTTAAAGAAATAGTTAAGCTAAAATGGAGTTGTTAGGGTGGGCGCTAATGCAGTCTGACTAGTGTCCTCATAAGAAGAGGAAATTCAGACACAAAGAGACATACCAGGGATAGGTGCACACAAAGAAAAAAACATGTGAGGACACAGGGAGAAGGTGACCATCTGTAAGCAAAGTAGGGAAGCCTCAGAAGAAACCAATCCTGCCAATACCTTGATCTTGGGCTTCCAGCCTCCAGAACAGTGAGAAAATAAATAAACTTCTGTTGTTTAAGCCACCCAGTCTGTGGTATTTTGTCATGGCAGCCCTAGCAAACTAATACGTATTGGAGATTTCAAAATTAGAATTAAAGAGAATATTATAATGAAACTCTATAAACCGATCAACCAGCCTCGGTGATCAACTTGTAGGTGAACTGGTTTCATCTGTAGCCCAACTATTCCCCCACAACTGAATTATGAAGGCAGTCTCAGACCCTGTATAATTATATCCCTAAGTATTTTAGCATTCATTTCTAAAAGTAAATACTGCTTAAAAATCACAGTACAAATATCATTACCTAAAAGTTATTACCTTCTTAATATAATAAAATATCCAGTCTGTTTTTCATATTTCTAATTATCTCCTGTCATAAACTGCAAGGTTCTTTCTCTATCGCTCTCTCATACTCTCTCCCTCTTCCACTCCCCTCCTCCCTGTTCTTCCTTAAGTTTATTTGTAAGAAAACCAGATTGGTTGTCTTATAGTTATCACACAGTCTAGATTTTGCTCACTGCATTACTAGGAGTAGTTCAACAGGTTCTTCCATTCTGTTTGTTTTTATTTAAATTGGTAGACTAGCAGCTTGCCCATTCAGATGTGTCTTTTTTGTCAAGATGTTTCATAGGTGGTAGTGTGTTCTTCCATTGGGAGGCTGATTGTCTCTCTTTTCATGATATTAGCAGCTAATGATCAATGCTCAGATTCCGTAGGAGTTCAAAAAATTATATTCTAATTCTATTATATTTTCTTCATCAGCTCTAATACTTCTATAAGGAAAAACTGTCTTTCATCTACTACTTGGTTACCCTTGTTGGTATTTTTACTGTTTAACAGAAGCAACTAAACTCTATACTGCTAAAAAATTGCTTTGGATAAAAGCTTGATGTGAAAAGAATAAGAGACAATTAAAAGATTAAAATATGATATAGAAATTTTGCCTAATTGATTTATATGACATAAATATATACTCTGTTTAAAATCATTACTTCATGTCAGCTCCCAGCAAATAAAAAGATGGTTCAGGAGTTCATCAAATTGACTGTTGGAAAAAAAACCACATTCTTAGATTTAATTCATTTACATTGCTTTCAGCTGGTAATTGAAATTATTACCATTGACAGCACTTATGCTTCCTTTTCTTTCTGACTGTACCTGTATTATCATGATAATGACATTTTTTACATCTACAATGAAGCTTTTTGCTAAAATATCTCTGAGGATCTCACCCATGTTGCAAATAAAATACTAAAACGTTTAGGACCCTTATTCTTTCTGGAATTCAATAAAATTTGATTCTTATAGTTTGATTTTTTCCTGCCATACCTAAAGGAAAACCTCAAAACTCTCCTCATCAGCCTGCTTAAGAAGAGTAAGTTATATTTAATGACTCTGAATTTAAAACTGCAATCAGAAACCTATTGTACAATATGAGGACTGTAGGTAATACCGTTGTACTGTATATGGGAGTTTACGGTTTGGTAAACAGTTCACTTCCCTGTAATAAAGCAGCTTACAATGTGTCTTTGAAGTAAGATGCTGAGATTCATCTTTTAAACGTGCACATGTAAACTCTGCATTATGGCTTTAAACACAATGGTAAGGAATATCTTTGAAAGTCATGTTTTAAACACTTGCTTATGAAGTTCACAGTTTGCTAAATGGTTCATTTCACTATAATAAAGCAGCTCACAATGCATCTTTAAAGTAAAAAAAAGTACTGTATATGGAACTTACACTGAGTAGGTTTTAGCTGCTCTTGCTGCAAAAACAAGAAAAATGGGTAACTATGTGAGATGGATATATTAATTTATTTCACTGTAGTAACCCTTTTACTATCTGTATGTATCCTATAATACATGTCGTATACTTTAAATACACACAGTAAAGTTTATTTTAAAATATTCCTCTAATCCATGAAAAATAAAATAATGTAGCCAGAATTAAGCATACATTGTATTAATAAAAATCAAATATGGGTCTTTAGGCCTTTAGGAGCATTAGTTTAGTCAGTAGGCTTCATGTATATCTTGAATAAGGAGAGTTCTAGTAGAAAGGTAGTCTAACCCAGGTATTGAGGAGACATACAGAGCTGACTAGGGTATTCCCCATGATAACACAGAATTCCTTAGGAATACACTTTAGATTTGATTTTTATGTCTAGTTTTGATTTCCACATTTTAGAGGGAAACTGGAATGTATCCAAAGGAGAGCAGTGACAATGACTAAATAAAAATATAACCTAAAAAAAGAAAGTCAAATTTATTTCTTCCTGAAGAAAGAACCAGAAGAAACATAATTTTCCCCAGTGTTGTTTTTGAAGATTTGCCATAATGAGGCCTGTAGCCCTCTCTCTTCTAGTCTCCATGCACAGCATCATGTGGTTCCCAACTGGGAGCCAAAATACCCTAGGAGATCTCAGAGTATACCAGGGAGTCCATGAATGCCTAAGTCTACAAATAATTGTCTAAGATGGCGTTATGCCTCATACATCTATATGCTATAGATTTTCATATGTATAGAGATGTAGTTGTGGGTTGTAAAATATAAAATTGCTCAAAGTGTTATTAAATTCATAATTTGTTTATTTTTTGTCATCATGTATTTTCTTAGGTTGAGGGTGGGGGTTCTAAAAGTTTCTTGCAGCATGTGGAGGTCCTCACACTTAAGAAGGTGGGTAACCAGTGATACGGAACTAGAGAAAATGATGCTACATGGCCATGTCAAATGAGGAAGTTGACATTTGGAGTCAATTGGGCCAGCTGCAGACTACTGGAGTTTTGCAGGGGAGTGTACTGTGCTTACAGTAGAGTGGAGAATTGAAAATGTTCTGATAGCAGCTGTCACATAACGTTTGCCACTGACTGGACTCACAACATGAGACTAGCACAACCGCACACCACCATACCCAGGAGCCAAGAGAAAGGGAAGAAGGACTGTAGCATCTTCACCATCACTGAATATATCTTGCCTTGCTTTTTTTCACTTCAAGTAGACCACCTTGGGAAGTGAAAAACAAACAGGGATAGCAAATAGGCCTCAATTACCCTTGCACCACACACTAAATCATCATGGCAATTCTTCCTCATAAACGGCAGTTGGCCTCATGGTTCTTCTCAAGAGTGTACCAGGCATCATTACCAACTGATTGGAGTTGACATTATCAATTGAAACCAGTTTGCCATCCCTAATCCAGAGCTTTCATTAAGAACAAAGACGCTAAGCAATCCCACCTTGGACCAGATTAGGAAGGGTCTGATGCCTGGCTGTTACATTAGCTTGAGAGGGGTAATGACAAACAGGACAGTATCCAACAGAGGAGGAAGAGTGATTTAACCGTTCCCTGAGAAAAGGTATGAAATTTCTATCTCAGGAGATCTTTAGAATATAATCATCTATTTAGATGCTGAACAACCCGAAAGTGGGAACTGATTTAACATTCTCCAGGTGTACCATTTTTCTGGTGCTTTGAGTTTATAAACTGTTTTAGGCCTCCTTATTTTGATGGAGACCATCAAAGCTTTGTTGTGGTAGTTTACTATTGAATTTGATTGCGTCTCTCCTAGGCTAACTGATTCCCTGAATGTCATTGTATGTTCTATGAACAGATACAAAACTGACATCTAAGAGGATGTTGTATTTCTTTTTTTTTTTTTTTTTTTTTTATGCAGAGTCTCACTCTTTTACCTAGGCTGGAGTGCAGTGGCATGATCTCAGCTCACTGCAACCCCCACCTCCTGGGTTCAAGCGATTCTCCTGCCTCAGCCTCCCAAGTAGCTGGGATTACAGATGCCTGCCACCACACCTGGCTAATTTTTTTTGTGTTTTAGTAGAGATGGAGTTTCACTATGTTGGTCAGGCTGGTCTTGAACTCCTGACCTTGAATGATCCGCCCACCTCAGCTTCCCAAAGTGCTGGGATTACAGGCATGAGCCACCACGCCCCACACATTTCTATTTTTAAGAGGCAAAATATGTGTCAGCTGCTCTTGTAGTTACTGGTTTTTGGCAAATTTTTTTACTAAATTATTGCAGTATTTCCCTTTTTTTTTTTTTTTTTTTTTTTGAGATGGAGTCTCACTCTGTCGCCCAGGCTGGAGTGCAGTGGCATGATCTCAGCTCACTGCAAGCTCCACCTCCTGAGTTCACGCCATTCTCCTGCCTCAGCCTCCCAAGTATACAGGTGCCCACCACCATGCCTGGCTAATTTTTTGTATTTTTAGTAGAGACGGGGTTTCACTGTGTTAGCCAGAATGGTCTGGATCTCCTGACCTCGTGATACGCCCACCTCGGCCTCCCAAAGTGCTGGGATTACAAGTATTTCCCCCTTTTTTTTTTTTTTTCCCCGCAGGTGTTTGGTTTAAAGAGGCTCCTGAACAATTCATTAGATTAATTTAAATATTAGGAATCTACTGAATAAAGTATTCCATACATAGCCGGCAGTAAATTAACCTTTCAGTTTTTTTCTCACAGATACTTCTTCTAGAAATTGAGACTTTAATTCTGTGTGCATTAATCCCAGATTATCCTATTAATTTAATGAGCTTATTTGTTCTTCATACAAAAGTCTTAAGATATGTACTCTTTTATAATTTGGAAAATTGGCTGTGTGCTTTCAGCCATCTACTCTTTGTAGTAGTAAACTGAATTCTTTAATCAACCTATCTTGAGGATGTTAAAATAATTTATAATTTTGGAGTTAATAAATTTGGGGTTATCTGCATGGCTCTTTTCATAGGTGGATAGAAATATTTTGGTTAATGTTTCTTGGAAGAGACATTATTCCACTTTCATTTTATTTCAGACAACATATTAATGAGGCATTTTGTCAAGAATAGCAGCAACGTTGGTTGAGGGCTTGTTAGGTGCAGGATGCTGACCTACATGTTGAAGACATGCGGAATTATAAAGCACACTTCCCTTGGAAAAGTGCAGTGCTTATGGAGAAGTAACTTTTAAAGAGGAAAAATACATGACAACAGCTAACTTAAATTTCTGCAGGGCTCTTTACTGTTTTTTTTTTTTTTTTCATTATGATGAAATACATATAACATGAAATTTACCACCTTAACCACTTTTAAGTGTACAGTAACATTAAGGGCATTTAAATGCTGTACAACTGTCACCATCATCCATCTCTAAAACTCCTTTCATCTTGCACAACTAAAATGCTATACCCATGAAACAATAGCTCCCAATTCTCTGCTTTTCCGTCCTCTGACAACCACCATTCTACTTTCTGTCTCTGATTTTGACTACTCTTAAGTACCTCATGTAAGTGGAACAATACAGTATTTATCCTTTTGTGACTGGCTTATTTCACTTAGCATAATGTCCTCAAAGTTCATCCATGTTATAGCATATGTCAAATTCCCTTCATTTTTAAGGCTGAATGATATTCTGTTATACACACACACACACACACACACACACACACACACACACACACATTTTGCTTATCCATTCATCTGTGGATAGACACTTGAGTTTCTTCCATGTTTTAGCTATTGTGAATAATGTTACTGTGAAAATTGGTATACACATTTCTCTTCAAGGCCCTGTGTTTTTTAAAAGCAATTTTCAAGTACATAACATATTGTTATTAATTATAGTCACAATGATGTACAATAGATCTTTCGAACTTATTTATCCTGCCTAACTGAAATTGTGTATCCTTTTACCAACATCTCCCCAACCCCCTCCCCCAGCCTCTGGTAACCATCATTCTACTCTGTGTTTCTGTGAGTTTGACTTTTTAAGATTTCACATATAAATGAAATATACAGTATTTGTCTTTCAGGGCCTGGCTTATTTCTCTTAAAGTGATGTTCGCCAGGTTCATTCATGGCTTTGCAAATGACATTTCCTTCTTTTAAAAGCCTAAATAGTATTCTATTGTATAGGTACCACATGTTCTGAAACCCTTCATCTGTTGATGGACACTTAGATTGATCCCATATCTTAGCTATTTATAAATAGTGGTGCAATGAATATTGGTGTGCAGATATCTCTTTAACATACTGATTTCATTTCCTTTGGATAAATATACAGAAGAGGACATGCTGGATCATATAGTAGTTCTATTTTTAATTTTTGAAGGAAACTCCATATTATTTTTCATAATGGCTACACTAATTCATATTCTTGCCACCAGTGTGTTAGGGTTTGTTTCTATCTGCATCCTTGCCAACACTTATCTTTCATGTCTTTGGTAATGGTCATTCTAACAGGTATGAGGTGATATCTCCCTGTGGTTTTAATTTGTATGTCCCTAGGGCTTAGTCACATTGAGCATTTAAAAAATATATACATGTTGGCCACTTATATGTCTTCTTTTGAAAATGGAGACCCTGCTTTAAGTTCTTTTGTGTATATACCCAGCAGTGGAATTGACAGATCACATGGTAATTCTGTTTTTAATTTTTTGAGGAACTACCATATTCTTTTCCACAGTGGCCACACCCCATTTTACTTCCCACCGACAGTGCACAGGGGTTCCAATTTCTCCACGTCTTCACCAACACTTGTTATTTTGTGCGTTCTTTTTTTAATGGTAGCTATCCTAATGAGTATAAAGTGGTATCTCATTGCAGTTTTGATTTACGTTTCCCTAATTATTAGTGATTTGGGGCATCATTTCTTGTGCTTACTGGCCATTTATATATTTTCCTTGGAGAAATGTCCGTTTAAGTTCTTTGGTTTTTTTTGAGTTGGATTATTTTCATTGTTGTTGCTGAGTTTGAGGAGTTCTGTCTCCATTTTGGTTACCAGTCATCAGATATGTGATTTCCCATTATATTTTTTCATTCTGTGGGTTGCCATTTGTCTATTTTATCTTTTGTTGCTTGTGCCTTTGGTATCATATATTTTACAAAGTGTTGCCAAATCTAATGGTGCTTTTTGTTTTTTAAGAGTTTTCTAGTTCAAGATCTTACATTTAGGTTATGGATTCATTTTGAGTTAATTTTTGCAAATGGTGTTATGTAGGAGTCCAGTTTTATTCTTTCACATGTAGATATCCAATTTTCTCCATACCATTTGTTGGAAAGACTGTCTTTTCTCCATTGAATGGTTGTGACACCCTTGTCAAAAATAATTTGACCATATTTCATTATGTGAGAGTTTATTTTTCTGGACTGTCTATCCATTGGTCTACACGTCTGTCTTTATGTCAGTGCCAACTCTTTAGATTTCTGTAGTTTTAGTGAGTTTTGAAGTTAGGAAGTGTGAGTTCTCCAGCTTTATTACTCTTTTTCAGGATTGTTTTGGGTATTTAGAATCTTTCTATATTTCATGTGAATTTTTCTATTTCCACAAAAAAAGATCATTGAAATTTTCATAAGAATTCCATTAAATCTGTAGATTGCTTTGGGTAGTAATGACATCTTAACAGTGTTAAGTTAAACTTCCAGTCCATAACCATGAGATGTCTTTCCATTTATTTATGACTTATTTCTTTAAGAAATGTTTTACAGTTTTCATTGTACAAGTTTTTCACCTCCTTGATTAGGTTAATTCCTAAGTTGTCTTTTTGATAGTATTGTAAATGGAATTGTCTTCTAATTTTTCTTTTTGGGTTGCTCATTGTTAGTGTATAGAAATAAAACTGATCTCTGTGCATTGACTTTGTTTCCTACTTTGTTGATTTTTTTATTAGTTCTAACAGCTTTTTAAAATTGCATGGAATATTTAGGGTATTCTACATGTAAGATTATATCACCTGTGTACAGAGATAATTCTACTTCTTCCTTTCCGGTCTGGATGCCTTGTATTCTTTTTCTTGCCTAGTCACTCTGGCTAGGACTTCCAGTACTATTTTGAATGCAAGTGGTGAGAATGGGCAACTTTGCCTTGTCCCTTATGTTAGAGAAAACAGGTTCAGCCTTTTACCATTGAGTACAATATTCTCTGTGGATTTTTCACATATGGCTTTTATTATGTTGAAGTAGTTTCCTTCTGTCCTAATTTGTTGAGTGTTTTTATTATGAAAGGATGTTGAATTATATCATATGCCTTCTCTACATCAATTGAGATGACCATGCAGTTTTTTTCTTTATTCTCTTAATGTGATCTATTACATTGATTTTTGTATATTGACAATGAATAAATTCCACTTGGTCACGATGTATAGTCTTTTGAATATGCTTCTTAATTCAGTTTGCTAGTATTTTGTTGTGAACTTTTGCATCATTGTCAAAAGGAATATTGGTCTGTAGTTTTGTATTAGTGTCAAAGAGATAGGATAATGCCAGCTTTATAGAATGAGTTAAGGAGGAATGTTTCCTCCTTTTCAATTTTTAAAAAAAGTTTGAGAAAGATTGATGTTGGTTCTTCTTTAAATGTTTGGTAGCAGTCACTGAAGAAGCCACAGTTCCAGGACTTTCCTTTGCTGGGAGATTTGTTATTACTGATTGATTCTCCTTACTTGCAGACCTATTCTGATTTTTTGTTTCTTCATGGTTTAGTCCTGGTAGGTATTGTGTTTC
The DNA here is from genome assembly GCF_009828535.3 of Hylobates moloch. Classification (NCBI taxonomy): domain Eukaryota; kingdom Metazoa; phylum Chordata; class Mammalia; order Primates; family Hylobatidae; genus Hylobates; species Hylobates moloch. The sequence continues at coordinate 52,718,343 of NW_026652279.1, forward strand.
TAGGAATTTGTCCATTTCATCTAAGTTATCCAATTTGTTGTATAATTGCTCATTGTTCTCTTTTATAGTCCTTTTTATTTCAGTAGAACTCATAGTACTGTCCCCACTGTCATTTTTGATTTTAGTAATTTGGACCTTCTCTGTTTTTGTCTTAGTTCGTCTAGCTAAAGGTTTGTCAATTTTGTTTCTCTTTTTGAAGAACTGACTTTTGATTTTGTTGATTTTCTGTATTATTTTTCTATTCTCTATTTCATTTATTTCTGCTCTAACCTTTATTCCCTTTTTCCTGCTGGCTTTGGGTTTAGTTTGTTCTTCTTTTTCTAGTTCTTTAAGTTGTAAAGTTAGGTTTTTATTTGAGGTCTTTCTTGTTTTTTTAAATATAAGCATTTGTAAAAGCTGTAAATTTTCCCCATTGCACTGTTTTTGCTGTGTCCTATAAGTTTTGGCATGTAGTGTTTTTGTTTTCATCTCTCAATATTTTTAAATTTCCATGTGATTTTTTTTTTTTTTTGAGACATAGTCTTTCTCTGTCGCCAAGGCTGGAGCGCAGCAGCGTGATCTCAGTTCACTGCAACTTCCACCTCCTGGATTCAAGTGATTCTCATGCCTCAGCCTTCCAAGTAGCTGAGATTACACCTGTGATTTTTTATTTGATTTGTTTATTAATTAATAGTTTGTTATTTAATTTCCACAAATTTGTGAATTTTCCCGTTTTCCTTTTGTTATTTCTAATTTCATCCTGTTGTGGTCGGAGAAGGTATTTTATGTGATATCTATCTTTTTAAATCTATTGACTCTTTGTTTTTAGATATAGTTGGTTTATTGTGTTGTTCAACTACTCCATTTCCTTACTTTACTTCTGTCTAGATGTTCTATCAGTTATTGAGAGTGAGGTATTAAAGTATCCAGTTAATATTGTAGAACTGTTTATTTCTCCCTTTAATTTTGTTAATTTTTGCTTTATATAATTGATGGTCTGTTATTAGGTGCATAAATGTTTGTAATTGTTACATTTTCTAGCTATACTGAACCTCCCATTAAAGTATAATGTCCTTCTTTGTCTCTTATAAACTTTTTTGATTTCAAGTCTGTTTTGTCTGGTATTATCATAGCCATATCTGCTCTCTTTTGGTTACTATTTGCAAGAAATATACTTTTCCATCATTTCATTTTCAACCAATTTGTGTCTTTGGATCAAAAGTAAGTCATAGACAACATATGCTGGGATTATGTTTTTTAGTTTATTCTGCTAATCTCTGTCTTTTGAATGGAATGTTTAGTCCATTTACATTTAAAGTAATTACTGATAAGGAGAAAATTTTGTCATTTTATTAATTGTTTTATCTATGCCTTATAGCTTTTTGGTACTCATTTCCTGCATTATTTTCTTTTGTGTCTTATTGATTTTTTGTAGTGAAACAAAAGTATATTCTAGCCATTTGTTTGTGGTTACTATGGAGATCACATTTAACATGCTAAAGTGATAACATTCTAATTTAAATATGTACCAGCTTAACTTCAATAACATACAAAAACTCTGATCCTTAACCCTTTTCCTGTTTGCCCCAGGGATACTCACCAGTGGCGCTTGTGGCTACATTTACCCCAAGATAACTTTGCTATGAAATATCTCACTTTGAATTATTATTTTCACATTGCTCTAGTATATCAGCCTTGTTTATAGCATTCTGTTTTCAGTAGTGGCATTTCTATTTACAAAGTACAGTAATTTTTGATCACTGAAAATGTAAACCTAGGAAAACAAAGCATTCCTGTGCATGATTCTAACATCGTTCTCAAACAGTTGTTGGCCAAAGATTCATTTGATGTATCTGATTTTTTCAAAATAGGCAATTCTGATTATTCAGGCGATTCTGATGTTAGTTCTGTTTAGAAACAACTCTAAAGATCAGTTTTTATATTTTATTTTCACATTGAAAATCAGTCATATTTGCTTCAGCCTCAAAAAACACGTTAAATGAATGCTGGCAATGAACTACACTTTTTTTTCTAAACAGGAAAAGGGTCAAGAAGCTCTTTTCCCACTCCTTTCAGTTACTAATGTCATAAAATTACATTTTTATACCATGTATGTACAAAAACATAAACTAATAATTTTAATGCATTAGTCTCTTAAATTATTTAGGAAACCAAGAGTGTAGTTACATACTATTGTTACAATAATACTTGTTTTATAATTGCCCATTTATTTGCCTTTAATGATATCTTTATTTCTTTATACAGTTACTAGTTACTGTCTGATGTCCTTTCATGTCAACTTGCAAAATTCCCTTAGCATTTCTTGCAGGGCTGGTCTTAGTGGTAATGAACTCTTTTGCCTTTTGTTTATCTGAGGATGTCTTAACTTCTCTCTCACTTTTAAAGGATAGTTTTGCCAAATATGGGATTCTTAGTTGATAGTTTATTTTCTTTTAGCACTTTAATAATAATGTCAGTTCACTGCCTCTGGCTTCCCTTCTGATGAGAAGTCTTCTGGTAATCTTATTGAAGATCCCTTGTATGTGACAAGTTGCTTTTTTCTTTCTACTTTCAAAAATCTTTGTCTTTGTCTTTCTTGGGTCTTTTTGAGTTCATCCTACTTGAAATTTTTTAAGCACCTAAGATGTGTATGTTCACACTTTTCACCAAATATAGAAAAATTTCAGCCCTTATTTATTTGAATAGTCTCTCCCTTTCTTTCTCTCATTTTCTTCTAGGGTTTCCATAAGGTGTATGTATAATGGCTTACTTGATGATGTCTAGTTCTTGGGCTCTGTTCACTTTTATTCAATTTTTTTTTTTTGAGATGGAGTCTCACTCTGTTGCCCAGGCTGGAGTGTAGTGGCACAATCTCGGCTTACTGCAGCCTCCACCTCCTGGGTTCAAGCAATTCTCATGCCTCAGCCACCTAAGTAGCTGGCATTACAGGTGTGCACCACCCCTGGCTAATTTTTTTTTTTTTTTTTGAGATGGAGTCTTACTCTGTCACCAGGCTGGAGTGCAATGGCACGATCTCAGCTCATTGCAACCTCCGCCTTCTGGTTCAAGCAATTCTCCTGCCTCAGCCTCCTGAGTCGCTGGGACTACAGGTATGCGCCACCACACCCAGCTAACTTTTGTATTTTTAGTAGAGACGTGGTTTCACCATGTTGGCCAGGATGGTCTTGATCTCTTGACCTCATGATCCGCCCGCCTTGGCCTCCAAAAGTGCTGGGATTACAGGCTTGAGCCATGGCACCTGGCCTAATTTTTTTGTATTTTTAGTAGAGATGGGGTTTACCATGTTGGCCAGGCTGGTCTTGAACTCCTGACCTCAGGTGATCCGCCCACCTTGGCCTCCCAAAGTGCTAGAATTACAGGTGTGAGCCACTGTGCCTGGCCACTTTTATTCAATATTTTTTTGTTGTTGTTCATTAGACTTAGTTTTCATTATTCTGTATTAAAGTTCACTTCTGTGTTCAGATTTTCTCTTCTGCTTTCTTTTTTTTTTTTTTTTTTTTTGAGACAGAGTCTTTGTCTCCCAGGCTGGAGTGCAGTGGCACGATCTCGGCTCATTGCAAGCTCTGCCTCCCGGATTCACGCCATTTTCCTGCTTCAGCCTCCTGAGTAGCTGGGACTACAGGCACCCACCACCGTGCCTGGCTATTTTTTTGTATTTTTAGTAGAGACAGGGTTTCACCATGTTGGCCAGGATGGTCTTGATCTCTTGACCTCGTGATCCACCCAGCTTGGCCTCCCAAAGTGCTGGGATTACAGGTGTGAGCCACCATGCCTGGTGGCTCTTCTCTTCTGCTTTCTCAAATCTGACTCTGTATCCCTCTAGTGATTTTTAAATTTCGGTTATGGTATTTTTTCAGCTCCATAATTTCTTTTTAAGTTCTGTATTTCTTTATGATATTTACATTTTGTTCATACATCATTTTCTTGAGTTTTTCACATTTCTTTCTTTCTTTTTTTTTGAGACAGAGTTTTACTCTGTCAGCCAGTCTGGAGTGCAGTGGCACAATCTCTGCTCCCTGCAACCTCTGCCTTCCAGTTTCAAGAGATTCTCATGCCTCAGCCACCCAAGTAGTTGGGATTACAGGTGTGTGCCACCACACCTGGCTAATTTTTGTATTTTTAGTAGAGACGGGGTTTCACCATGTTGGTCAGGCTGATCTCAAACTCCTGACCCCAGGTAATCCATCTGCCTCAGCTTCCCACAGTGCTGGGATTACAGGCATGAGCTACTGTGCCTGGCTTTCTTCTTTCCTTTCTTTTTTTCTTTCTTTCTTTCTTTTTTTTTCTTTCAGTTCTTTGAGTGTCTTTGAGACAGTCATTTTAAAGTCTTTGTCTAGTAGATCTGCCATCAGGTGTTTTTCAGGCATAATTTCTGTTGATTCATTCTTTTGCTTGGAATGTGTCATACTTTCCTGTTTCTATGTATGACTTGTGATTTTTCTTTTGCCGAAAACTGGACATTTGAATCTAACAGTGTTGTATTTCCAGAAATCAGAGTCTCTTCCTTCTCTAAGACTTACTGTTTTTTGTTGTTGTTGTTGTTGTTGTTTAAATTGTTGTAGGCTCTCTCTGTGCAGATCAGCCTGAGCTATACACTTAAGGTTTTCTTGGGTTTTTCTGAGCCTGAGCCTGTGCCTTTGCCTGGACATGTGCAGTGACTTCCTAATTTCCTCTCTACATGTAGCAGCTTTTGGATGCACTCGTCTTCAATGTCTGGTTTCCATAAGGTGAAAAGGAGATAAATGAAACAAGGTAAAAAAAGACACCAGTCCCTTAAATCCCCTGGAATTCATTCCAGTTAGAAGGGGAGGGGCTTGCAACCATGAGGGAGAGGCATAACAAAAATGAACTTCACCTCTTCATCTATACTTCTGTGATCATAGACAGCAATTGGTGATCAGAGCAGGAGTCCCCATTATTTGGAGGACAGGGTCTTTTTTTCTCCCCACCCTGATTTCAGCAAGCTGTGTGAAAGATCTTCTAGGAACATGGAGTGTAGGATGTGTAGCTACTACTGGCTGAGAGCTGAAATGACTGAAATTAACTGCAATTTAATATCCATCCCTTCCCCTGAAAGTTGTAAGCCTTCAGTAGACTCCAGAGTTCCCAAATAGTTACATGAGATTCTGCCAGTGCAGTTTTTGTCTGGGTGGTGAAACAGATTTCTGATGCTTCCTACTCTATCTTCTTCCCAGAATCCTCCAGGTTTTATAGTTTTTAGTGTGCCTTCACATTTATTCTTTGTGATAAATTTGCGAGGCAGGTTACTGCAGTCACTCACTTGATAGATAAGAAAGCTTAGTGGCTTGCCCACAACTATACAACTAATATATAACAGAGCTGGCACTCAAATCCATGTTTCTTTTAATCTACAGCACCCTCTACTTTGATATAGTAAAGACTAAATAGTTAATGTAGAAATCAGAGAAGCAGGTGGGGCATGGTGGCTCACGCCTGTAATCCTAGCACTTTGGGAGGCTGAGGTGGGTGGATCACTTCAGGTCAGGAGTTGAAGACCAACCTGGCCAACATGGTGAAGCCCATATCTACTAAAAATACAAAAATTAGCCAGGCACTATGGCACACACCTGTAATCTCAGCTATTCAGGAGGCTGAGTCATGAGAATTGCTTGAACCCAGGAGGCAGAGGTTGCAGTGAGCCAAGATCACGCCACTGCACTTCAGCCTGAGTGAAGGAGTGAGACTCTGTCTTAACCAAAAAAGAGCCTGTATAGCCAAGACAATCCTAAGCAAAAAGAACAAAGCTGGAGGCATCACGCTACCTGACTATACTACAAGGCCACAGTAACCAAAACATCATGGTACTGGTAACAAAACAGATATATAGACCAATGGAACAGAACAGAGGCCTCAGAAGTAACACCACACATCTGCAACCATCTGGTCTTTGACAAACCTGACAAAAACAAGAAATGGGGAAAGGATTCCCTATTTAATAAATAGTGCTGGGAAAACTGGCTAGCCATATGAAGAAAGCCGAAACTGGATCCCTTCCTTACACCCCGTACAAAAATTCACTCAAGATGGATTAAAGACTTAAATGTAAGACCTAAAACCATAAAATCCTAGAAGAAAACCTAGGCAATACCATTCAGGACATAGGCATGGACAAAGACTTCATGACTAAAACACAAAAAGCAATGGCAACAAAAGCCAAAATAGACAAATGGGATCTAATTAAACTGAAGAGCTTCTGCACAGCAAAAGAAACTACCATCAGAGTGAACAGGCAACCTACAGAATGGGAGAAAATGTTTGCAATCTACCCATCTGGCAAAGGACTAATATCCAGAATCTACAAAGAATTTAAACAAATTTACACACACACACAAAAAACCCATCACCAAAGGATATGAACAGACACTTCTCAAAAGAAGACATTTATGCACCAACAGACACATGAAAAAATGCTCATCATCACTGCTCATGAGAGAAATGCAAATCAGAACCACAGTGAGATACCATCTCATGCCAGTTATAATGGTGATCATTAAAAAGTCATGAAACAACAGACACTGGAGAGGATGTGGAGAAATGGTAATGCTTCTACACTGTTGGTGGGAGTGTAAATTAGTTCAACCATTGTGGAAGACAGTGTGGCAATTCCTCAAGGACCTAGGGCTAGAAATACCATTTGACCCAGCAATCCCATTACTGGGTATATACCCAAAGGATTAGAAATCATGCCACGATAAAGACACATGCACATGTATGTTTATTGAGGAACTATTCACAATAGCAAAGACTTGGAACCAACCCAAATGTCCATCAATGATAGACTAGATAAAGAAAATGTGGCACATATACACCATGGAATACTATGCTGCGATAAAAAAGGATGAGTTCGGACAGGAGAGCCAAGATGGCCGAATAGGAACAGCTCCGGTCTACAGCTCCCAGCCTGAGCGACACAGAAGACGGGTGATTTCTGCATTTCTGTTTGAGGTACCGGTTTCATCTCACTAGGGGGTGCCAAACAGTGGGTGCAGGACAGTCAGTGAAGGGCACTGTGCGCGAGCCGAAGCAGGGCGAGGCATTGCCTCACTCAGGAAGTGCAAGGGGTCGGGGAGTTCCCTTTCCTAGTCAAAGAAAGGGGTAACAGACGGCACCTGGAATATCGGGTCAGTCCCACCCTAATACTGTGCTTTTCCAATGGGCCTGGAAAACGGCCCACTAGGAGATTGTGTCCCGCACCTGGCTCGGAGGGTCCTATGCCCATGGAGTCTCGCTGATTGCTAGCACAGCAGTCTGAGATCAAGCTGCAAGGCGGCAGCGAGGCTGGGGGAGGGGTGCCCGCCATTGCCCAGGCTTGCTTAGGTAAACAAAGCAGCCAGGAAGCTCGAACTGGGTGGAGCCCATCACAGCTCAAGGAGGCCTGCCTGCCTCTGTAGGCTCCACCTCTGGGGGCAGAGCACAGACAAACAAAAAGTCAGCAGGAACCTCCATAGACTTAAATGTCCCTGTCTGACTGACAGCTTTGAAGAGAGTAGTGGTTCTCCCAGCACACAGCTGGAGATCTGAGAACGGACAGACTGCCTCCTAAAGTGGGTCCCTCACCCCTGAGTAGCCTAACTGGGAGGCACCCCCCCAGTAGGGACAGACTGACACCTCACTCGGCCGGGTACTCCTCTGAGACAAAACTTCCAGAGGAACTATCAGACAGCTGAATTTGTGGTCTCACGAAAATCTGCTGTTCTGCAGCCACTGCTGCTGACACCCAGCCAAACAGGGTCTGGAGTGGACCTCTAGTAAACTCCAACAGACCTGCAGCTGAGGGTCCTGTCTGGTAGAAGGAAAACTAACAAACAGAAGGGACATCCACACCAAAAACCCATCTGTACATCACCATCATCAAAGACCAAAAGTAGATAAAACCACAAAGATGGGGAAAAAACAGAGCAGAAAAACTGGAAACTCTAAAAAGCAGAGCACCTCTCCTCCGCCAAAGGAACGCAGTTCCTCACCAGCAACGGAACAAAGCTGGATGGAGGATGACTTTGACGAGTTGAGAGCAGAAGGATTCAGAAGATCAAACTACTCTGAGCTACGGGAGGAAATTCAAAACAATAGCAAAGAAGTTAAAAACTTGGAAAAAAATTAGAAGAATGGATAACTAGAATAACCAATGGAGAGAAGGGCTTAAAGGAGCTGATGGAGCTGAAAGCCAAGTTTTGAGAACTACGCGAAGATTGCAGAAGCCTCAGTAGCAGATGCGATCAACTGGAAGAAAGGGTATCACTGATGGAAGATGAAATGAATGAAATGAAGTGAGAAGGGAAGTTTAGAGAAAAAAGAATAAAAAGAAATGAACAAAGCCTCCAAGAAATTTGGGACTATGTGAAAAGACCAAACCTACATCTGATTGGTGTACCTGAAAATGACGAGGAGAATGGAACCAAGTTGGAAAACACTCTGCAAGATATTATCCAGGAGAACTTCCCCAATCTAGCAAGGCAGGCCAACATTCAGATTCAGGAAATACAGAGAATGCCACAAAGATATTCCTCGAGAAGAGCAACTCCAAGACACATAATTGTCAGATTCACCAAAGTTGAAATGAAGGAAAAAATGTTAAGGGCAGCCAGAGAGAAAGGTCGGGTTACCCACAAAGGGAAGCCCATCAGACTAACAGCTGATCTCTC
>NW_026652279.1:52732005-52769664 GCF_009828535.3 Hylobates moloch
GACAAAAACCACATGATTATCTCAATAGATGCAGAAAAGGCCTTTGACAAAATTCAACAACGCTTCATGCTAAAAACTCTCAATAAATTAGGTATTGATGGGACGTATCTCAAAATAATAAGAGCTATCTATGACAAACCCACAGCCAATATCATACTGAATGGGCAAAAACTGGAAGCATTCCCTCTGAAAACTGGCACAAGACAGGGATGCCCTCTCTCACCGCTCCTATTCAACATAGTGTTGGAAGTTCTGGCCAGAGCAATCAGCCAGGAGAAGGAAATAAAGGGTATTCAATTAGGAAAAGAGGAAGTCAAATTGTCCCTGTTTGCAGATGACATGATTGTATATCTAGAAAACCCCATTGTCTCAGCCCAAAATCTCTTTAAGCTGATTAGCAACTTCAGCAAAGTCTCAGGATACATAATCGATGTACAAAAATCACAAGCATTCTTGTACACCAATCACAGACAAACAGAGCCAAATCATGAGTGAAGTCCCATTCACAATTGCTTCAAAGAGAATAAAATACCTAGGAATGCAACTTACAAGGGATGTGAAGGACCTCTTCAAGGAGAACTACAAACCACTGCTCAATGAAGTAAAAGAGGATACAAACAAATGGAAGAACATTCCATGCTCATGGGTTGGAAGAATCAATATCGTGAAAATGGCCATACTGCCCAAGGTAATTTATAGATTCAATGCCAACCCCATCAAGCTACCAATGACTTTCTTCAGAGAATTGGAAAAAACTACTTTAAAGTTCATATGAAACCAAAAAAGAGCCCGCATTGCCAAGTCAATCCTAAGCCAAAAGAAGAAAGCTGGAGGCATCACGCTACCTGACTTCAAACTATACTACAAGGCTACAGTAACCAAAACAGCATGGTACTGGTACCACAACAGAGACAAAGATCAATGGAACAGAACAGAGCCCTCAGAAATGATGCCGCATATCTACAACTATCTGATCTTTGACAAACCTGACAAAAACAAGAAATGGGGAAAGGATTCCCTATTTAATAAATGGTGCTGGGAAAACTGGCTAGCCATATGTAGAAAGCTGCAACTGGATCCCTTCCTTACACCTTATACAAAAATTAATTCAAGATGGATTAAAGACTTAAATGTTAGACCTAAAACCATTAAAATCCTACAAGAAAACCTAGGCAATACCATTCAGGACATAGGCATGGGCAAGGAGTTCATGTCTAAAACACCAAAAGCAATGGCAACAAAAGCCAAAATTGACAAATGGGATCTCATTAAACTAAAGAGCTTCTGCACAGCAAAAGAAACTACCATCAGAGTGAACAGGCAACCTACAGAATGGGAGAAAATTTTTGCAACCTACTCATCTGACAAAGGGCTAATATCCAGAATCTACCATGAACTCAAACAAATTTACAAGAAAAAAACAACCCCATCAAAAAGTGGGTGAAGGACATGAACAGACACTTCTCAAAAGAAGACATTTATGCAGCCAAAAAGCACATGAAGAAATGCTCATCATCACTGGCCATCAGAGAAATGCAAATCAAAACCACAATGAGATACCATCTCACACCAGTTAGAATGGCCATCATTAAAAAATCAGGAAACAACAGGTGCTGGAGAGGATGTGGAGAAATAGGAACACTTTTACACTGTTGGTGGGACTGTAAACTAGTTCAACCATTGTGGAAGTCAGTGTGGTGATTCCTCAGGGATCTAGAACTAGAAATACCATTTGACCCAGCCATTCCATTACTGGGTATATACCCAAAGGACTATAAATCATGCTGCTATAAAGACACATGCACATGTATGTTTATTGCGGCACTTTTCACAATAGCAAAGTCTTGGAACCAACCCAAATGTCCAACAACGATAGACTGGATTAAGAAAATGTGGCACATATACACCATGGAATACTATGCAGCCATAAAAAATGACGAGTTCATGTCCTTTGTAGGCACATGGATGAAACTGGAAAACATCATTCTCAGTAAACTATCGCAAGGACAAAAAACCAAAGACTGCATATTCTCACGCATAGGTGGGAATTGAACAATGAGAACTCATGGACACAGGAAGGGGAACATCACACTCCGGGGACTGTTGCGGGGTGGTGGGAGAGGGGAGGGACAGCTTTAGGAGATATACCTAATGCTAGATGACGAGTTAATGGGTGCAGGAAATCAACATGACACATGGATACATATGTAACAAACCTGCACATTGTGCACATGTACCCTAAAACCTAAAGTATAATAATAAAAAAATAAATAAATTAATTAAAAAAAAAAAAAAGAAAGGGTGAGTTCATGTCCTTTGCAGGGACATGGATGACGCTAGAAACCATCATTCTGAGCAAACTATAACAAGGACAGAAAACCAAACACCGAATGTTCTCACTCATAGGTGGGAAGTGAACAATGAGAACACTTGGACACAGGGTGGGGAACATCACACACCAGGGCCTGTCAGGGGGTGGGAGGCTGGGAGAGAGATAGGATTAGGAGAAATACCTAATGTAAATGACGAGTTAATGGGTGCAGCACACCAACATGGCACATGTATGCCTATGTAACAAACCTGCACGTTGTGCACATGTACCCTAGAACTTAAAGTATAATTAAAAAAACACACACACACAGAAAGAAATCAGAGAAGCAAAACCTCATCAACCCTTCTAGGTACCAGGGAGTAGTACATCAGGATCTGGTGTACAGAGAAGAAGAGTATGAGACGAACCAAGACAGTTTCACTGTTAACAAGTCCATGTGACGCTACCCTCAAAGGTTAAGGAAGCTGAGAGGCCAAAGAAAGAGGCTGATAAATCCAGTTTCTTAGAAATAAACATTTAATAGGGTCTTAGGAACAAAAGCTATGTCTTAGGCTGTGGTGAGATAAGAATGGTGGATCCCTGCGCCATTAACCCCCAGACCCAGGACTTGAAAACCATAGGGAAAGAATGTGTAGGACAATTGAAGTCAACCCCTCAGTGAATTGTAAGAATGCAATGTGAATCTACCTAATTCCAGGTTTTATGGTCAAGTGTTCTTTTGACCTAAGGGAAGGATGTACAGTAACAGTGGATAAAGTGGAAATTTTAGAGGCATTTCCAGAACGGGGGTTAATCACAAGTCAACATAGCAGATTAGTATTTAAGATGGAATTGCTTGATTCTCCACAAAAACCAAATACTGGGCCAAGAGAAGAAACTGGAAGTCTGAATTAAAAGCCCCAAAAGCCAAATCCAAAGGAAAATTTGGAGCAAGAGCAGCTGGGGATTTTGTGAAGAGACAAGACGGCAGACCAGGAATTTGTGAGGTCTGCTTAGCCCAGTCCAAGTATGAAGACCCTTTTGAAAGCTGTGTTCTTTCTCTGCTGATCTCTAAGCCCCATAGCACCCTGAGCCAAAATTTTAACAGGAATAATAAGGTGTTAGATCATTTATTTGCATTTTTCATGGATTACATAGCCATATGTTAAGGTTGTTGTAAGGCTGGTACCATGGTTAGTGGGTATCATATTGGACAACACAGTCAAACATGGATTTTTTTCTTTAAATTTTAACTATATGCACATGTAAAGATATTCAAAGTGCTAAGAAAAATAAAAAGTGAAAAGTAAAAGTATTTTCCCTTGCCTTCCTCTCCACCTCTCTTTCTGCTCTAAAGATATCCACTATTAAAACTTTCTTTTGCATCCATTCAGGAAAATGTGCATCGCAATTTTATATGGACAGGCTTTTCATACATTACATAAAATGATTACACTAGGGATACTCTTTGATATATATATATTTAAAAAAATTAAAACTATAACTTGGAGATCTTGATGCAACACTACATTTAGCTCTACTTCCTCCTTTTTAAAGGTTGTCCACTGTTCCATTTTTGGGAAACAGAATTTGTCAGTTCTTTATTCGTATGCTTTTACATTATCTCCAACTTTTTACTAGTCAAGCAATGCTGTAATATACATGGCAACTTATGTGTGTGTGTAGGGATAATTCCTAACAGTATAATTGCTGGATCAAAGAATAAGAACAAAACGACTCTCTAAACAGTCCTCCATGATGAGTAGTGTTTCCAAGCAAGGAGGAAATACACAATTTGGGGATAGGATAGTGCATAAACAATAAAGACTGGAGAGAAAAGAAACCAGAGATAAAATAAAGATAAAAAACCCCACCTCTGTCTGTGAGATAAGAAAGATAAATATTTATATCAATAATTTTAAGAGTGCCCTTTAAAGTTTAATCAGTACAGTCTTTCCTGGGAATGCTTAAGAACAGTGCTTTGAATGTCAATATGTTTCTTGCATAAACACATAACTTTTAAAATACATGCTATGGTCTTTATTTTTATTATAAAGATGTTGCAGATTTACTGCATATAATTTGGAAAATGCAAAAAGACTAAAGCAGAAAATAGTTTTCACTCATCATATCACTATTCAGAGACAACCAATATTGATATTTTAATCTCTTATTTCTGTATATGTATGAATATTTACACAGTTGAGATTATATTGTATATACAAACTTCCCTTTGCCAATTGTTTCGATTTTAATGATTTTTTTTGTTATTCTTTGCCTGCTTTTTTTTTTTTAAAGATAATAGAAATCTAACATTGTTTTGCAATGAATTTGGATACCAGAATGACATCGACATGGAGAAACCTTTAAATTCTATTCAATATCAAAGAAGACAAGCCATGGGTATCCCATTCATCATACAATGTGGTGAGTGTTGAAGTCCATTCTAATTACCAAATATTAAGAGTTCTTAAATATGCAAGTCATTGTGTTAAGAAATGAGGGATGAGGGAGACAAAGGTGAGTAAGACATCTTGCTTTCCAGGAGTTTACAGTCTAGAAGAAAGTTGTAAGTGTGAAAATAATGGTAATACAGGGAAAAATAAGGTAAATGATGTAATAGAGACAAATAATTATTTGAGGGTTCGAAGAAAAGGATGGGGGAGTAGAGGCATGATTCTATGATGGAGTAGCATTTGTGATAGTCTTTAAAATAGTTTCAGGCCCGGCATGGTGGCTCATGCCTATAATCCTAGCACTTTGGGAGGCTGAGGTGGGTAGATTGCTTGAGCTCAGGAGTTCAAGACCAGCCTATGCAACATGGCAAAACCCCACCTCTACAAAAAATACAAAAATTAGCCAGGCACGGTGGTGCACACCTGTGGTCCCAGCTACTTGAGAGGCTGAAGTGGGAGGATCGCTTGAGCCTGGGAGGTTGAGGCTGTGGTGAGCTGTGATTGTGCCTCTGCACTCCACCCTGTCTCAAAAAAATAATAAATAAATAAATAAAAATAGAATTTTGATAGGCAGAGATGAAGAGTAGGGAAATGTGAGTTAATATCAGGTGTACACTTCAGCTAAAATGTTTGTGAAAGAGTAATAGAAAGAGCCATCTTTCTATTTTTAATATATAACGCTGTTTAATACATAGTAGGAATTTAGTAACTGACAACTGAATCACTGAACAATGAATAAATAATACGACAAAAGTATTAGGTTGGGTAAAGATGTTAGAGATTCTTGAATGTCAGGATAAGGTTTTACTTTGATAAGCAAGCAGGAGGTATTGGAATTTTTTCCATAGGAGGTTAATTACATTCAGCACTTATTGATATGTTTTCCAGCCACTACACAAAGGGGTAGGGAATTAAAGACAGTCTCTAATATCTGTAACTAACAGCTCAGTAGAGAAAAACAGACGAGCTAACAAAAAAGCAGCCTATACTGTGTAAAACTCTGTAGAAGTATTTACACAGCCCTCGGGGAGCACCTCCCCAGCCTTTTGCCTGGGAGTATTCCAAGGAAGACCTGACTGGTCAGAGGTAACTTGTAGTTAAAGTTGTTCTGGCAGCTCAATGAAGGATGACTTGGTGAAGGGCTAGAACAGGAGACTATTGTTGTAATCTAGGATTCAGGTGATGAATTATAAATGTCTGAATGAAGGTGTGGCAGTGAGAGTTAAAAGAATCATACATGACAGATACTTAGAAGGTATAATTGAGGAAATTGATGACAGTATGTGACAGCCTGTCACATGCTAATAATAATGGAGAACAATTACTGTGATTTTGATTTGTACCAGGTACTGTTAAGATCCAATCTCCAGTACCCAAGAGCTATACGAAATTGGGCAAATTGTTTAACTTCTTTAAGTCTCAGTTTCTTCTTTAATGAAATGAGATTAATACTTGTAGCTACATTATAGAGTTTTAAGAATAATGTGAATTAATAAAGTTTACTAAGTGCTAAGGATAGTGTCTAGCAGTGTTGGTTTTTATGATGGTGATGAGGAGGATGTCATTTCATTCTCAGTAACTTTTAGATAAGTACTAATATAATATTAATCTTTTAATAGATAATGGTACTGAAATATAAGAAGTTAAATAATTTGTCCAAGATCATAGAGGTGGTAAGAGGTGGAGCTGTTCAAGTTCTTAACCTTTGTGTATACTGACTGTCTCTGCCTTAGATGAAAGAGACAAGTGTTAACCTACGAGCCGTTAGCAGTGTGTCTAGAGGGAATTCAGGATTAAATCTAAGTGTAGCCTGGAGAGGGAAGTGTGCCTTCGTCCTAAAGGCAAGGAAGGACTGTTTGGGAAAGTGGGTGAAGAAATCAGAAACCATAGACTGGAGAGGGGAATAAGAACAGAAGAAAGTACAGAAGAAAATGTGTATATGGTTCAAAAAACTAACTTACTTTCCTTCCTTCCTTCCTTCCTTCCTTCCTTCCTTCCTTCCTTCCTTCCTTCCTTCCTTCCTTCCTTTCCTTTTTTCTTTCTTTCAATTTAATTTTATACTAGTTGAGACCATGGTTTTCCTTCTTATGTTAATCATGTAGTTGGAGACAAAAAGTGGTGGTGTCAGCAGACAGGTAGTAGGTCAGAGAAAATGGGAGAGTCAAGTCACTGAAATTCTTAATTTGGTTTTAGAAGAGGTGAAGTGGATGTATTATTTAAGGTTCTTTTGGCTGAAAGTAGTAGAAACTAACTGGAGGGAACTGAGATAATAATAATAATAACTTGTTGGTGGGGTCCTGAAGTAGCTCATAGAACCCTAGAATAGATGTGCCATCAGGAATAATGGTATACGATGAAGGATTCACTTGTCTTTGGATTGAGAGATACCTCATACTTTTGGTATGTGCAAACTGACATCTTACTGTGATAGATTCATTTCTGATCTCTTTTCTGTGCCATTTTGTTTTGATTGTCAGATCTTTGTCTTAAATGGAGAGTCTTGCCTTCCTCTACTAATTATCAGGAAAAAGAATTTTTTGACCTTTGGATTTGTGCTAATAATCCCAACCGCTTGGAAAACAGGTATTTTTGATTATTTTCCAAAATTCTTTATTCATTTTTAATTTCTAAAGTTCATATGTATGAACCTTGAAAATGTCAATCTATAGTATAGATTTTAGCTTAGTATCTGGTATCTCTTTCTAATGCCCTGCTACCTGTGCAAAGATTATTTCACTGGTGTGCTTTTCCATGAAATAATAGAGATCTGGGTGTAACTATCTGAAGACGTTGCGGTGTGCAGCTCTGCATTTCCACCCATGGGAGACCACAACCTGGTACTTAAGAGTTCTTCCTTCCAGTTCATTTTCATACAACATATGTCCTTATTGTACAGGAATGTTACTCAGAGAGTGTCTCCAGGGGCATTAAACTGTTAGACCATATGCTTTTTCTGCTTAAATCATATATTGATTTCATTGCTTTATACTCTTGGAGGAAAAAGTTCAGACTAAAACAGGAAAAAGACTGATTAAATATTGAAGGATGTCAATGTTATTACAAGCCCTTTTAGACTAATATTTTCCCCCATAGGGAAAATGGGTAGTATTCCCCTTTAACAAAGGCATCCCTAGGTCAAGCATTGCTTTTCCATGCAGTCTGTTCTGAGTCCTTTTAGCTGGATATGTGAATCAATATTTTTAATATAGACATTAGGGTAATAACTCCTGTTTGGTTATTTTTTATCTAGCTCTGAAAAAGAAGAGCAAAAAGATAAAAGAAAAAGAAAACATTTGGGAACTGCTGCTAAAACCCCTTTCACCTAGAGTCCCCAGGTTATTTATATTTAGAGACTGAAGAAAAATGTCAGAGGTGGCAAAGGCTCTTAGATTTCTCATAGCCCAGGTTTTTTTGTATCCGTTTCTTGTTTTGCAATGCAACCTTGTTTTTCCCAAATAAAAACTTGCCACAGAACCCCAAAATAAAGTAGATAAATGCAAAACTGTCCTAATTGAATTGGAGGCTGGGAACCAAAGGTATCCACTTTTTATTTCTGTTCCCTACTCTGCAGAAAGCCTAGAGCTCCAGGGACCATGATTATAAAACACTGATCTTTTCTTCTTTATTTTGGAAAAATGAGAATTAAAACCCAAATCCAGGCTAAGAAACCTATGTATGAAGCCACTGGCCAAGATCTTCTGTTTCCTAACTTGCGTTCATCCCCACTTGGGACTTAAATATCTCCCCAATAGGAACAAAGTGTTGGCTCGGTTTCAATATTAAGAATAGTTAATCATATGAACTTACCATGAACTAAGAACTTTCATATAGTCTAGGATTGTATTTAGAGTTCAGACTCTGGAGACAGACTGCCTGGGTTTGACTCCTGGTTCTAATAGCTGTGAAATCTCAGAAATTATATAACCTCCCTTTAACTCAGCTTCCCATACACTGGAATGTGGTATATGTACTATAGGATCTTTATGCATCTTCTCTGGATCCAGCTAAGCCCCATTGTTAGGACAATCTGCTGAAAGTCCCTGCTCACTAGAAGCCCTTGATCCCAGAATTTAGGCTACTTCCCACAGATGTAACCCAATCCCTAGGATTTCTTTCTTTTTTTTTTTTTTTTTTTGAGACCGAGTCTTGCTCTGTCACCCAGACTGGAGTGCAGTGGCGCGATCTCGGCTCACTGCAAGCTCCGCCTCCCGGGTTCACGCCATTCTCCTGCCTCAGCCTCTCCGAGTAGCTGGGACTACAGGCGCCTGCCACCACGCCCGGCTAATTTTTTGTATTTTTAGTAGAGACGGGGTTTCACTGTGGTCCCGATCTCCTGACCTCGTGATCCGCCCGCCTCGGCCTCCCAAAGTGCTGGGATTACAAGCGTGAGCCACCGCGCCAGGCCCCTAGGATTTCTTAGACCAGTCTAGGGCACTCTCAGACCTACAGAACTGGGAAGCTGTCCTCTGCAGTTTCCCTTACTTTCAGCTTACTGTTGTCCCTGCATTGGCACAGACTCACCCCCTTCTGAAAAGTAACAGTACCATCTCAGAGCATTGTAAAATTAGTTTCAAAGCTGTATTAATTCTCTCTTTAAAAATTTAATTTTTAATTTGTATGAGTACATGATAGGTATATATATTTGTGAGGATATAAGATATTTTTATAAGGTATATAGTATGTAATAATCACATCGGGGTAAATGGAGGTATTCATCACCTCAAGCGTTTATCATTTCTTTGTGTTAGAACATTTCAAATAATGCTTTTAGTTATCATAAAATGTATAATAAGCTATTGTTGATTGTAGTCACCTTGTTGTGCTGTCAAATACAAGATCTTATTAATTTAATTCTGTCTCTTTTACGCATAAGAACAGTGCCACTTGTGATGAGTGGCTAGATAAATTTAGCCATGTTGACAGAAAAGTGATGGACCTTGAAAGTCTAAAATGCAAAAAAGTTTTCTTACATTTATAATTTTCTTAAGTCCTTGATTCTTTAAATATACTGACATGATATTAACCATCTGTGTTTTATTTTCACTGAAAAGATGGTGACAAAAATATGCTTAAAGTGGCAGCAAGAGATTTAAGGGAGATGTAAAGAAAAATTGATTACAAGGGCACTTAACTGAGATTTGTCACTTCCTTCATGGGAGCTCATTAATGGTGATGTAGATATGATGATTCCCAGGGAGGGGGAAGAAATTAATCTGATGACCTCGCTCAGTTCTTTGATTCAAAATGGTAGGATGGGCCATCTATACCTTGAGAATATGCTTCAAAATACATTATTGCTTGGCAAAACCCTTGACATATGCACCATTGGATTTGGATAGAATCACTTAAAATAAGTGTATTAAAGTGATGACAAGTATAATTATTTATTAGGGAATAGTCTACGACTAGAGGGACAGAGTAATGGGGTGAAAAATGTTATTGTCTGTATTTACAGAAAATACGGTTTCTTGTCAGTAGTTAATTGCCAATTGTCAGCAAGGCCATTGCCAACAGACAGCATTTGAATGAACAATGTGTAACTAGAACTTGGGCTGGAAACATAGTAATAACTTTCTCTTACTTTGCAATTATATATGCTATCTCATTCCATTTTTATAAAAGGCCTATGAACTTTCCCCATTTCTCAGAGAAGAAAATAGAGAGGCTAAGAAAGGATTAGTGACTTGCCCAGAATTCTTCACTACAGCTGAAACTGGAAGCCAAGTTTCTGATGCATAACCTGTACTCTTCCTGCCTTACCACGTTGTCTGTTGGAAGGCATCTTCTTCCATTTCAGGAAGCCTAGTTTCACTCAGATACTTTTTAGTGGACAAAATACATCTTACAAATGGTAGTATTCAGTAACCCGGACAGGGTAAGGTGGAGCCATTCTTTTTTCAAACAGTTGGAGCCTGGTTTTGTTTTCCACTTCAAGCACAGAGGGAGGCTATACATTTTTGACACAGTATCTGAGAAATAGCTATCAGTATGCTTCCATTACATTCATACTATGCACTTATCTGCATTGAAAATAGGGATTACCAGCAGAGAAAAAATGATGCCTATTACTTGGCTGAACCAAAAATGTCTGAATTTTGAAAAGGATGTTAAAAAATATCCACGGATTATATTGCATATTAAAGTGTAATTCATTTCCAAACATCATTAAATGAAGACAATTGAATGAATTGCATTCTGATAAAATGCTTGAGGTTTCTTCCTTCTGAATAAAAACAATGTTGTCACAGGTTCTTTTCTGAAATGAAATAGAAGCCTATATAGTGCCACCCCACAGATGTCCTCAGATCACCACTGTGGGTTTCCGTATATATAGAAGTTGTCCCTAGGATTTGTTTATCTAGCACCTTTCTTTGAAAATAACGATAATAACAAACACCATATGTGGGTGGAATTAAGTGTTTTTTCACAGTAGTACCTGAATTTGATTGTAGTTCCTAACTCTTCTCTGTTGGTATGGGGCAAGAAAAATATATGCTGCAGCCCTGAAAAACAGAGAAATGGTGGGTCTCATCTGCCTCCCTTTTCCCTCACTGTTTCAGATGGGAGAAAGTCTCTCTCGATCCTCAGCCTCCTCCTCCCTTGCCTGGCCTAACACCCATGTATTTTCTGTGGATTTTGTCCCTCCTCTTTTTGGTAGCTCAGTGGAACTGCTCCCCTCCCTACCCCCAATCAATAATAGAAAACTCCGTGACCTAGAGCGGGCTTGAAGAACTGACCTAAGCATCTTACGACACTACTGCATGTTCCCCTCCATTCCCTGAATCAAAGTTATGCCCAGTAGGAGCTGAACTTCTTGTCTGTATCAAGCCTTGGTACCAAAGTGAACAAAATAATATCTTACTTTTTCAGCAGTTTGGCTGACTCAGTTCCCCAGTACAAAAACAAAAGTAAGAAAAGGAAAAATGGCCTCAAACCTTCCAAACCATATGCTTTGAGGATTATTAGTATTTTTTTGTAATTATAACAAGGGATGTACTCATCCATAGCCTGTTTATTGTTCATTTACAAATCATTCTACATTATTATGTATTTACTAACCCACAAGTTATTAGAACAGCATATCCATAAGGCTGGAAAGCAGGTACTCTTATGGCAGCAGAGCACTTGGGCAGGATGCTGCAGTCAGGACCAGTGGGCGATTTGGGGAAGGGGTTCTAACACATCTCATTACCTCCCGAGGTTATTGCTGAATCCTACATCACATCACGTAGTCACGGGTCTTCACAGTGATCCTGGGTCATCAAACAGATAATCCATATGTTTCAGAGGCATAATTATTTGCTATATTTTAAAGAGACATTTATATTTCGCTACCATTTTTTTGGGGGGGGAATGGCAGTGATGAGATAAGCTCAGTGATCTAAAATAATTTTTGCAAAAGGCCTCATTTTATGATAATGTAGAATAAGTGAAGCATTAGCAATATAATTGATGCTTTCCCATCCTCGCAAATATATGCTACTGTCCACATTTTTTATTAGGCTGTTTTCCATGCAGATTGGAGATTTAAGGTTATTTATTATCGAAAGCCACGAATGCAATGCTTTTCTTTTCTATTTGAATTTTGGATATATGACATAAAGAGTAACCCCTTGTAGAAGTAAATAATCCTTTACAGACAGTAAGTAGTTTTATATTTCTCCTGATGTTAATCTTGTACTCGTTGATTCTGAAGTTGTCATCAGATAGAACGTCTACCTTCCATCCCACTGGGCACCATAAGCACAATATCACCATCAAAAAATGAGAAAGAGAAGCAACTTAGAGAGTCGGTCCTAAAGTATCAAGATAGACTGGCAGAACAGCAGCCACAGGTGAGTTGTGATTAATTCCTCCCTAATTCTACTGTGACCCTTTAACTGTTGGTTTCATATGTGCAAATTGACTAAAGTGGTTTACACAATAACATGTGTATACTCTTTTTTCTGTCCTTTTTGACATCTTTTAATTTTGGATCTAAGACCTGTTCTAGAGGGTGAAGTTTGTAAAAAAAAAATACTGTATATGTGATATCTAAGCCTATTTACACAACAATGCATGTGAGAAATAGGGACATTTATTTCTACTCCACAGCTGCACATAGAGCCTTATAGAGTCAGCCAGCATGTCCAATGTCATGTGGTCAAGGCGCAACACAAGTTTGTGTAACTCCAAAGGTTAGGCTGTTTTTATTTCATTCTTCCCTGAGGGAGGGTTTTAAGGTAAAGAGTTCTTTTAAAAAACATTAACCTATTAACTTAGAAAGTCGAAGTCATATCTAATTGTTAAGAAAATTCAATAAATAAAACATTACTATCAATCAACATGACAATTTCGAGTGTAAGAAAATGTGGTATGTAGAAAAATTATTTTATTTTCTTGACTAATAATTAAATCTCTATAGATTTAGCACATAAATTCATCATTTTTTAAATGTGTAGCCTCTCGGCTTCCTCAAATAGCACTTGTAGCATATGTCCAAATGTGTGGACACTTCTATAGATGTCAGGAAATAAAATGCTTATTAAAATAGAAAATTCAATGATGAAGTGGGAGTTAAGCTCCCCAGCCATAGCAGCTTATAGTAAGTGTTTTCCTGGGCTCATAGAAGATTACTTTTTTACCTCACTTAGCTTGCTAGGGTTCTGCAGTGCAAGTCAGATACCACCTGAGATTACAACTAAAGAAACCAGAGCCTTCCTTTTTACCCTGGAGTCTTAGGGTCTCTCTTGGAAAGATACTGAGAGTCACTTTGGAAACACATTCTTCTAAGCACTCCCCACCTCCAAAAAGTGGCTCAACTTTCTACAGTTTTTAAGGCCTTTAGTCATGGTTTCTTGTCAGACAAAAGTCAGAAATAAAGATTTCACAGACTTTTAATAAATAATTAGGTACATTCAGATCTTTTTGTTATGAAATATTTTAATTTCATATTTAATTATTTTATAATTATTCTTATATAATTATTCTCATATAATAATTTCTTATTTACCACACTTGGTAGCTTTGTGAAGGCATTCAGCACATTATGAATTGATTGCATCTTTATTGCCATCTCTGGACATTGTTTTTCTTTTCTATAGCAGTCATAGCCAACCCCAGTATACTAATAATGCCAGTCATCAAGACTTAATTAGCTTGTTGTTTGTTTAGGATTGGATGTTGTATTCATCATTGAGGTAGAGAATCTGATGGCAGCTGGTGGAATAGCAGATTTGGGCCAACAGTTCTGTTTATTCTCTTTTCTTGGTAGTTGATTTTTTTTCATAAGATTTAAGCCAAGGTTATAGATTCAGTTTGTTTCAAATGTAAACAAAGAAATTTAGCAGTACTTATATAGAAATTCACTGCCAGTACTTCAAAGGACATAAGAATCCACTCCATCCTCCTTTTTCCTTTTGCAAAAGGAAAATTTTACAAAATCCTTTTGTGAAAAGATTCCTAACATCTTTTCCATACTTTCTAGTACTCAGGGCTTGTAACTGACCCTGCTTTTGTGGTAACCAAGGAAAGCTTTGGGTTGAGGTTCACTCAACCAAAGGCAATCAGTTGATTTTGAGGTGATCATTGAGCACATACTTGCCCTCAGGTCTGTCCCAGGCTGGGAATTACGGGGAATACAGAGTATCTGTAATACCAAAATGTAAGTTCCGTGAGAGCAGGGATAGTCTTGGTTTCACTTACTGTGAATCTGTATCAACCAAGACAGTGCCTGGCATATACTAGGTACTTAATAGGTAGTTGAATCAATAAGTAAAACATGCCCTCAGATATTATACAGTCTTTTTGTGGACCAAGTCTAACAGCTATTTAAAAATGAGCAAGCACTATAAAGTAATATTAATTCAAATGTGTTTTCTTATTGTAACTGACACTGCAATAGAAGTTTACTGCAGGAGATAGGGCAGCTTCAATCAAAGGAAGTTGTATAGGGGGTTGGGCGCGGTGGCTCACACCTGTAATCCCAGCATTCTGGGAGGCTGAGATGGGCAGATCACCTGAGGTCAGGAGTTTGAGACCAGCCTGGCCAACATGGTGAAACATCATCTCTACAGAAAATGCAAAAAAATTAGCTGGGTGTGGTGGCTTATGCTTGTAATCCCAGCTACTTCAGAGGCTGAGGTGGGAGAACCCTTTGAACCTGGGAGGCAGAAGTTGCAGTGAGCCCACGCCACTGCATTCCAGCCTGGGGGAAAGAGTGAGACTCTGTCTCAAAAAAAAAAAAAAAAAAAAAAAAATCAAAGAAAGTTATATAGGGGAAGTGACACTTGTATCTTGAAGTCTATTTAGGATAAATAGAGGGAAAAGGATAGGGCATTTCAGGCGAGAAAAACAACCTAAAGGAACACTTGAGATGAGCACTGATTTGTTCTTTCATGGAACCAGTCACTTAAATTACATGCTAAGCTTACATATTTTAAAAATTAAACTCAGTATTTGTGTGGTATCTCTCTTTTAAAAATGGTGTGACTTGTTATAACGATGCAACTCCCATATAGTTATAATATGGTAATTACTGAACAGAAGACCTCTGAAAGATGACCTCAATTCGTCCTTTCACAAAAATAATCCATGAACGTGTTCAGAAACTATGTTTTGGTAATATTTATCTGATGTCAAAAATAAGATTAAAACCATGCAGTGTTCAGTGTAAATCTCCTGTCCTCCTTCTAAAACCCTTTAGAAGAAGTTTTGGAATGTGATATAAGAAAGGATGGGAAAGCTAGAAAAACAGGGCATCATTGGCCCCATTCAGTTTCAGGTGTAGGCTAGACATCACCGAAAAAATCAAGAACTGGCTAGTTTATTACTATGATTCACTGTATGTCTATCGTTGGTGTCCATTCGCCCATTGAGTATCACAGAATCATACAATATATGCCACGTAATTATTATTTGCCCACCTCCTGTTTTCTTTTCCTCCCTCCAACTCCCAGTGACCACTTATCCATTGACCAGACCTGCGTAGTGAATATAAAAATGACCTAAACTTGCACACCCTATCTCAACTGTCTTGCATTTCAGCTTTAATAGTAGCAGGCATCTTGATCTGGAAAATGAAGGGTTGACTAGGTAAATCAAAGATCTTTCTGGATTTTAGGTTCTATGGGTATCTAATGATTAGATGGTAAGAGAGTTATCCTAATTATTAGATGTTGTCCCATAGGAGAAAATGAAGTAGCTAGATCTAAAGGTATCGTTTCCACATGGTATCTTATTTAATTCCTGTAACATTCCAGCTAGTTATATCTATTTTAACAAAGAGGAAAGTGAAATCCAAAAAAGTTAAAAATAATTTTAATCAAAGCACATAACTTTAAATGGTGAAGTTGGAATTTATTTCTTTTTTGCCTAATTCCAGCACCATATTTCTCGCAGTCTCATAGGAAAAATACAGACAAAAAGGACATAAGAACATTTACAGTAGCAACAAACTTATATATTGCAAATCATATTTGTTAAGGGAAATACCTAAGTTCAGTAAGCCTAATAGGAGAGCTCAAATTCAAGATCCGTCACCTGTGGTGCATTTTATAGACTAAAGGGGTTGTCCTCCATGTAATTGATAAGCTATGTCAACAAGCCAAGATCCTTGTTATAAATTGTGCTTCTGAATACAGCCCATCCCCATCTTTATCCTTCTGAATAGATGAACAAGTAATCTGTTCCTAACTACTTTCAGCTTCATTCCACATTGCCTGCTGTTTTCTATACTGAGTGACAAGTGCCACCTGCTGGCCAAGTGATGAAGCTTTTATTTCCGTTGTTTCACTGGATTGCTCAGTTGTAATTGGCATATTAGCTGGATAATTGTTATTTTTCGGTAAACCTAGGCAATAATTTTAAAACCATAATGTTATAAAATAAATTTCTCTGTATTTCAGGACCTCTCCATTCTCAAATTTGCCCCTTTCTCAGATTTAACTTAAAATTTCTCTTCTACCTTCTATTGTATGACAAGGATGATTGTGTCATTATCATGCACACAGAATCTAGTTTTAGTTATACTTTATTCAGGGTTTTATGGTACCATCTAAAATCCACTTAATACCCCCAATCATTAAAAGACAGATCATACCTTTCTCCCTGAATTAAGCTACCCTATATTTACCCCTTTATAACCTAAGTGTTAATGAGTAGTGTATTTGCATAAAAATATATTTGTGCAATGTGTGATGAATTGTTTATGTGTCCCCTAGGTCTTTCTGAATTAATCTTTTGTATTTACTATACATTTCTTGGCCTACAGTCCAGGCTGTCTATAATGGGACACTAGTTGCCTTTCTATTAATATAATAGCATTCATTTCTTTCACTCTGTATGGTGCTCCTACTGAGCTTCTCCATGTTCCTTACAAGTGTTCACTTCCATGCTGCTCTGCAGGCCTTTGTTTCTGCATTCTTGTCTGGAGCAGCCTCTGGTCCTTCTCCAGTCCTTCAAGATCCAAAACTATTGCCAATCCCTGTTTGAAGTCTTCTTTCATTTACCTACTTAGAAAAGTGTCTCCTTCCTTCCAGTTCCCTTCGTCCCGTGTGGTTTTTCTTAGAGCATGTTTTACTTCTACCTGGTATTATAGTCACTTTGTGTCTAATATTATAGTTACTTATGTATCTGATCTGTCTGCCATATCAGACTATATGCTTTTTGAAATAAAGGACTATTTCTGTTCATCTTTGCATTCCCAATAGTACCTAGGCCTGCAGCTTTCATGTAATAGGTATTTAGCAAACAATGAAGGATGGAAAGAATAATTTGATTTATGCAGAATTCCTGAAAGGTGAATATTTTATATTCGATTGGATTGGTTGACTCTACATAGGTTAGACTTACCAACTTCTGCATATATTACTGAAGACCAAAATGTTCTTATACCTGGTCACAATAAACTGTTGTATTTGGATTGGAGTACAGAGACCGCATTTGGATTTCATTTGTCATGTTCATAGTCATCCCATCAAGTATATAGCCTTTATAAGACTTCATGCCTGGTGAGAAGAAACTCCAGCAATAGAATTCTATTCTTTTTCAGTGCTCATGTGGACACACATACACACAGAAATGAAATAGTATAATCTGGCAATTCCCACATTGGTTGTTTTAGCAGTAAATGCAGAACAAAGAAGGCTTGCTGAACTTTTAGCTGTGTTTTTCAAATTGAGTGGCATATCTGAGTACAGCTTTGTATGAAGAATGTGAATGCATTTTTCCATGTAGAACTTAATCTTTTTAATGTGTCATTATTGTGTAGGCTGCTGAGGTTTCAAATCTGTATAACTATAGTGACAGATGCCATAGAAAATATATTTATTCTTCAACAGTGCTTTTCAGCCTCCTTATATAAACTGTCATGATCCAAAATTTGTGACACCTAAAGGCTCTTGTCTAACAAGAGGCTATTCTAGTTATTGTAGATGAAATATTTTACTTTATTACTCTTACTACAAAGATCTCATTTCTCTCTGGTGATGTATTGCTTTTCGAAGAGGGAAAATGCGTAATATATTCACACTTGTGGTTCCTATGCCCTGTATTCATGGCATACCAAATGAGACATTAAACAAATTGCTTATGATTAACTAGTGTACAAGTCCCTTGAAGGCAGGTATCATCTGTTGCTTTCTTCTGTGTACCTCCTACTACCCGACCTGGTGCAATGCTGGTCACAGTAGGTGTCTAACAGGAGTTCAACTCCTTAACTTGCACTGCTTCTCCAAATTATTTTCTTACTCGTCCTTTCTGGAGAAGCTGACGTCATACTTCCTGATGGAACAGCATTCGTGGTTTACTAAACAGACCCAGACAGCACTAATGATTAAAGGGCATCAGAACAGCCTGGCATTGTGGCATAGTGTGGTGCAGGGAACTCAGGACATTCTCAGCTCCTGGCTTCATAAGCAACTTTATTTTGCCATGGGGTTGACACTGAGGAATGCCATCCACTGTTGTCTGCTCCTGGGTTTCACAGAAGTGGCCAAATGCTGTCGTCAAAGGCCAAGAGGAGTTTGAGTCCAGAGGGAACACATTTTTCCTCCTAGAAGGACAGCAATAGCTTTGACAGTTGCAGGCAGTCTGGCCACATTACATCCCTCCCTTTGCATGCTAGTCAGTCATTCCTGTTCACATCAGCAGAGATGGAGAGAGGAGTAGAAGTTCAGATATGTTGCCTGAAATGATTTTCACTGCAGGGAATACTAATTTGGGTTTTAATGCAAATACAACTATTTGATCTCTACCCTACAAAAACTCCTTAAGCATCTAAACTCTAGGTACAACCAGTCCCCAGTTAGTGTGCATGTTAATCAGGGACTATCAGAGGCTGCCTGGTGTCCGGGGTACACCTCAGGGCCTGTTCCCTGACTCTGCTCAGAGTAAGATACAAGTCTTTGGCTTCCTTCCGCAGCAGGCTGCTCGCTGCTCTCCTCTCAAGGAAGTCTGTGCCTCCACACCTGTACCCTCTGGGCACCAGCCCACCTGAGTCCTCGTCTCTGAGCTTGAATCCTGTTTTTCAATTTGCTTGACCCAATTTCCTTCTTACTTAGGACCTAACTTTACATTTTGAATTCAGTTTGGGGAACTGTGTTTCAGGACTGTTGTTCTGATTTTGAACTTAAACTTTGTATCTTGTACCCCTGATTCAACCTCATTCAATCCTTGTCCCCTGACCATATTTGTGATCTGAATCTGCTCCCTTCCTCTGTCTCAATTCCTGGATGCTGGAGTAAAATTCATGCTTAATCTTTCTTTCTTTTTTTTTTGAGACGGAGTCTCTCTCTGTCACCCAGGCTGGAGTGCAGTGGCATAATCTCGGCTCACTGCAAGCTCCGCCTCCGGGTTCACGCTATTCTCCTGCCGCAGCCTCCCAAGTAGCTGGGACCACCGGCACCTGCCACCACGCCTGGCTAATTTTTTGTATTTTTAGTAGAGATGGGATTTCACCGTGTTAGCCAGGATGGTCTCGATCTCCTGACCTCGTGGTCCACCCGCCTCGACCTCCCAAAGTGCTGGGATTACAGGCTCATACTTAATCTTAATTGGGGTCTATTTTTCACCTTCTACTTTATCAACACGTGATTTAACCTCTCCACTCCTTCAGTTAGTCTTCCCCCACCAAGTCCAGCATTCTAACTAGGGTGTAAGGTCTCCTGACACATCAGGGATTTGCATCGAGTCCTAAAGAACTAACTGACATTAGTCCATGAACTTTGCTTCACAAGGGTCTAGAATAACTTTTCCTCCACTTGGCAGGACCCCCCTTGTAGGCATAAGCCAAGACTACTAGGAGTAATTTCTGGCATTTGAAAATAAAATGAAGTATTACTTAAAATGCTTCTGAACAGGAGCAGATCTGGTTTGTTTTTGTTTTGTTTTGTTTTGTTTGAGCGTGAGGTTCATACAATTTTTGGGATCCCTTTTAAAACAGAAAATACCAAATTATAAATGTGAAGTTAGGACAGCACCATGGAAGAGGCTTGTGTAAGGGAGGGATGTTGCCGCTTAAGCTTCATATACTTCGTCATTCACCCACTATTTGTTTTTGCATGTATTATACCATGTGGTCACCGCAGGGTTTTTTTTGTAATAAAGGAGAATTACATATTTTTCATATTTCCAGTTCCCTTCTCTCCAATCTCTCCTCCAAGATTTCCATAATTATGTATACTTTTGGTGAATTATAAAACTACCTAATTCCTGTAACTGTACATAGATGAAGAAACCTAACGAGAAGGATGAATGGAGGGATGAAATGATAACACTTAGAATGTGCCTCTATTAGCAGTGCTCTAAATGCACTGACATTTAATCCTTATTACAATGCTATGATTGTTAGGATTCCTATTTTGTGGATGAGGAAACTGAGTCACAGAGAAATAATCTGCCAAAGAAGGAGTTAGGAAACTGCAGAACCATGATTTCAGCCAATGCAGACTGGCTCCAGACCCCTCATTCTATAACTAAATTATATTGCCCCTCTGGCCAACGTGACGTAAACAATGTAAGAATGGGGTAGATCTGAAATGTAGGATTGATTCTTAGTTCAAAGCTGTTCGAACAACTCTGCTTTTCTATTTTCAGTTTGGCTCAGTAGCTCTTCGGTGTAAGAGAAGTTGAGAAATTAACTGCTAATAGTAAACATAATTTCTTTTTCTGAGTAGCTCTGTCTATAGTGGGCAGGTTTGGAAGGCAAAGTGACTTTGGAAAGCTTTACAGAAGGAGGAATGCTTAGGAGCTCTTTGAAGAAGGAGATGCAAGCAGCAGGATGTGGTGGACAGCATTCGCCTGGCATTTAGGATCCCTGCCTTTAGGTCCCAGCTCTGTTGTTCATAAGCCAAGTGACCTCAGGCCTGTCTGGTGTCTGTAGTCCTTGATCTGAGTACCACCAGGCCGGTGAAAAGAAGATTAAGACTATATTTTCAGGGATCATGTCGATAGGTCATTTCTAGAGAAGCTTCTCTGAACGTTTAAGGCACAGGAAACCAAGAGGAGGAGGCGCAGCATTCTCTCCTGAGCATGGAACCGGTAAGGGAGGAATGTTGCCGCTTAAGCTTCATATACTTCGTGGTATATGAAATGTTGCTTCACTGCAGCTGGCCGTTCATTTGCTCTTGGTGATCATTCCTCTCTTCTTTTGGGAGAGGAATAGGGAGAGGACACAGTCGAGGAGTTCCTGTTTAACAAATAAAAAAGGTGGAGGTGAGGAATTAAGCTAGATGTTTGCAAAGACCCATTCAAATTTTAGAACCCGTGAATATTAGTTGCCAATCTTCTATCACAAGCAGTTATGTTTGAAATATCTATATTTACTAATACCATTTTGAATATAAACATCATATTTCTGGAGCAGAGCAAGGTATTATATATAACACAAGGAATCGTGCTAATTACCCTTTGCTTTGGTTTTTACCCCTGGAACAATGGATTGGGTGAGAGTCAGATCAGATGATATCTTACAATTTGTACTATAGGCAAAGAACTCCTAAGAAAATGTATCTGGACATTTCTATAGGAGAGTGGCAACCACCCTCTCCACACTCTTTTGCGCTTTGGGAAGGGCCCTGAGTTGTAACTATTACCCTTTGGAATATAAACAGATGTCTGGGGGCAGGGGAAGATGAGACTAGTTTCTCCAGCTTTACAATTCTGGTCTTGTCTCTGTGGTCCCAGATTTTATTCCTCCCTTAAAATGTAAACACATATTTCCAGGGAGGTAAATGTCTCTGGAGGCAAATCTCTTCACATGCCCTCTCCACTAATAATCAGTTGCAGATTAAATTCTAAGATTTGTTCTTTTAGTCCAGGTCCCACGTGAAGTAAATTTAATCAGAAAATCCTAACTGTACAGAAACATAAAAGTATTTTCTCTATAGTCCCACAAAGAATTGATAGAAAATTAGAAAGGAGCATTCTTTACTTTCCAGGGCTGTGAGTCTAAGATTATGGGACTGTCTGTCTGAAAACAACGTCACAATTTTATAGAAATATTCACTCCTGAGATCTACACCAGACAGACTAAACAAGAATCTCTGGGTATGGTGCTTTGGAATTTGCATTTATGCTGCTTCCCAGATGTATGCACCACCAATATTCACTTCTTTATTCCTGGTTTAAGGATTCTTCAGTTTTTCTACTTCCAGAGACAGTTCATCTTATGCAGCTCTCACTGATTCAGTCTGTGATTTGCGGGACTTTCTGAACTCATAAAGGAATGTAATAGTCTTGCTGGGAGAAGTTATAAGTGTCATTTAAAAATGAATACTGATATTTTCAAGCTTTCTAGGGTAATGATTCTTCTTTGAAATCTGAAAAGATGATGATGACAAAAAAAGATGCTATCATCGGTAAACAGCTACTCATTAAGTAACTCAGATTTTGAAGTAGGTTAACTGTGTTATTCAGATTTCTATTTTACAAAAATTCAATCAAAGATGTAAGAATGCATTCCTCAAAAAAAGTACATATGTGATTTAAAAAATGTATTTTTAAAACTATAGTCCAGCCCCAGTCCAGTCCAGCTGAAAATCTTCATCTATTAGTTGAAATGTATCTATTAGTGGAAATCTGTATCTCTAGTTAGAACCAGAAGGAAAACTTTTAGGGGAACTATTTACATTTTTCATTTAGGTCAACTTCATTTAGTACACTTAACATGTGCAAATTTAGTGCACTATTATATGTAAATCGCTCTTTCCACAGAAGATGCTTCAAAAGATACACCAAAGTATCCTACGTTTTGTCTTAATGCTTTAGAAAACTTTCTCCTGATCTTGTGTTTTACATTTTGCTTTGACTTTTTCACTTCAATTCCATTAGATTATTAAATTAAGTATGCAAGTATTTCCTTTATATCTATTATGATCTAAGCATTGTGCTAAGTCCATTGGGCCTTATAACAGAAAGGCCATTGCCAACCTCAGCAAGATAAGTTTCAGAGGGAAAGCCAGGTGGGAAATGGTGAATGGAAAGTAAAGAAATAGAAGCCATGGTCAATAAGCTGTGTTAGGAAGTTTTGTACTAAAGGAGCAAAGAAACATGGGGTTACAACTAGAGCATTAGGTAGGGTTGAGGTAAATTCGTGGTTAGGAGAGATTAGACAATGTTTCTGGAGTAAGAGGAAAAAGCCAGTAAAATTGAAGAAATACAGCACACAGGTGTGATGAGACCTTTTCCTTTTTGCTTTCTTTTCTTTTCTTTTTTTTTTTGAGATGGAGTTTCGCTCTCTCACCCAGGCTGAAATGCAGTGGTGCGATCTCAGCTCACTGCAACCTCCGCCTCCTGGGGTTCAAGCGATTCTCCTGCCTCAGCTTCCCTGGTAGCTGGGATTACAGGCGCCCGCCACCATGCCTGGCTAATTTTTGTATTTTTTTTTTTTTTTTTTAACAGGGCAAGTGGCTTTATTTTCTGTGGTTTCAGTTACCCATAGTCAACTGTGGTCCAAAAATATTAAATAGAAAATTCCAGGCCAGGCATGGTGGCTTACACCCGTAATCCCAGCACTTTGGGAGGCTGAGGTGGGCAGATCACCTGAGGTAAGGAGTTCGAGACCAGCCTGGCCAACATGGTGAAAGCCCATCTCTACTAATAATACAAAAATTAGCCAGGCATGGTGGCGGGTGCTTGTAGTCCCAGCTATTCGGGAGACTGAGGCAGGAGAATCCCTTGAACCCGGGAGGTGGAGGTTGCAGTGAGCTGAGATTGCGCCACTGCACTCCAGCCTGAGTGACAGAGAGAAACTCCATCTGAAAAAAAAAAAAAAATCCAGAAAGAAACAATTCATAAGTTTTACATTGTATTCCATTCTGAGTGGCGTGATGAAATCCTGTGTCGTCTCGGTCCATCCTACTTGGCATGCAAATCATTCCTTTGTCCAGCATCTCCATGCTGTATGAACACCCACCTGTAAGTCACTTAATAGCTGCCTTGGTTCTCAGTGCCAGTATTGATACTGCAGTGCTTGTGTTTTTTTTTTTTTTTCTGAGGGGATGGCTCTTTTTTTTTTATTTTATTTATTTTTTTTTAATTATACTTTAGGGTTTTAGGGTACATGTGCACAATGTGCAGGTTTGTTACATATGTATCCATGTGCCATGTTGATTTCCTGCACCCATTAACTCGTCATTTAGCATTAGGTGTATCTCCTAATGCTGTCCCTCCCCCCTCCCCCCACCCCACAACAGTCCCTGGAGTGTGATGTTCCCCTTCCTGTGTCCATGAGTTCTCATTGTTCAATTCCCACCTATGAGTGAGAACATGCAGTGTTTGGTTTTTTGTCCTTGCGATAGTTTACTGAGAATGATGTTTTCCAGTTTCATCCATGTCCCTACAAAGGACACGAACTCATCATTTTTTATGGCTGCATAGTATTCCATGGTGTATATGTGCCACATTTTCTTAATCCAGTCTATCGTTGTTGGACATTTGGGTTGGTTCCAACTCTTTGCTATTGTGAATAGTGCCGCAATAAACATACGTGTGCATGTGTCTTTATAGCAGCATGATTTATAGTCCTTTGGGTATATACCCAGTAATGGGATGGCTGGGTCAAATGGTATTTCTAGTTCGAGAACCCTGAGGAATCGCCACACTGACTTCCACAATGGTTGAACTAGTTTACAGTCCCACCAACAGTGTAAAAGTGTTCCTATTTCTCCACATCCTCTCCAGCACCTGTTGTTTCCTGATTTTTTAATGATGGCCATTCTAACTGGTGTGAGATGGTATCTCACTGTGGTTTTGATTTGCATTTCTCTGATGGCCAGTGATGATGAGCATTTCTTCATGTGTTTTTTGGCTGCATAAATGTCTTCTTTTGAGAAGTGTCTGTTCATGTCCTCTGCCCACTTTTTGATGGGGTTGTTTGTTTTTTTCTTGTAAATTTGTTTGAGTTCATTGTAGATTCTGGATATTAGCCCTTTGTCAGATGAGTAGGTTGCAAAAATTTTCTCCCATTCTGTAGGTTGCCTGTTCACTCTGATGGTAGTTTCTTTTGCTGTGCAGAAGCTCTTTAGTTTAATGAGATCCCATTTGTCAATTTTGGCTTTTGTTGCCATTGCTTTTGGTGTTTTAGACATGAAGTCCTTGCCCACGCCTATGTCCTGAATGGTATTGCCTAGGTTTTCTTGTAGGATTTTAATGGTTTTAGGTCTAACATATAAGTCTTTAATCCATCTTGAATTAATTTTTGTATAAGGTGTAAGGAAGGGATCCAGATGCAGCTTTCTACATATGGCTAGCCAGTTTTCCCAGCACCATTTATTAAATAGGGAATCCTTTCCCCATTTCTTGTTTTTGTCAGGTTTGTCAAAGATCAGATAGTTGTAGATATGCGGCATCATTTCTGAGGGCTCTGTTCTGTTCCATTGATCTTTGTCTCTGTTGTGGTACCAGTACCATGCTGTTTTGGTTACTGTAGCCTTGTAGTATAGTTTGAAGTCAGGTAGCGTGATGCCTCCAGCTTTGTTCTTTTGGCTTAGGATTGACTTGGCCATGTGGGCTCTTTTTTGGTTCCGTATGAACTTTAAAGTAGTTTTTTCCAATTCTGTGAAGAAAGTCATTGGTAGCTTGATGGGGTTGGCATTGAATCTATAAATTACCTTGGTCAGTATGGCCATTTTCACAATATTGATTCTTCCAACCCATGAGCATGGAATGGTTTTCCATTTGTTTGTATCCTCTTTTATTTCATTGAGCAGTGGTTTGTAGTTCTCCTTGAAGAGGTCCTTCACGTCCCTTGTAAGTTGGATTCCTAGAATATTTATTCTCTTTGAAGCAATTGTGAATGGGAGTTCACTCATGATTTGGCTCTCTGTTTGTCTGTGATTGGTGTACAAGAATGCTTGTGATTTTTGTACATTGATTTTGTATCCTGAGACTTTGCTGAAGTTACTTATCAGCTTGAGGAGATTTTGGGCTAAGACAGTGGGGTTTTCTAGATATACAATCATGTCATCTGCAAACGGACAATTTGACTTCCTCTTTTTTACAACAATACACTGGAATATAATACAGCTGTAAAAGAATAAGAAGCTTTTTATGTACTAAAGAGAAAGACCTCTAGGATATATCCTTAGATGAAAAGGCACAATGCACACCATGTGTATAATATACTACCATATTTCCCTACCACAAAAAGTGGGAAAAATTTGTGTGTGTGTATACACACACACACACACACACACACACACACACACACACACACACACACATGTGTGCTTATATATGATATAGAAACAAATCTCCAGAAAGATTAAACAAGACAGTGGTATCGGTGATCACATGTTAATGGAATATGAATTAGACAAGTGGAGAATGAAGTAGTAAAGAGGCTTCATTTTAATATATTTCTAACAATGTGTTGTCATATGTGACTATATTACCTCTATAAACATGTAAAGAGAAACAATGCCATGAGGGCATAGAAGATAAAGCAATTAATTCTCCCTTGGGGAATTGGGGGAGACCTTCAGGATAGATAATTGAACTAAGACTTGAAGGATGAGTGGAATTTGACAAATGGACAAGGTTGAGAAAGTCATTTCAGGCCAAAGTATGGAAACATGAAAATAAGCCTGAGGAATAGTAAATGTGATTGGGCATTGAGTGCATTAAGGACACAGTCAAGGCCAGTGTACCCTTGAGTCCATTGAAGCTGACACCCAGAGCTCTGAACTACACAGTGCTAATGCCTAAGGTCAGGATTCCTTCCAGACCCTGGACCCTGTAGGTGGGGAACAGAGCCTTGAGAGAAAAGAGACAAGGGCTGTGGAGGCTGGAAACGAGACCCAGTTCAACAGAGCAGTGCCTTGTTCATAAGACATTCGATCCATAATGCTTCAACAAACCATTGGATTTTCTTGCACTGTCTTGTCACTACTAATCAGAACATTATTGCAGGATATCTAAACTTAAATGCACTCCTTGAACAATTATTCATGAGGGTTTGATTTCTTGACCCTTCTTTAAGAAATGGAGAATGCTGAATTATTACCCTATGCCAATTGAAGGTTATTTTTATTTACATTTGCCTTAATCGTTTGCTTTCCCATAAAGCCTCAATTTATACCAGTGGACGAAATCACTGTCACTTCCACCTGCCTAACTTCAGCAAGTAAGGTGAGTAATTAATGTAGGATTAAGCAATTTGTGTCATGTTTTAACCATGTGAAGGATAAGCCTTATCAAGGGCCAACTGTCATCATGGTTTATGAGGTTCACGTAGGGAATTACTAATAGATTTTAACTGCCATTTTATTCTTGTTAGAGTGATACATGTTTATTAGGGATAAGTTAGAAAATAAAATATAAACAAAATTTAAATCACCCATTATCTTCCTGCACATAATAGCCTTTTTAAATAATGTATTTCTTTCCAGTACTTTCTAGGGATATATACATATATATTTTTTGTCTACGGATGTGAATTTGCCTAGAAATATGTTGTATGTATAGTTCCTATATCATTTCTTGTGTTTGCTAAATGTCATGTTACATTATATTCCTCAAATGTCTGTTCTTATGTAGAATTTAAAATTTAGAGAGGAACATTTTTGAACCTTTAGTTAGAGCTTTTCAGTTATATCAGTCACACACAAAAATATGGAACTCTTTATAATTTTAATTATTCACATTTCTTAACAGGCAGACGATGGGATTTATAAACTCAGACAACCTTTACATAAATAGATTTCTGATATGCATAATGTATTTTGTATCTTTGGCATTTCTTTACTATTCACTTTAAATATTAGTTGTTTCCATGCTGTCTTTTTAGTTTGTGTGTGTGTGTTTTTAATTTGCACTTTCTGCTACTATATCAAGGAATCAGAGACCAATGAACCCAGTAATAAGTTGGAGCTGGTATAGCCTTATAATCCAACTCCCTTCTTTTATCGTAATTTATCTAAGATCACCACATACCTGAATTGCAGAACCAGACTTAGAATCTACCCATTTTATAATAAATTATCACCAGAGTCTGAGAGCAAGATGAAGAAAGGGATTCTTCTGGAGTGGAGAGCAGTAGAAATCACCTGCAAGTAATTTGCCATGGGAAATAGATTGTAACATATCATTGTAAGTCCTCTGTAATAATAACATTGTCTCATGCCTTGAGATTTGACTTAGCCATGAACAAACTAGTATGCTCAACTGTATCATAACTTTACAAAATGATGGTGGTTTATGTGAAGGAAAATGGGAGCTAAAGAGTTTCATTGAGCCCTCAGCACTGTTGTGGAGAGGGTTACTTGACTAGTGGACACTAAGACTATGGAGGATAATGATATGCTTAGGATAACTAGAGTGTCACTTGATGCTCTGCTCCTCAACTCCTCTCCTTCTAATAGTTATTTTTGGTTTCTTACAAAAGAGAGTAGGCTCTAACAAGCAGGCACATGTATTCTATATCTCTTAGAAAATATATTTTTCATTGGCTGCAGTAGCAGCAAGCAAGGGGCAGGAAGCAGGATGTGAATGTGGGTAGGGATGAGGACCAGCCTTGTCTGCAGCAGGGAGCCAAAGGCAAGCGAACCTCTATTGGGAGGAAGTCAGAATGCACAGTATGTTCTCAATTGCTGGGCTTTTTAATCCTCAAAATCAGATTTCTTGACTCAGCACAACTTTGCAGGTATTTATGAATCAAATTCTTAATGAGCCATTGTGGCATTGTACATTTGCTAAAGTTGTTTCTAAGCTTTTGATTTTTAAACTTTTTATTAGTAATAAGAAATACCTATTATAATGAGGTTATGAGAGAATTGGTGAACTTAATTATAAATAGGCTATCTACTAAAAAATAAAAACATGTTCTTTGTTATTTAAGGAAAATACCAAAACCCAGAAAATCAGGCTTTTGGGCGATGACTTGAAGCATGAATCTCTTTCGTCCTTTGAGCTTTCAGTGAGCCATAGAGGACAGAAGAGAAACATAGAAGAGACAGACCCTGATGTAGAGTTTATTTCAGAAACGAAAATTGTGAAAAAGTCTATGGAGGAGAAAATGAACTCTCAACAGCAGAGAATTCCAGTAGCTCTGCCAGAAAATGTCCAACTAGCTGAGAGATCCCAGGTATTATTATTGTTTCTTATTCACAAAACAATTCACTCATTCTGGAAATAGCATTCGGTCAAGGTTTTGCTTCAGTTTCACATTTTAAGACACTTTAATTATAAAATATACATTGCAATCTGTGTTTCCTGGACAAG
Organism: Hylobates moloch; assembly: GCF_009828535.3. Taxonomy (NCBI): domain Eukaryota; kingdom Metazoa; phylum Chordata; class Mammalia; order Primates; family Hylobatidae; genus Hylobates; species Hylobates moloch. Next base: position 52,761,472 of record NW_026652279.1, read on the forward strand.
GTCCCAATTTCTAATTTTTTTTTCTGTCTTCTGTCTTTTGAAAGAAAAGTCAGATTGCTAATATTACCAGTGTCTGGAGAGCTCAACCAACTGAAGGGCCCCTGAAGAATGCCCAGGTGGGAAAGGCTTTTAAATTTATATTTAAGGGAGAGATATTCATGTAGGACAAACCTTTAAACTTCAAGTTTTGCATTCAATGCTTTATAGGAAAAATGCTTAACTAAATCATACATATTGTTACCCTGTAATCAAGGCTCTGAAAAAACTGGGATATAATGTTAATGTATTACTAAGTGTTGAGAGTCATGTTAACAAATGCACCACTCTAGAATTTTCATGTGTCCAAATGAGTTTATTTCTTTGAAAAGAATCACAACACATTTATTCTTACAGAGTTGCCATTATTTAATTCTTTTTTTTTTGAGAATTTGCCCTCAGATTCAGCTTATAACAATATTAATGCCTACAATTGAATGGGCATTTACCCTGTGCTAGGTTCAGTGCTGAATGATTATAGACATCATCTCAATAACTTTCATTTTATATCTTTTTAAGCCAAAATTTACTGCCTAGTTTATCTACCTTGTCTATCACATTTGACTTCTAATGCCCTTTTACTATTTCCACAAATTAAATTCAACCTTAAAGAGTAGATATTATTCACCATAGAAAATATTCAAATGAACTGCTATAGGCTCTGAAAGCCATAAACTCATTTAATTAGCAAATATCTGCTGAGTTCTGCCCAGTGTAAGACACTGGGTAGTCATGGTGGGAGTGTAGTCATGGTGGGAGGCAAGATATTTTACACATGATCTTTTCAAAAGGAATTCTTCTTTTTCTTATTTTTTTTTTTGAGATGGAGTCTCGCTCTGTCACCCAGGCTGGAGTGCAGTGGCGTGATCTCAGCTCACTGCAAGCTTCAAAAGGAATTATTTTGAATAGTAGTTACATTATAGAAATCTCTCACACATTCCTTTATAATATCTTCGGCAAATGGTATACAGACTCTCTGAAAATCTTTAGTAAAAATCCTTACCTCCTAAGGCAGCCTTTCCTTAATACCATTTTTGGGTAGCTCATCCTCTTAAAGTATTTCAAGTCCATTTTCCTATAATTTTGAAATTTTTGCCCAAATCTTTTCTTGAGACTATATGAGCCAAGCTGAATCTGTTTACAACCTACAGAATTTCAGGTTTTTTGTTGATTTGAATTATGTATTTTACTTGAATGTAAAGTTTTATATATTCAGCAGATATTCAACCCTTGCTGTGTTTGAACTCCTGCATGTTATCACTTTATAATCATATCTCTTTTAACTTGGAATTCCAGAAAAACTCATTAGCTGTGCAATTTCAAGATTTAGGATTTGTCAGTTTATTGTATAGATATGTTGCATGCTCTAAAAACATACAGTCCATTGAGAAGTTGGGAGTCTGTCCAAGTGTTAGAGCAAAACATTTTAGACATTAAATACAGGGACTCACTCAGTATGCATGCGTGTTTGTGTGTGTGTGTGTGTGCATAAACATACAATATGTAAAGCTATATGAAGCAATATACACACACTTCATGTAGATATATATGTACACATATATGTGTACATATACCAATGTAAACATAGATGTGTCTGTGTATATATATATATATATGTATAATTTTACTATGTGTCATTCAGTATGCCAGTCACAGGAGATTTGGGAATAAAACCACATATGGTTTTTGCCACCATCAAACTTACAGTCTAGTGATAGAGACAGACACCCAATAATTACAGAGACAAATGTCAACTGCTACTATGGCAGTTTTTATGATACAGTAGCATGACTGTTTATAATAAGGGTTTTTGACTCTGGTAGGACAGGAACATCTTCCCAGAAAATAGGTTAACTAGCCTTTTAGGATTGAAATGTAATTACATTGGTAAAAGGGGAGGAAAAGCACTTCTAAGCAATGGGAACAGCATTTGCTAAAGAGGGAATATGGTGAATACAAAGAACTTTAAAAAGACAAGTAATCTATGGCAGGGAAAAGAGATGGAAAGGGACTGTGGTGTGAAGGAGTAGGGCAGGTCCTATAGGCCAGTCATAAGGGGTTTTGCATTTATCCTATAAGTAATGGGAAACCATTGAAGAGTTTCAAGCAGGGAAGTGACATGACCAGAGTTTTCTTTAGTAAAGATTGCTTTGGCAGAGTATAGAAGAAAGGTTAGTAGAGAGCAGAGTTGTTGGGAAAGACAATCTCAGGGGTATAGCCTTTTAGCCTCCACTTTGCTGCATAAGAATGGACCTTGAGCCTGGGACTCTTTCTTACCAAGAGATAAAGAGCACACATGGCTTATGCTGGGTTTATTGCCTTGTCTGGAAGTATCTTTCTCTGTTGCAAGCCCAGTGTATGCTCTTCTGTACTGCTTAAATGTGTGTGTCACATGAAACCTTGGTCAACCCCACTGCTATATCTGTCTTCCTTGGGGAGGGAACACAACATCTGTCTCCTGTAGCAGGAGAAGGATGCATGTAGCCAGTTGCCCAGCATTGGCTGATGGGGGAGCCTGCTGGGCATGGGGGACTGATACACACTTCTGAGGCTGATCTTGCTTTGTCTCTTCTCTATGTGAGTAAAGCATTGTTCCATCTAGTGCCTGACTGCATTGTGTTTTCTTTGGCAACTCCAAAAACGAAGATACTATGGGCAGAAGTTATGAGACTCCCCCTCTGGAACTGATAACCAGTACATGGTATTTCTGTTTCACAGATAATGCTTAACAAAAGTGAATGTGGGCAGAACAGTTAGGAGACTTGACCATGCTCTGATGGAGAGATCACAGTGGTGTAGGCTAGGATGATGGTGATGGAGGTGGTAACACTGCCCTTTCCTGGGGGCAGTCTTTATTGGATATAGAGGGTCATGTAGAGGAAAATGGCAGAATGACTACAGAATTTTGAGTTCTTTCACCAGGTTGAATGGTGATTCCATTAATTGAAATCGGGAATTGTAGAAGGTGACTGGGCTTGTGGAGAACAGCATGAGTTCAGCTTACATAATTTGAGACTTCTGAGAGGATGTGCCTAGTGAAAAGTCATATACATGAGTCTGGACTTCAGAGGTGAGGTTTAAATAGGAGACAGGGTGGAGCCAAGATGGCCGAATACGAGCAGCTCCGGCCTACAGCTCCCAGCGTGAGTGACGCAGAAGACGGGTGATTTCTGCATTTCCATCTGAGATACCGGATTCATGTCACTAGGGAATGCCAGACAGTGGGTGCAGGACAGTGGGTGCAGTGCACTGTGCAGGAGCTGAAGCAGGGCGAGGCATTGCCTCACTCGGGAAGCGCAAGGGGTCAGGGAGTTCCCTTTCCTAGTCAAAGAAAGGGGTGACAGACAGCACCTGGAAAATCAGGTCACTCCCACCCTAATACTGCGCTTTTCCAATGGGCTTAAAAAACGGCACACCAGGAGATTATATGCCGCACCTGGCTTGGAGGGTCCTACACCCACGGAGTCTCGCTGATTGCTAGCACAGCAGTCTGAGATCAAACTGCAAGGTGGCAGCAAGGCTGGGGGAGGGGTGCCCGCCATTGTCGAGACTTGATTAGGTAAACAAAATGGCCCGGAAGCTGGAACTGGGTGGAGCCCACCACAGCTCAAGGAGGCCTGCCTGCCTCTGTAGGCTCCACCTCTGGGGGCAGGGCACAGACAAACAAAAAGACAGCAGTAACCTCTGCAGACTTAAATGTCCCTGTCTGACAGCTTTGAAGAGAGTAGTGGTTCTCCCAGCACACAGCTGGAGATCTGAGAACGGGCAGACTGCCTCCTCAAGTGGGTCCCTAACTGGGAAGCAACCCCCAGTAGGGGCAGACTGACACCTCACACGGCTGGGTACTCCTCTGAGACAAAACTTCTGGAGGAATGATCAGGCAGCAGCACTTGCAGTTCACCAATATCCGCTGTACTACAGCCACCGCTGTTCTGCAGCCACCGCTGCTGATACCCAGGCAAACAGGGTCTGGAGTGGACCTCTAGCAAACTCCAACACACCTGCAGCTGAGAGTCCTGTGTGTTAGAAGGAAAACTAACAAACAGAAAGGACATCCACACCAAAAGCCCATCTGTACGTCACCATCATCAAAGACCAAAAAACACAAAGATGGGGAAAAGACCAAAGACCATCATCAAAGACCAAAAACCATCAAAGACCATCATCAAAGACCATCATCAAAGACCAAAAAAACACAAAGATGGGGAAAAAACAGAGCAGAAAAACTGGAAACTCTAAAAAGCAGAGTGCCTCTCCTCCTCCAAAGGAATGCAGCTCCTCACCAGCAACGGAACAAAGCTGGATGGAGAATGACTTTGACGAGTTGAGAGAAGAAGGCTTCAGACGATCAAGCTACTCCAAGCTACAGGAGGAAATTCAAACCAATGGCAAAGAAATTAAAAACTTTGAAAAAAAATTAAACGAATGGATATCTAGAATAACCAATGCAGAGAAGTCCTTAAAGGAGCTGATGGAGCTGAAAGTCAAGGCTTGAGAACTACTTGAAGAATGCAGAAGCCTCAGGAGCCAATGCGATCAACTGGAAGAAAGGGTATCAGTGATGGAAGATGAAATGAATGAAATGAAGTGAGAAGGGAAGTTTAGAGAAAAAAGAATAAAAAGAAACGAACAAAGCCTCCAAGAAATACGAGACTATGTGAAAAGACCAAATCTACGTCTGACTGGTGTACCTGAAAGTGACAGGGAGAATGGAACCAAGTTGGAAAACACTCTGCAGGATATTATCCAGGAGAACTTCCCCAGTCTAGCAAGGCAGGCTGACATTCAGATTCAGGAAATACAGAGGACTCCACAAAGATACTCCTCGAGACGAGCAACTCCAAGACACATAATTGTCAGATTCACCAAAGTTGAAATGAAGGAAAAAATGTTAAGGGCAGCCAGAGAGAAAGGTCGGGATACCCATAAAGGGAAGCCCATCAGACTAACAGCTGATCTCTTGGCAGAAACTCTACAAGCCAGAAGAGAGTGGGGGCCAATATTCAACATTCTTAAAGAGAAGAATTTTCAACCCAGAATTTCATATCCAGCCAAACTAAGCTTGATAAGTGAAGGAGAAATAAAATACTTTACAGACAAGCAAATGCTGAGAGATTTTGTCACCACCAGGCCTGCCCTAAAAGAGCTCCTGAAGGAAGCACTAAACATGGAAAGGAACAACTGGTACCAGCTACTGCAAAAACTTGCCAAAATGTAAAGACCATCAAGGCTAGGAAGAAACTGCATCAACTAACGAGCAAAATAACCAGCTAACATCATAATGACAGGATCAAATTCACACATAACAATATTAACTTTAAATGTAAACAGGCTAAATGCTCCAATTAAAAGACACAGACTGGCAAATTGGATGAAGAGTCAAGACCTATCAGTGTGCTGTATTCAGGAGACCCATCTCACGTGCAGAGACACACATAGGCTCAAAATAAAGGGATGGAGGAAGATCTACCAAGCAAATGGAAAACAAAAAAAGGCAGGGGTTGCAATCCTAGTCTCTGATAAAACAGACTTTAAACCAACAAAGATGAAAAGAGACAAAGAAGGCCATTACATAATGGTAAAGGGATCAATTCAACAAGAAGAGCTAACTATCCTAAATATATATGCACCCAATACAGGATCACCCAGATTCAGAAAGCAAGTCCTTAGTGACCTACAAAGAGACTTAGACTCCCACACAATAATAATGGGAGACTTTAACACCCCACTGTCACCATTAGACAGATCAAGGAGACAGAAAGTTAACAAGGATACCCCGGAATTGAACTCAGCTCTGCACCAAGCGGACCAAATTGATATCTACAGAACTCTCCACCCCAAATCAACAGAATATACATTTTTTTCAGCACCACACCACACGTATTCCAAAATTGACCACATAGTTGGAAGTAAAGCACTCCTCAGCAAATGTAAAAGAACAGAAATTATAACAAACTGTCTCTCAGACCACAGTGCAGTCAAACTAGAACTTAGGATTAAGAAACTCACTCAAAACCGCTCAACTACATGGAAACTGAACAACCTGCTCCTGAATGCCTACTGGGTACATAACGAAATGAAGGCAGAAATAAAGATGTTCTTTGAAACCAATGAGAACAAAGACACAACATACCAGAATCTCTGGGACACGTTCAAAGCAGTGTGTAGAGGGAAATTTATAGCACTAAATGCCCACAAGAGAAAGCAGGAAAGATCCAAAATTGACACCCTAACATCACAATTAAAGAACTAGAAAAGCAAGAGCAAACACATTCAAAAGCTAGCAGAAGGCAAGAAATAACTAAAATCAGAGCAGAACTGAAGGAAATGGAGACACAAAAAACGCTTCAAAAAATTAATGAATCCAGGAGCTGGTTTTTTGAAAAGATCAACAAAATTGATAGACCACTAGCAAGACTAATAAAGAAGAAAAGAGAATAGAGTCAAATAGACACAATAAAAAATGATGAGGGGGATATCACCACCGATCCCACAGAAATACAAACTACCATCAGAGAATACTACAAACACCTCTATACAAATAAACTAGAAAATCTAGAAGAAATGGATAAATTCCTCGACACATACACCCTCCCAAGACTAAACCAGGAAGAAGTTGAATCTCTGAATAGACCAGCAACAGGCTCTGAAATTATGGCGATAATCAATAGCTTACTAACCAAAAAAAGTCCAGGACCAGATGGATTCATAGCCGAATTCTACCAGAGGTACAAGGAGGAGCTGGTACCATTCCTTCTGAAACTATTCCAATCAATAGAAAAAGAGGGAATCCTCCCTAACTCATTTTATGAGGCCAGCATCATCCAGATACCAAAGTCTGGCAGAGACACAACCAAAAAAGAGAATTTTAGACCAATATCCTTGATGAACATTGATGCAAAAATCCTCAATAAAATACTGGCAAACCAAGTCCAGCAGCACATCAAAAAGCTTATCCACCATGATCAAGTGGGCTTCATCCCTGGGATGCAAGGCTGGTTCAACATATGCAAATCAATAAATGTAATCCAGCATATAAACAGAACCAAAGACAAAAACCACATGATTATCTCAATAGATGCAGAAAAGGCCTTTGACAAAATTCAACAACCTTCATGCTAAAAACTCTTAATAAATTAGGTATCGATGGGACATATCTCAAGATAATAAGAGCTATCTATGACATACCCACAGCCAATATCATACTGAATGGGCAAAAACTGGAAGCATTCCCTTTGAAAACTGGCATAAGACAGAGATGCCCTCTCTCACCACTCCTATTCAACATAGTGTTGGAAGTTCTGGCCAGGGCAATCAGGCAGGAGAAGGAAATAAAGGGTATTCAGTTAGGAAAAGAGGAAGTCAAATTGTCCCTGTTTGCAGATGACATGATTTTATATCTCGAAAACCCCATTGTCTCAGTCCCAAATCTGCTTAAGCTGATTAGCAACTTCAGCAAAGTCTCAGGATACAAAATCAATGTACAAAAATCACAAGCATTCTTGTACACCAATCACAGACAAACAGAGAGCCAAATCATGAGTGAACTCCTATTCACAATTGCTTCAAAGAGAATAAAATATCTAGGAATCCAACTTACAAGGGATGTGAAGGACCTCTTCAAGGAGAACTACAAACCACTGCTCAATGAAATCAAAGAGGATACAAACAAATGGAAGAACATTCCATGCTCATGGGTTGGAAGAATCAATATTGTGAAAATGGCCATACTGCCCAAGGTAATTTATAGATTCAATGCCATCCCCATCAAGCTACCAATGACTTTCTTCACAAAATTGGAAAAAACTACTTTAAAGTTCATGTGGAACCAAAAAAGACCCCACAGGGCCAAGTCAATCCTAAGCCAAAAGAACAAAGCTGGAGTCATCACCCTACCTGACTTCAAACTATACTACAAGGCTACAGTAACCAAATCAGCATGGTACTGGTACCAAAACAGAAACATAGATCAATGGAACAGAACAGAGCCCTCAGAAATAATGCTGCATATCTACAACCATCTGATCTTTGACAAACCTGACAAAAACAAGAAATGGGGAAAGGATTCCCTATTTAATAAATGGTGCTGGGAAAACTGGCTAGCCATATGTAGAAAGCTGAAACTGGATCCCTTCCTTACACCTTATACAAAAATTA